>NW_023270812.1:6779120-6947874 GCF_011800145.1 Mirounga leonina
AGGAAGGAAGGAAGGAAGGAAGGAAGGAAGGAAGGAAGGAAGGAAGGGAGATAAGGAAGGGCTTAATGAAAAATGGGACATGTGAAAGGGACACAGATGCCAGCCTAAAGGGGCCCCCAATTGCCAACCCAGGAACAATTTGAGCATCATAATAAGTAATGGTAATAAAATGGAGTATAGGCCATTGACTAGATTAGGAATTGGATGAATCCACACTAATATAAATAAATAGATGAATAAAAATTTGACAGAGAACTGGATATTTACATAGTTTCACAGCATCTCCTCACAAGATACTTACTAATTACAAGGGAAGAAGAGCAACTTTACCATGGAGATGCTTGGCAGGCATAACCTAAATCAAAGCATCAAAGTTCACGTGACCAATAAAGGGAGAAATCAAAATCATATGCCGCCTGGTAGAATATAGTGTGATGTCCCTGCCAGTACACATAACCTGAATATTCTCATTAGGAAATATCAGACAAACTCAACCTGAGGAACAATCTACAAAATAACTGGCCTATACTCTTTAAAAATATCAAGGGCAAGAAAGTCAAGGGGAAAAAATTCTGAAGATTTTTTCCAGGTAGGAGAATGAAGAGAAGTCACCACTAAATAGGACATGTGATTCTGGATTGGAGCCTTTTGCTGTGAAGAATGACAATGGGGTGATGGGCAACATATGAATGGAGTCGTTTCCTGACCGTGGTGCTTGTGTTGTGCTATGTAGGAGACCGTCCTTGTTTGCAGGGGTCTACACTAAAACATTTAGGGGTGAGGTAGAGTAGCTTTTCATATGATTAATGGACATGTGTATTAATTTTCTTATAGAGTCCCTATTTACATTATTTTTCTATTGTTTTGTTGTCTTTTTCTTATTGCCTTGTAGGAGCTTTTTCTAAATTAAAGAAATTAGCCCTTTGTCAATTATATGCATTGCAAATGCCACCACTTCAAGTGTATAAATAAATGCACTAATCTTTTGTTCTGGAACATTAAGGGGTTTTGTTTGTTCTGTTTGTACATTTTAAATCTCTGTTCTATCTGGAATTTATATTGGTGTATATAAAGAGATAAACATCCAGCTGTATATTTTTTTCAAATGGTTAGTCAGTTGTCCCAACATCATATAAAAAATAGCCTCTTTTCTTCACCTTTGAATAGCAGCCTTTATCACAATCTGTAAATTCCCACATTATTTGGATTGAATTCTGGACTCAATTCTGTTCTTAACTGTTTCCTCTCCAGTGCCAAACTGTTTCCATTATTAAAGTTAAATAATGTATTAGTAGAGCAGTGTCCAACAGAGCCTTCTGCAATGAAAGAAATGTTCTCTGGTTCTCTCTCCAGTATAGTAAGACACTAGTCACACAGAGTCCTTGAAATGTTGTTAGTTTGACTGAGGAGCAGAATTTTTTAATTTTATTTATTTTTAATTAATTTATACTTCAAAGAACCACATGTGGCTTGTGGCTACCAAATTGGACAGCAGAGTTTTAATATTTTGTGGGGCTAGCCTCTATTCACTTACCTTCTTTCCAGAATCTGCCAGGCTATTCTCACATGTTTATGTTTCCTTATTTTCTTCTTCTCTTAAGAAAACTAGATTTTCTGATTGCCCAGAAAAAGCCACATTGAATTTTTAGGACACTTCAAAGGGGACTTGTTACACTTAGAGTATTATATCTTCAAGCCTTCTTTTAAATCCTTCAATAGAGTTGTAAAGTTTTCTTTATATAACTTTATACGTCTCCTTTTAAGTATATTCATAGGTATTTTATCATTTTGTTTTATTTTCTCTGTTTTTCTATAGTAAATGACTTGTTTCCTTCCATTTTTTGTTACTGTATTTTCCCAAAGATTATTATTATACATAGTGCAATTGTGGTATGTATACTTACAATCTTATTGAATTCTCTTATTTATAATAGTTTTTTGGGTATTCACTTTCTATTTTCTGGTTATTAGTCATAAAATCTACAAAAGGTAGCACAACTCTTCCAATATTTTTGTACTTTTGATTTATTTCTCTTGTTTAACATCATTGCCTACAGTTTCTTTTTTAAATTAAATTTTATTTTATTATGTTATGTTAGTCACCATACAGTTTCAATAACAGTTTTAAATGGTTGTAGCAACGGTCAACATTCTTGTCTTGTTCCAGATTTTACTGGGAATATTTTTAGTATTTGATCATTAAGCCTAATGCTGACTTAAGAAGAGTATCTATCAAATTCTTACCTCACCAAAAGTTTTTATTTTTTTTTATTTTTTTAAAGATTTTATTTATTTATTTGACACAGAGAGAGAAAGCACAAGCAGGGGGAGTGGCAGGCAGAGGGAGAGGGGGAAGCAGCCTCCCCGCTGAGCAGGGGGCCCGATGCGGGGCTTGATCCCAGGACCCTGGAATCATGACCTGAGCCGAAGGCAGTCACTTAACCTACTGAGCCACCCAGGCACCCCTCACCAAAAGTTTTTAGTATCAGAAATGAATGTTGATGTTTCAAAATGTCTCTTTTGATATCTCCTATATGACTTATCTAATTTGCCTTCTTTAATTTTTACCAATATATATTGATTTTATCCCTTTATAAATTTTTTATGGGCCCGCCTATATTTCCAGGAAATAAATGCCACCTAGTTGTGGTGTATTTTTCTTTTAATGTACTGCCAAATTTCTCTAACAATTACTAATATTGTGTCACAGTCAGAATAATTACCTAATTTAAAGCTATTCTGTCCAGTTTTGGTGTCAGTGGTATGCTCTGATCACTTTTAAAAAAAGACTGTGGAGGCTTCTTCCTTTTAATAGAGTTTAAGGGAAATAACAATTCCAGGGAAAGTTGAATCAATTCAATTCTAAAGCCATCTAGGCATGGTGTATTTTTAAAGATAATTTATTCATAGCTTTGGTAACATCATCCATTGCTATTAGTTGGTTTCTGTCTCTTCTGGAGTCAATTTTAGTAGATCCACTTTCCTTGAGTAGGCAGATACTGAGGCCATTAACCAAGTGCTAAATTCAGAAAGAGAAGGTTTGAGGAAATATGATGATCTGAGTTTTAGATATGTTGAGTTTATGATGCTTATGGTACCTCAAGGTGGACACAGCCAACAAGTAAAATAAAATACATGTCTTAGAGATATTTATGAAAGACCTGGGCTAGAAAGATAGCCACCTGCATGGCTGTGTTAGTAATGAGATCACAGAGAGATTAAGAAAAATGGTCACTGATGGAATTCTGGGGACACCAGCATTTAACGGGGTAAGAGAGAGCTGGCTCCTATAAAAAGTATACAGAGCCAGTGTCCTGACAATTTGCATTAAAGAAAGAGGACACTGGAGACCATGTGGAGACTCAACACTGGGAGCAGCAAAGAGGTGTCTCTTTCCCAAGGGGAGAGAATATGGGTAACAGCTGGAAACTGAAGGACTTCCACATTATCAAGGAACCTGTAGCAGAAGAACTTGGACCAAAGCCTGATGGAGGATGGGGCAATAGAGAATCGGCACCATTGGATTCACGGCACTGCCATCAAGAAAAAAGGGGAAGAAAATTCAAAGGAGCAAAACTCAAGGCAAGATTTATAAGGGAAATATTTATAAATGCTTGGAAACTGTAACATTAATGTAGAGTTGAGCTGGATGAGAAATTCAAAAAGAAATCTGAAACACAAATTAGAGTTTGATGGTTTAAGAAAATCAAAGTTGAGTCTTACTGCTTCAGAGATCCCTCCACAAACACCACCCACCCACCCTCCACTATCCCCAGTGTATATCCACACACGTACACACAAGCATGCACTATGCAGCAGTACAATTTCATAATAATGTGAAACTCATGACTGGCAATGTTGCTATATTTCCCTCCATTTGCATTCCAACTTAATTATTTTTACTCAGGGCACCATCTTCCAAGAAGAAAACAACCTATTCTTTAAGGCTTTGCTGTTATTAACCAGCACTGAAACTTCACAATATTTGATGTGTTTGCTTTTGACTCTCCTCATCTCCTTCAATAATCCATATAAAAACAATGATCATTTATATTTGCTGTGTCTACAGAATTTTGTTCCGCATGAGGAGCTTTAAAATGCCTTTGCAAGTCTGAATCTTCCCAATTTTCATTCAAAACTTCCTTTGAGTCCTAATAGGACTGGAGTGAGGGCACCAGTGCAATGGGGCAGACTCAAGGCTTGGTGGTGGAAGGGGAGCTAAGTGAGGTCTAAACCTCCCTGTGGAAGTCAGAGGTGCAGCCCTATGGTTCTGGGTATAATGCCCAAAAGGGTAGAGAAGCTCCGGGCTCCAGGTAGCAGCTCAGACCCAGGAAATCCACCCACCTGCTCCAGGAATCCAGCCCTAAAAGAAAGGAGACAGGAGTGGGAGGGCATGGACAGGTCTAGGTGGACAATCAGAGTCCAAACAGGAAGGCCTGGGTGCAGGAAGAAGCCCAACCATAGAGCCAACCTGTGATCAAAAGCCCATAACCATACAGGCAACATGCTATCTGCATATCCCTAGGGAATTCATATTTGCTTTCTCTCTGACAACTGTTTTGTTCCTCATTCTTTGTTAATAAATTAGCTCCCTAGTTTCCTAACAGAAGCATCACATGAGCACTAACACAACTTCTCAGTAAAATATATACCACCTTAACGACAACTGTGCCCATCTGTCCAGCATGCCCTCCTTTTCCTACAGACACAGTACCCTCTGTGCAATTATCGAAAGTCAGCCCCTCAAGTCCTGAAACCCATCCTCTCGCACCTACCCAAGGACTTCATTTCTGTAATGATTCCACTCTCAGTGCATTTGTCATGTTTAAAAAATTCCTTCTTACCCCCATCCTCTTTTATGTTCATCACGCCATTTCTCTGTTTTTCTCAACAAACCTCCTCCAAAATGTTGCCCATCCTTCCTGTATCCTCTCTGCACACCCACCCTACTTCCTCATCACCCAGTCAATGGCTCTTTTATCCCCCTCACCACATTAAGATACATCCTGTTAAGTCCCCAAGAGCCTCCATTTTGCCAAACCCAATGGTCAGCGCTTTGTCTTCATCTTACTCAAATTCTCAAGGACTGTAACCAGTCCAGCTGCCGTGATGTTGGCTCCTAGTGCCCCTTCCAGCTCATTGGTCACCCCCCACCCCACCCTGCACAGGCTCCTCTCCCCATAGGCCACGGGGCTCCAGGTTCAGGCCAACTCTCTTCTCCAGCTGCACTCTTTCAACAACTCTCCCGCAGGGGTCACTTGGCAATGTCTAGAGACATTTTTACCATAGCTTGAGGAAAGTCTATGGGCACCTAGGGTATCAAGGCCAGGGATGCTGCTATAAACATTCCACAATGCACAGGACAGCCCTTCACAACAGACTTACCTGGTACAAAAAAGTGGCTGTTCTGTTGTGCAACCATGTTCTAGTTCACAGTTTTAAACCATTTTACGTCCAGATGACAGAGTTCACGATGGGTATGCTCAGCCTTAGGCATCTTTCTAATTTGCAGAAACACCTACCTACTCATTACAACTGTTTGGGTATCTAAATAGGTCACTCACACATGACCTCTGACCCACAACTCTTTATTTATCCCCCAAATCCACTCTTGTTTGGTCATTTCCATCTCAGTCAATGACACTAGTTAAACCATTACCCTAAAGGTCATCCTTCACTCTTCTCTCATCCTTCAATGGCATCCCTGACCATCAGCGAGCCTTGTTGGCTCTATCCTCAGAATCTATCCTGGAGCCAGTCACCTCCCACTCCACTCAGAACATACCTTCCCAAGCCTCCACAGTCTTGAGGAGGCTTATGCAGTAGTTTTCAAACGTCTCTCCTTGCTCCCAATCTTAATGCCTGAAAGTCTATTCTCCGCATAACATCTAGGGTTACCTTTTTAACACATAAGTCACGTCACACCATTCCCTTGCTTGAGTACTTCCCAATGGCTCCTCATGCTCTTAGATAAAACCTGCACTCCTGACAGGTGCCTCCAGCTCTGCCTGCCTGTGCAACCTCGCCCACCTGCTCCCTGCCTTACTCCCTACAACCCCCACACACTGGCCTTTTCCCTGTTCCTCAGAAACACCCAGGCAATTTCCTTCTCAAGCTTGTTATGATTCACACTGTCTGCCTGGACCCTCCTTCCCCCAGCCCTTCACAAGGTGCACACCATTGTTCAGATCTCTGTCCAAACGGTTGTCCCCAAGAGGCCTTCGCGGACCACCCAGTGGAAGAACAGCGCTTCTTTCTCCCCAGGGACTCTATCCCCTTCTCCCGCTTTAT
The DNA here is from genome assembly GCF_011800145.1 of Mirounga leonina. NCBI lineage: Eukaryota > Metazoa > Chordata > Mammalia > Carnivora > Phocidae > Mirounga > Mirounga leonina. The sequence continues at coordinate 6,785,412 of NW_023270812.1, forward strand.
TCTCCTTCACAAAATGCATCACTATTTGAAATCAACTCATTGTTGACTATGAACTGATTACCTCTCTCTCACTCTAGAAGGTGAGCCCCACCCTGGTCAAGGATTCTATCTTTTCACTGCAGTGAAATCTAGATGAGAGATGGGACCAGAAGGAACTCAAAATATATGCAAAGTGAATTCTGTATTTCTGCCACAGATGGAGCCAGGGCCAGGCACTGGGGTGGGAGAGGAACAGCTCCATCTTTATAATCACAACTCCCACTTCCACAGAGCACTTTCTGTAGGCTTTCGCAGACATTACCTCCTTTATCCAGGAGATGTGGTCTCCGGTGCTCAGCCCTGGTGCCAGTGCATGCTGGGACAGCCGGCAGAAGGACAGGCTGCTAAGTTGGCACAGCTGGGGCCGAGGTGGAGATTCATGTTACACCCTCCTCACGTTACCACCCGCATCGTAGACTCCAGAACAGGAGAGAATTTTAAGCTTGAGAGCCCAGCTTTAAGGCAGCAGAAATAATGCAGGAAAAGATAGTGGTTATGAAGATACACAGAGCATCGTAGATTCTCCATCATCTATAACACACTGTATTAAATATGGAAATTGCAATCTGGTACTTAACACTATAGGCCAGTTTTTGAAAGTTCCAAACATATGTGTGATTTGGAGATACGCATTTGCATAGCTTTTCTTTTATTATCTTTCTTTCTTTCTTTCTTTCTTTCTTTCTTTCTTTCTTTCTTTCTTTCTTTCTTTCTTTCTTTCTTTCTTTCTTTCTTTCTTTCTTTTGACAGAGAGAGCGCATAAGCAGGGGGAGTGACAGGCAGAGGGAGAGGGAGAAGCAGGCTCCCCGCTGAGCAGGGAGCCCGATGTGGGGCTCGATCCTAGGACCCCGGGATCATGACCTGAGCCGAAGGCAGAGGCTTAACCGACTGAGCCACCTAGGCGTCCCTTTTCATTGTATTTCTTAATAGAATATCCGGAGAAGTTAAATGTTGATGATCGCATATAAATGTTACAAATAGTATCTAGAATGGCATTATCGTCATTACTAATAACGGTTAAAATATATTGAGTGTTTACCAAGTGCCAGATATCATCCTGGATTATTTTAGTCAATTTTCACAACACACCTAAGAAGTAAGATTCATTATTATCCCCATTTTTGAGAGAGAGAAATTTAGGCTCAGAGGTGGCTTATGACCTCAGGGCAGGTCACACAAGTGAAGGGCAGAGCTGGGCTGACACCAGGGTGGGGACTCTGAGCCACCTGTTCTGTTGTTCTGACAACTTCACATTAGAAGCAAGACAAAATAAGAGGAAACAATATAGTCCAAGAATAAAACAAGCCTTACTATGTGCAGATTGCTATTGAAAAAGTCCTAATGACAAGCCAGCATTTTGAAGGCAAAATCCATAGGAAAATGATGAATGTGGTCTGCCTCAGCTGTCCATTTCATTTTCTTATAAGTAAATATTACATAATAAAATAAATATTCTTCCTCCCCACATTTTATTCAAAGTTGCATTTCCCTAGTTCTTTGGACCTTTGTTTACTTGTTCTTGTGTTCCCCAAATAAAATGGAACCTGAAGATCGGGATCCTCAGAAAATTGCTCCATCCTCAGAGTCTAAATCTGGGAGTTGAAGGAGTGATGCTGTGTCCCTTCTGGGAAGGATAGCTGGGGCAAATGAGCCTGCCTGAGTAGACATCATCCTTTTATTAATATCATCATGTATTGCTGACATTTCATGGATGCGCAGTGTGCCTGACATAGCATCCAGAGTCCTATGCCTCAGTCTGATGACCAGGAAGGGAAGGTTATTTGTACTCAAGGGAACTATTTGAAAATAACAGCAGTTTTAAATAAACAAGAAAAAGTAAATAAATAAGATTCCAAAGGAAGGCAAAGCTGTATGGTACTCTTGCCAGTGCGTGCTGTGTAAGCAGAAGCACTTCATTTCAGTGGGTCTGGGGAAGACCCAATCCTCAGTGTCATTTGGATGCTGATGGCAGGGAGGATGGTGCCCATTCATGGTCCCACCAAGGCTCAGTGCATTGGAGAGAAGAGCCGAGGACCCCAGGCCCTGGGAACTTGAACAGCCGGGCTGGTAAGGGGTGGACAAATATTTTCTCATCATGGGCTCTGGGATCTTTGGATCTGCTTGAGGGTGGGAGTATATAAACAGGCTGCATCGTGGTGCCCCAGGGATGTTCAAATTCAGTGCAGAGGATGCCGAATCCAGACGCCCAATGGAACATTTTCCCTAAATAAATCAATTAATTGAAATGATCAAATTATAACAATAAGCTGATAAGTAATTTTTAGAACCTTTACGATAGACTACAGAATTAATTGAAAAATCAAGAAAGCTGACAAACCACAAAGAGTATTTTAGTACGTAATGTGGTTATAAAAGAAACAGGTTGGAATGCTTAGGACTGGCCTTCTAGAAACGGAAGATCCCCAAGACCCATCATCACCAGCTGCCTTCCTGAGTGTGTTGTGAGGGTGTGGGAGATGGGAGTGTGTGTTGTTAAGAAGAATGCGTGAACAGGATTATGGCCCAGAAAACCACTTTCATAAGCACCATTTCATGCAAGCTCATAAATAATGAGGAAGGAGTAAAATTGGTAGCAATCCTAAAAGAGCTGAGACATTTGTCCAGTCTGTGCTAGAAAGAAATATTAAGAAATTTGAACCACTGAGAAATAATGTAGGCTCTGCAGACATCAGATAAATAAGGAAACATTTATAAATGTTAACATCTATAAAATTATTAGGTCTAGACTGCATGCATTGCAAGTAATTAAGAGAATTGACTATAATACTTAAAATGTTACTTTTGAAAAATCGTTTAGAGTTGAAGTAATATCAGAATGCCTTAGAGAAAGTTAATGATTACTGAGCTCAGAAAGGGAAATATATGAGACTATAATATCATTGGGATTATTTAACCTAACGTATAGACGTATCACCCTAAATAATTACCGATTAACTTTTATTAAAAAATTTGGAAGCACTGTATGTGTATACCATACATGAGAAAAAAAGTAAAATAAAAGAATATAAAGAATAAATTAAAATATCAAGAAAAAAAATGTGTCTTCCACTGAGAAAGCATTGGCTGGGTGCCGGCTGGGCTCTGTCTGGGCAGTGTGCCAGGTCTGAGCGGAGCAAGGGCAAGTTCAAGCAAGAATGAAACAGGGTCCCTGCCCTCACGGGGCCTGCAGTCTGGGGAGGGAGGTAGATGATTCCATGTGCAGAGCACAAGGGAGAAGTCCATGCTGTAAGCAGGGAAGCTGGAGCCAAAGGCTGTAGGAGCAGGTGATTTTGAACAAGGGAAAGGGAACGAAGGTGATCAGAAGGGGCGTGGGGAGAGATGTGTTTTTTGCTGGCATTGGCTTGCGCTGGTTCCCATTGAGAGAAACCTGTCTAGGGAGAGGGAGATGCCTGAAAATAGGCAGGGAGGCCTCAGTCGTAAGGGGAGTGCCTTTCTAATTGTGGTGTTTGTCTAAACAGTGGGTGGAAAATGAAAAAGAGGTGCAATATCCTGTCTCAGTCAGGTTTCCTGGAAATAGGCTCTGAGATGGAGATTGTCATGCAGAAACCATACCTGTAAGAGAGTGAAAGAGGACTGGCCAGAGGGGAGGCTGGACTGCAACACGGGTGGAACCAGGGCCCCAGGTGATCCACTGAGTTAGGGGGTTGGGTCTTTGTGTCCAAATGGCAGCCACAAGTCATCGAGTGTGCGCTGCCCAAAAGATGGGGCAACTTTGAACAAAGAGCTCCCATCTCAAGAGGAGGGCAAAGGCCAGGGAGGGACCCTACATTCCAGCGCTGGGAGTAAGATCTTCAGTTCTGAAGGGGACCCGGGCAGCCCTAGGGAGCAGCCTCCACAGCGCATCGTACAGTGAAGTGATAAACGAACGGAAAAGTGTTTGCATCCTCTACCTTGACTTCTACTTAAATAGCCACCTGGATTAAAAATCATGAAAAACCATGCATGATTTCATACTAATTTGCATGCAGCATACAAAAAACATGATTTCCTGCTGTTCTAATAAGTTAGAAATTGAAGGTGCACCAAATATACAGAAAGTGAGGCTAACAAGAGAACTATGAGCCGTTAGAATCCCTCCTGAATAAGCAGGTGCCGTCAGCCAAACAAGATGTGCCTTGTCTACACTGGCAGTCGTGGAAATAGCTCTATACTGACGAAAACTACAATGCTTTACACCTAGCTTCTCAAAAACATTCACTTTTACACCCATACTCTCATATGCATTTGCAAGAAGACTGGCCTCGTGTCACAGAGATGAACTGCCCGCCCTACAGGAAGGCCCAGCCTAGAACTTGGCATCATCAGCACGTTTCTCCTACCAGATTGACACGACCTGCCTGAGATTACAATAATAAGAAATAAGGCAGATGCAGCTAAGCTAATAAGATAGATCTAAGTTGGAAAAACTAATTTTAGCTTGGAAAGAATAGCACATTGATGAAGATTGTTAAAATTAATACATTGATGAAAGATTGAACAGAGAGGCTGTGGTTGTGTGTGGGATCATGAAAAACACATCAAAATGAGCATGAGTTCAGTTTGGAAATGTGACCAAACGATTTTTTTTTAAATATATATATGGACAAATTGAATTGTTCACTATTTCTAATGTCAATATTAGGTAAAAAGGAAGTAGAGGTTTTTTTCAATCTCCTACCAATGATTTTCACAAAAAATCCATGCCCACTCAGGAATTTGACTAGTTCTCCAAGCAAGGAATTCTTCAAGTGAGAGCTAGTGGAAAAACTTGCAGAATCAGGAAATGTAAGCCAAGTCCCTGAGCCCAGACGGTGTTTTTAATCTATGTTTGAAAAGTATTGAACTAGATCAACCTTGTCTAGATAAGTTTTGGAAACATTTTCTAAGCAGACCAGTCTTTAAAGTTAAATGAGAGAGAGAGGGAGGGTGGAGGGAAGGTGAGAGGGAGGGAGGGAGGGAAGGAGGGAAGGAGGGTAGGAAAGAAGGAGAGAAGGAAGGGAGGGAGGGAAGGAAGGAAGAGTCCAGAAATAGACCCTATAGAGTCTGGTTCATAGTGAAAGCTCAGCTTTGTTGAATTAATTAATTCAAAATTAGGTTGGAAACCATTTTATTGCAAAAGGATTAAGATAGTGCTTCTATTTTCTGACAATGTTATATGATTAGTAAAACTCTTTTATACCGAAGACTTCCTTTTATGGAAAAAGTACAATCCTATAGTCTAAAACAATTTGGATGATGCTGAGGAAACAAAGGGACCACAGTGAAAGGACATGGTAATTTTTATAAAATGCCCCAAAGTAAAAATTTCAAGTGAAAATAAAAGAAATATTTATAAATTAAATGAAATGCAGACTGGACTAATTTTCTGGGAAAGTGGCCTACATTTGGACATGTCAAATAAGTCGTATAGGTCATGGAATGAGTTCAGTTTTTTTTTTTTTTTCTATTCTAGATAGCTTGAAATTTAATGTCTGTTCAAATGTCTAAAACTATAAAACACCATCTAAAATAAATTTTCCAAATTGCCAGTTCACTTACCCCCTGAAATGTAAAAAAGGGGGAAGAGATGTCTAATTCTGAGACAGTTGACTCTTCGTTTGATGTTTTATTAAAATATTAAATCTAACTACACTAGGGATGCCTGGGTGACTCAGTAGGTTAAGCGTCTGCCTTTGGCTCAGGTCATGATCCCAGGGTCCTGGAATCGAGTCCCGCATCGGGCTCCCTGCTCAACGGGGAGCCTGCTTCTCCCTCTGCCCACCCTTCCCCCTGCTTGTGTCCTCTCTCTCTCTCTCTCTGACAACTAGGTAAAATTTTTTAAAAATCTACACTAAAAAGTGCTAAATTTCATATGTCAATTTAAAAGTGTTTGCAAAATCATTTTCAAACACCAATTCTTCAGCTTCTCAGAGCAGTGAGATTGTAGCTCTCAGTTTGCTTGCCAGAATCATTTTTTGGTTTAACAAAGAATCATCGGTAGGCTTTACCCCAGTAAGAGTTCTAGAAACGTTCAGTTTAGGCTTGAATTACCAGAGCCTCGACACCAACACCACACTGATAGTCAAATACCATCATTTCCTCCTTTAATCAATTTCAGTACTTTTTTAAAAAAATAGTAATCCCGTAGCTGTCAAATACTAATGGGAAAGACTCAAGTAGTTGTAGGAGAAACCTTCTTTGAAGGGAATTGGAACAAAGAAGAATTTCTCTTCGAAAGAAGAGAAGATGGAGTAGAAAAGTCTGACTTTCTCTTTTAAGGACCAACAGACTCCATAATTCCTTCAGTTTCTGTATCACTAAGACTCCAAACCTTCTCAGGTGACAGTAGAGGTATTTTCAATTTCAGGTGCAAAGATTCCCCGTAAGCTCCTATAATTTAGAACCTAATTCGCTTCTGACCCTGAAACAGTTTGCTTCTGGGCATTAAAATGAAAGATTAAAATGACAGATTTAATATTGCTATTGTTGACATCCTCTCTAGTGCCATCAGAAAGGCTCCTTAAATCCCTGTTTATTTCCAAGTGACCACCCTCCACAGCATCTTGTGCCCCTTTCTGAAAGCGCTTTGCCAAGTATAATTTATGTCCATATATGTAATATTTATGCTGTGTTACGTCTTTAAAGAATTTTCCAAATGTGAACCTTCTTTACTACACAGCATTCCTTTAAGATCAGGTATTTCAGAACCAACTTTTAATCTCTCCCTAGCAGCACAAGCAGCTGTGTTCTTTATAGGGGGGAATTTATGCCCCTTGGAATACAAGTTCTCCAAGTTACCAGCCACCAGTATTCATGGAGTACTTGCTATGTGTCTACATATCTGCTTGTTGCTGCTGGGAACACCAAAATAAGTATTCCCCTTAAAAATCCCTAAAACATAGTTGAGGATACAAGTAAAGAGCACAGGACGGTATGTGGCAGAATGCTGAGTTAGCGTAAGTCCAAAGGAGTTCCGGGGGTGTACCCAAAAGGTTGTCAGAGCTTTAAGTTGTCAGAAAAAGCTTTCTGGAAGGTGTGGACCTTGATCTGAACTCTAAGCGGCAGTATATGGAGAGAGGAGGTAGGCAGAGCATCCCTCTGGAAAGGCAGTGCCATGGGAGAGACGTCTAGAACACAGAAGGAATATAGTAGGTAAGATGGAGAAAGGCGGAGGAGAGGTAACTACGCTGTAATACACAGGCACAGCTGAGAGGCAGGTCCCTCCCAGCCAACCCAGAGAATGGAGACCCCGGAGGGGGGCCGCCAGGACCGGCCCAGTGGCTGCTGGGGAAGGGGGTGGTATAGATAAGGAAGCCACAACACGGGCCAAGCGGCCCCAGGACAGAACACCCTGGGCAGAGTCTCTTCTTGCCCGCAGCTCTGTCCATTCTCCAGAATTGCTTCTTGCTGCTTTCATCTCCCTCCTCAGCCACTAACTTTTCTGTCCCCCATTAACCACTCACCGCTGTTCCAGTGAATGTGCTCACAGAATGACAACAGTTGTCCACGCCGTTTTCCTCACATCCTGCCAGATCCTGATCGGTTTTCTGACCACGCCCTTCCAAAGCAGTGGACAGTCTGCACCTGTTACAGAGCACAGTGGGGTCGTGCCACTGAGATGGTTGCACCTTTCCACGTGCCCCTGCGTGCTTGGACACAATCTGATACAGATTTATTAGCTATTTTGTAGGTCAGGACAACTTTGGGACCAGTTCCCGTAATCTGTTCCACTCAGTAAGAAGTGACTTCACAAAGCGTGGCTTGAAGAGGCTAGTAGTCCTTGACTTACCTCATCCCTTCCAGAGGACAAACACCCAACTACATGACTTAGCTGCCCTGCTTTCCACTTGGTCTTTTAGTTTAACCTCTGCACCCTCTGCTTCTGCCTGAAACTAGCCACGTCTACTTCTTCTGAGCTCCCTAGCTGCACCCAGGAGTGCGCTGAGTAGAGAAGGGCCAAGAGGAGAGCCAGCATCCGTGTAACTATGCTTGCCCAAGTCCTCAAGAGGACCTGGGAGACATTTGTCCCTGAAGTGGGATAGAGGAAGCAAGCCCTCTACCCTTGCCATAGATCGTGCTCAGACGTGCCTGGGCCAAAGAGGAGGATGTGATAACCCCCTATCTCTCCTCTACTCCAGCACCTGCCACATCTTCCCTCTAGCCTTGGCAGACACCACTCACCAGCCGTAGCCCCTTGCCATGAGCTGAGGGAGTAATTTCAGAATCAGTTGGCAGTTGTCAAAGTTGGCCACAAGATGAAGCCCGTATGTCCTCTCTGAGCTAGGACCTCATGCATGCAAGAACCTCCGTGGACCCGGGGCTGCAAGACCAGCCACAGCCCAGCCCAGGAATGCTGAGCACTCCATGACAGCGTGAGAGCGAGTTCTTGCTTCGCTCAGCTGGACTTGGCATTAAGTTGGTATTATATAACACTGCATTTGCAGACATTCCGCTGCAGGATGTGTTGGAATGGACAGATAATTGTTTAGAACAAATAAAATAAACCGTCTCCTGTGCGGACTACTTGAAGTAGCCTACCTACTTGCCCGGAGTCCTTCATTCCTGCTCTGCTCTCAGAGTCAAACCCTACTGACTGAGACAGCATCCCACAAACCACAGAGACTGTGGGAAAAAGGGCATGAAGGTTAGTGACTGAGGACGAGAGTAGGAAAACAATCCAATGTGATCTGAGAACACACCACATTAACAAAGATTCCCTCCTGGGAGATTTACTCCCAGCTGGAGCCCCCGAACCCTGCACAACTGGCCCCTGCACCTTGCCTCCAGGATCCTCCACCCCTAAACCACCCCTCAGCCTCTCCTGAGCTATTCTTCTAGCTGACATCTGCCCCCAGCAACAGGGCCAGGTCCCTCTGGGATTGCAACTGAGTGTCCCTGCTCAGACAGGCCAGCCACTGTAGCAAAGGGCATCTCCTGGGAGGAGATGGTCTCAGCAACAAAGCTGGGACTTCAGACGCATTTTCCTACCAAAATGTTATGATGTGTGGTGATACTACATAGTACTGTCAGCAGGGCTTTTGGTTTCCATGAAAGTCTTCTTTGGTACAGTTTGCTTCATCAACCTTTTTGCACAACAATATCATCATATGTCCTCTCAAATTTTCATCCTAACTGATACATGATAGGAAGAGCCTGTTTACTGTCCTTCATGTCCTTATCACGTATTTTATACACACTTCTTAGGAGACTTATAGAATTTAAGGACAAAACTGGAGATGGATGGATGGATGGATGGTTGGATGGATGGATGGATGGACTTATTGATGAATAGAATATGCCTGCCAATCAAAACAAGGAATTAGAGAAGGAATCCAGGAGGGGAAGGCCTAGAAGAGTTTTCCTAGACATTCATTTAAAGAGGGAGAGAAATATGCTATTTTCTAAATCACTTTTGAGTAGGTTAGATGACTTTTGTGTGCTAGCCAACCCCCCCCCCCACCAAATAACTACCCTGTATTTCATTGTGTGAGAAAATATCAGTGTAAACCATGAGTTTAACTATGAGTTTTTTTAAAAAAATGAAAAATGTTGGTGTAGAGATGATGAGGGGTAAGGATAGTGAGAGAGACTAGTGGGTGGGTGGGGGGACTGGACACAACACTCTGAGTAAGAAATGGCCGTGGTTTCAATGTGTTAGTGGCAGAAGAGATGGAGAGAAATGGAAATCTTTGAGAAATATTTAGGAAATAGAAAGAAAGTTCTTAATTACAGAGACTTGGATGTGAACAAGAGCAATGAGTATAAGATGAAAACAAGATTCTGAAATAGGAAACATGCAATGAGAAACAAGTTTGTAGGAAGGAGAGAAATAGTAAGTTGCACTTTTGTTCGTTGAGATTTCCCCATCTAAGGGACATCCAGATGGAGATATTCCCTAAATTATTGGACGTTTGGTTCTGCAACTCCATTAAAAAAATGTCTGGTAAGAAATAATAAATTTAAAAGTCATCTGATTGTAGAGGATCATTAATGGAGGAGATGGTCCGTGGAATGTGATGCAGAGCAAGGGACAAGTGAAGTCTAGACGAAAGTCCTGAGAAACACCTACATTTAAGGGACAGACAGCTGCCAAAGGAGACCAGGAAGATGCAGCCAAGGATGTAGAAGAGAAACCAGGAGAGTCTACTTCCATGGAAGCCAAAAGAAGAATGTGTTTAAAGAAAAGGGGCAGAGTGAAAGATTCCTTCTAGAGGCAAAATAAGACAGTCTTAAGACTGGAAAATGTCCATGGAACTGAACAAGAATTCTTGCTCCTGGGGAGAGCAGTTTTCATAGAGAAGGAGAACAGAAGCAAGATTACGACGAGCAAAACAATACATGAGATGTGATGAAGGGAGCAAATGTAGATAACTCCTTCAAGAAACTCGATTGTGAAGGAGATAAAGGCCAAATTTTGGTAGTGTTTTGGGTATAGGAAGAGATGTGTTGTTTGTCTTAAAATGAAAAGACATAGCCATGTTAAAATGAAGATATAAGCTCCATGAAACTGAAGATACAAAAGAGAAAGGAAATAATCTATTGGATGAGGCTCCTGAAGAGGTGGGAAGACATGACTGGAAGGACACAATTGGAAGAATTTGCCTGAGATTAGAAGGAGCTCATCTCTTCCATCTTGGTAGGAGAGAAGAGGGCAGAATGGATGGTTCCAGCATGGTCTGAACATTTTAGAAGTATCACATTTCCTGCTGCTCTATAATATACCCAAGATGTGTAATATTTTTCCTTCCACAAATTATATATTCTACTGATAATCCTGAAGTATATGACTATATTCCACCTCCATTAATTAAACATGGTATAACCTTCTGGAGACAGAGGCTTAATTAAAATAATTTCCCAATTTCTCTGTTGTACATAGCTGCCCTCCATGAGGATAGTTTATAGTCATAAAACATCATTTGAGTAAATGGAGGTGGTTTTTGTGACTAGAAAATTTATGTCTCAAGAGTATGGTTCTCATTTCCATAGCATAAAATATCTGCTTCCAAATTCCTCAGATTGTCCTCCTTTGAGAATGGGTTTTCCTTGTTGCCATCCCGCATTGTTCATCCTCTATGTTAGTATACATAAGCCTGCAATGAAATAGCATTCTTAAAATACAATAACTTACTGGAGCCAAAGAGAAATTATTAGAATTACCACTTTCTCTTGTATATTTCTCTCTGGAAAATGTTCCCAGTTCCATGAAGTTTTAATGTCTATATTATAGAGACTTGTTCTTAATTTTTCAAAATTTCTTTATTTTCCAAAGGGATCTTTAAAGTGTTGAGTTTCCTTTTTAAAATTCTGCCCTTGGGAAGCCAATTTACAGTTTGGTATGGTGTTTTAATATTGTCAAGTATTGCTTAAAAGGGAGACTTTAGGAAAACCTACAAACTTTCTGCTTTCCCAAAGGTTACTTGCTATAGAACTGATCTCCACATATATATCTACAAACATCTTTCTATAGTTTCTATAATTCTTCCTACATGAAGGCAATAATCACTGCAAGATACTTTAGAACCATGATGGGCTAAACCACACAGGGTACTCTACAAATGTTGGTTATTAATAATGTTAAAGTGAAACCACTGTCACCCTCCATTTGCCAAAGTACATCCATTTTTCTTCAAACCTAGTGAAGTTTTACCTCCTAGTGGGTTTCCTAAACAACACTGCCCTGCTCCATTCCTTCTAGCGCCATCTTGAACTCACCTTCTCCTTCCATGTACTCTTTCAGTTATCTGTAATTATGACTTATTTATGTATATTTATGCTTTTCTAGCTTTTTCCCCCTTTTAGAAATTAAACTTTGTGACAGAAGAAACTGAGTTGAATCTTTTTGATGTATTCCTAAGCATAAGTATACTTTGAGCACTCCATAAATATTTGCCTACTGACTAGTTGAAGATTTAGTCTTATATAGATGCAAATGAAAGTCATCTCATTTTCTAACTCAGATTGGTTGGTAGTATGGCTGGGCTACACAAGATTTTGAGCCTCTGTTTACTTCCAGGAGAATAAATGGACATGATTAATTAAAATTGTCTACTGTAGAGACTTTGGGAACAGTGAGAGGAGGTAGGCAATATGCAAACCCATGCCAAGTATTTGCCATCTCTCTTTTGGGGGTATTGAATGGTTGGTAGATTATAGTAAAAGGGTTTTAAGATAAAATAATATAGACATTTCCTTTAAATAGTTAGCATGATGAATTTAATCAGCCTTAAATATGTGATATGTGTTTGGTTAGTTGTTTGGTGGATTTGGGGGGTGGTGATTAGCTTCCATCTCTTTAGTCTGACTGTAATTTTTGGTCACATAACTGTTTCATAAAATTATATTGGGATTGTGTACATCCTGGTTTACAGTAGTTTTATTTTCTTGATGGATATAATCTTACATAAGTGGATTCGTGACTTGATGAATATTTTCTATATAAACATTTTCTCCCAATGTAGATAATTTGATGTTATTAAATAGGGAGAAATCTAGCTTTATTTTCTTTTTTCTTTTGCTTGAGCTAAACAAAAATGCTCAACTTTTGCTGAGAATGTATATAAGGCCAACAATAACATTATTTTTAAAATAATAATTTTTTTAAGACAAAGTAAGTTGGAGTGGTCTCTTTGTCATTGCAGTTACAATCTCTAAAGCCACATTTCTGTTCTCACAAGATAGTTCCTATGAAAAGAAATTGAAACGCCATAAATTACATTAGTGTAAGGTCACAAATGAATCACTTTATAGCCTATTATCTCTTGAAAACTCTTTCTTTGTAGAAATTCTGCCACAAAATGCCTCATACCATTCAATTTCATCAGTGATTACTGCATGTTTTGCTCAGTATTCTAAACCAAGTCATTAGGAAATGCTGTAGTTGCCAGCTATCATTGTCCTGTCTGACATCAATAGGAAGATGCTTTATTTATATTTTCTGGTGTAATTTATTCCTTCCACAAGATCTATGCATTTTGTATGCTGCTGAAATCCCTGGGGCCTTTCACTGATCACTTAAATGAAGGATATGCCTTAAGGAACAGCTGTGGAAGATAGTTTTACCAAACCTTTTATATAAGATTGCAGTTATATTTCCATTTGGGTTAATTGAAAAAGAAATGTTCGATGATGGTATGGACTAACATCAGAATTAATTTTACTCTACAATTAGATTAATGACCAAAATGTCCATATTCCTATTGTTTCAGAATGTATTATATTTTAAATGAAACAAAGACTGTCCATTGCTCCCTCTTTTGTTCCCTTATACTACACACAAACACATGTATTGATTTAGGAAACTATTTCAACAGGTGAGTCCTCTAAAACAGTAAACAATTATATGCAATCAATTCCAGAGCTCAAAGCTCACCTCTTCTGTACAAATATTGGTGCTAGTTGGGTTGAATCTGTCACTTACAACAGTATCACATTTGGGGAAAAGGATTTAAATACCAGGAAAGCACAGAATTTGGATCAAGTTTATATGAGAAGGAGTTTTCTGTAAAGTGCTGATATAATGAAAAAAAGAAGTGATGTGACATAGATTCTTTCTGCTTTCAGTCCGATCTGAAGGAACCCTTTCTTCCTAGTGTGCCACATGGGGCATTTGAGCCCGGTGACCGCTGGTGGTCTCAGAACAAAGAAGAAACACTTTTAACACCCATCATCAAGGACCTCTACAGTCTAAACTCCTTCACTTTGAATAACTCTTCTTTGAGTTCTATTGACTTTAATCTCAAATTTTCTCAGCATTATAGAATGGAATATTTAGACTGCCCAGAAAATTCCTCTTGTGTGAAAAAAGCTCTCCCCAAATGTTGTCTCTTCTGTATTTCTATGGATCCCTCTTTCTTCTTTGCCTTTCATGCTTCAATTAACTCATCTCATAATACTTCAACATCACTTTTGATCTGTAATCATTGAGATGATTTTTTGCTCTCTACAAATAGAAGTGAATTTCATGAATAAAAAGATAGTATTTGTCTGTGTCTGTATCTCCAACAACTGCCCTAGTGGTCAGCACATAGTGTGTGGTAAATATGTTTATGAAATCAACTGAAAGAAAGCTTTTCAAATTTCACATCCAAATCTCATCCCCTAGATGATGACTTGAAACAAAGCAATTATTCTTTTGAGTATTTTCCTCATTTACAAAGTGAAGCTAATGAGATTCTCTCGGTTGTGATGACCAAATAAAATAATGGTTGAGATGCAAAATACTTTTCTAGCTTCATGTACAAGAAATTCTGTCAAGACGTTCTAAGTGTCTGACTAGAATACTCTTGTGCACTGTTGGCACTCAGCAGATACTTACTACCTGCTGGAATAAGTCTTCTTTTATTATAATTGTCTTAAGGCACTTGCCTGCTCTCTTGATTTCAAGGACTACCTTTATAAAAGGAAGACCCTTCAAGATCTACACTTTATAGTATTTGATCACTAACCTCTCCCCAGATTCATGTCTGTAAGAATTAGCTAAGTGAGAATTACAACCAGGAATCCCTAGTTGGACACCTTACTCCTTCTAGGCACTAAAATTAAATGTCTGTCACATCAACTCGTTATCCTTCTTGCTATTACAAGATGAAGCACACACAGCCCACGGGTCATCACCCTCTTCCCTTTTACACCCACACCCACACACACTTCCGCACTCTCCCACACTAGAAATGTGCTTGTGAATCATAGGTGGTTCCAACTGGGCTAAATCAAGGGCTTCTGCTAGGCTTTAGTTTGGGGAGTGGGACGCTGGTGGGGAGACTGGAGAGAGCTATCTAATGGGAGGAAGTGTTTGGGGAAGATTGAGGTGCGGGTGGAAGTGTGTTAAGGAAGAAACCTATGGGAAAAGGAAGGGGGGATGGGGAGAGGAAATTTAAGATGGGGCAGAAATATTTTTTTTAATGTTTAGGAAAAGTTTGGCTGTCCAAGTTATAAGCAGTCTACTACCCACCTTGTGAAGGCTTCCATAAATTCCATAATTAAATATTTAATGCTTGCTGTTGGTGTTGAATTCTGGACCTATAGTGAAGAAGGGTGAGGTTAGGGGTTATGGAGGAGGCCAGGTCAAACGTGTCCGGCTGCCTCTCAACATCTGTTGCTTCTCTGACCTGAGGTACTTACTAGAATCATCTGTGATTTCTCTCCCTCCTCTGACACCACCCTTATGGCCACCAGGGGCTGACTCTCTGCCACTGTAATATTGCTCATAACTTGCCTTCTTTGGGCTGTATCCTCAATTCAATTCAGATTAATAATTTTAAATACCTCTTTTTCTAATTTTTGCTCCTGCTTTGCTTGTAGGTGCTTACAAGGTCAGTCTTCTCTGGATACACAAACCATACAGCCTAGAACTCTTTGTTCATTTATCCAACAATTTATGTACACTCCTGATGGGTGGTGCCATATGGAAGGTACACAGTGCAGAGGAAAGGGCCAACCGACATTCCTGCAACCAAATCCCACCTCTGCCCCTAGTAGTTGGGTAACCTGAGCAAGTTATTTCCCCTAAATAAACTGCTAGAACAGGTTTTCTTCACAGCCAATAAGTCTGAGTCGTCTTCTTTCATTCCTTTCCCAGGTAAGTATTCATGTTCCAGAAAGATCTCTTGTGACATCTCCTTGAAATTTTACAAAAGAAAACATTGGATTACTTTTTTAATGTTTTCTAATTTCCTAGGAAAAGCAACCTAAGAATGTCTTTGATATATTTATATGCCAATCTTTCTTCAATTCTTAATGGAAATTACATAACAGATTGATGTTTGATATTTTTAAGCATGTTTTCTAGTCAAAAGATTTTATATACCATGTAAATTTCATTAATTTAGAAATTTAGAAAAAAGTGACAGCTAGCATTGAACTAACACGTTGCAAAAGTTTCATATAAATTTATATATTCTCATTTGGGGAAAATCAATAAAATATCCAACTGGACAGTTACATTTTTGACATAATCTCACTTTATCTTCTGAAGCCTGTATTGGATTTTCACATGAAGGAAACCAGAAAAGATTATAGGTTAGAATATAAAACAAAACAAAGTCTTTATGATTATTCCAACTTTTAGCCAAAAAAAGTGTGTTTGTGTGTGTACAGTGTCGTACCCATCTGTGATTTGGCTGCTTCCTTATGGGGATGATGTAGCCAAGGCTACATCGGTGGCTCTCAGCCTGCCGTGACATGGGAGGGGGGACTGGTGGGCTGTCCAGTAAGGCACAAGGAGGGACGAGCCAGCAGCTAGAGAGCCCGGGCAGCCAGGAGCCCCGGCCCAGAAGTGGCCAGATGGGGGAAATAGCTAAGGGCCACCATAAAGTTGAGTCTAGGTGGCTGTGTGGTGAGTAACGTGAGTTAAGGTGCATGTTTATATCCTTTGAATGAGAGTAAGGTGAGGGGTTGCCTTCCACAGCCAGTCAGGAACCGGAAAGCAGGCTAAGTGGGTGGGTCCAAGCTTAGACACTGCACACAAGCCTAGAGATGGGGACAATGAGGATAGCATCGCAGAACTTGATTCTAAGGCAGAGCTCAGCCCCCATCAGGATTCTGACATTCATGTCCACCTATGAATAAATCCGGTGGGAGAAGGAGTAAAGGGCAGAGGTAAGCATGGATTCTGACTCAGAAACAACGTTATTGCTTAATTGGCTTATCCAAGGTTAAAAGATGGTTGTAAAAAACAATTATGTTACCCAAAGCTCTAAAAAAGATGCTAACTTATCTTTGAGCTGTAATTTGTGACTGTTTTTACCCATGCAACAAAAGATGTGGGATCAGAAGTCAGAAAATTAAATTAGGTTCATTCACAACCAAAGATCTCTCCTCCTGCCCTATGGGACCCGCAGAGTCGAAATTTCATCTTCCTTCTCCTTGCGGCATTTTTAGGTAAATGATAATCATCTGATGAATTGCACTAAAAGCTAATCACTAACAGATATATCAGCACCGCCACTTTCTATTAATTAATGCCATTGTGTGTTGTGCCTGTAACAAATGCAAATTACCTAATGGGGCAACATTGATTTTTTTTTTCCCATGCATTCCTCAGTGCAATTCAGATCCCATTTGGAAAGCGCCACTTGGTGACGAGTAGATTGTAATCATTGTAGCATTTTCCTCTTGATTTATAAGGCTCAATTACTTTTTTCAGTTATATGAAATGTCTTCTCTAATAAAAGACCAAAGAGACAGTATTTTTAGCATCAGACACAGAAGGGTGATAGGATAACATTAAATTTCCCTACAGTCCAGCAAACATTTTCAAATATAAATAAGGAAAATGAGGATTGCTCATCCAAAGTGTTTTGGCCTTGGTGGATTCAGTTAATAAGGCAACTAGAAAAATTAAATATGGATAAGCCACAGAACCTTTAGAATGCTTAACAGATTACTGAGTTGTGTCAGTTACAGCAACAAATGTTTCAGGCTGAAAGCAAAAAAAAAAAAAGAAAAAAATTTCATTTTACTTGAGAAGATGATGTCTCCAAATGTTACAGGGAATTACTTCTTTTGTGTTCAAATTAATTCAAACCTAAACCAACATTTAAATGGGCTTCAATCATGAATTTCAAATTGCAGTTGAAATGAGCATTGTTTTGCTGATAGTGTAGTCTGAAAACAATTCTCTTTTTCCCTACCAGCATAGTGCATACTTGATTAAGTGGTTTTTGTTTTTGTTTTTGTTTTTAATTTGGGGGTTACTTTCTTTGTAACAGACCAACATTTGAATAAATGAATTAACCCAGGGAGCCAGCTGTGGTCCTGACCCAAGCCTGACTTTTCTCTGTACAGAGGTGTCATGCAGGAGCCTTCCTTCCTATGGTGGGAGAGTTTGGTGCCCTTGACTGCACTCCAAGTTTGGACACCATGGCCCTGTTACTAAACAAATGTCCCTAACACCAGAGTCTCACTCAGCCTCTGCAGCTGGCTGGAGCTGACACGGCCACACACAGTCACTGGGAAGACTTACGTTCCACAGGCACAAAGATACGCCTTTGGCAAAATTCTGTTAAGGACACTCTGCATTTGTCTTACACACACACACCCAAGGGTGTGCTTGCCCCCACAATGAGCTTCTTAGGTATATATATTTTTTTAATTTATTTATTTTTAATTTTATTTTATTATTTTATGTTAATCACCATACATTACATCATTAGCTTTTGATGTAGTGATCCACGATTCATTGTTTGTGTATAACACCCAGTGCTCCATGCAGTACGTGCCCTCTTTAATACCCATCACCAGGCTAACCCATCTCCCCACCCCACTCCCCTCTAGAACCCTCAATTTGTTTCTCAGAGTCCATAGTCTCTCATGGTTCGTCTCCCCCTCCGATTCCCCCCCTTCATTTTTCCCTTCCTACTCTCTCTTTTTTCTTTTTAACATATAATGTATTAGTTTCAGAGGTACAGGTCTGTGATTCAACATTCTTACACAATTCACAGCGCTCACCATAGCACATACCCTCCCCCATGTCTATCACCCAGGCCCCATCCCTCCCACCCCCTCCACCACTCCAGCACCCCTGTTTGTTTCCTGAGACTAAGAATGCCTCATATCAGTGAGATCATATGATACATGTCTTTCTCTGATTGACTTATTTCGCTCAGCATAATACCCTCTAATTCCATGTCATTGCAAATGGCAATATTTTGTGGTTTTTTGATGGCTGCGTAATATTCCATTGTATACATATACCACATCTTCTTTATCCATTCACCTGTTGATGGACATTTTGGCTCTTTCCATAGTTTGGCTATTGTGGACATTGCTGCTATAAACACTGGGGTGCATGTACCCCTTCGGATCACTACATTTGTATCTTTGGGGTAAATACCCAGTAGTGCAATTTCTGGATCGTATGGTCGCTCTATTTTCAACTTTTTGAGAAACCTCCATACTGTTTTCCAGAGTGGCTGCACCAGCTTGCATTCCCACCAACAGTGTAGGAGGGTTCCCCTTTCTCTGCATCCTCGCCAACATCTGTCGTTTCCTGACTTGTTAACTTCAGCCATTCTGACTGGTGTGAGGTGGTATCTCATTGAGGTTTTGATTTGCATTTCCCTGATGCCGAGCGATGTTGAGCACTTTTCCATGTGTCTGTTGGCCATTTGGATGTCTTCTTTGGAAAAATGTCTGTTCATGTCTTCTGCCCATTTCTTGATTGGATTCTTTGTTCTTTGGGTGTTGGGTTTGATAAGTTCTTTATAGATTTTGGATACTAGCCCTTTATCTGATATGTTATTTGCAAATATCTTCTCCCATTCTGTCGGTTGTCTTTTGGTTTTGTTGACTGTTTCCTTTGCTGTGCAAAAGCTTTTTATCTTGATGAGGTTGCAATACTTCATTTTTGCCCTTACTTCCCTTGCCTTTGGCGATGTTTCTAGGAAGAAGTTGCTGCAGCTGAGGTCGAAGAGGTTGCTGCCTGTGTTCTCCTCTAGGATTTTGATGGACTCCTGTCTCACATTGAGGTCTTTCAACCATTTGGAGTCTATTTTTGTGTGTGGTGTAAGGAAATGGTCCAGTTTCATTCTTCTGCATGTGGCTGTCCAATTTTGCCAACACCATTCGTTGAAGAGACTGTCTTTCCTTCTTTGTCGACGATTAGTTGACCATAGAGTTGAGGGTCCATATCTGGGCTCTCTATTCTGTTCCATTGATCTATGTGTCTTGTTTTTGTGCCAGTACCATACTGTCTTGATGATGACAGCTTTGTAATAGAGTTTGAAGTCTGGAATTGTGATGCCACCAGCTTTGCTTTTCTTTTTCAACATTCCTCTGGCTATTCAAGGTCTCTTCTGGTTCTATACAAATTTTAGGATTATTTGTTCCATTTTTTTTAAAAAGTTGATGGTATTTTGATACTTAGGTATATTTTTAAATTAGACTTAAGGCTCTTGAGTCTCTTTTTGTGTTTGTCAGGAGAAATCGGTCTTTCCATCTGTAAGATGGTATAAATAGTTGAAATCCATGTGCACACACACACACACAAGGGCATGAGCATATGCCTTGGGTCCGGGTCCCAAGCACTGTCCAATCTACTCCCATGGCTTCCTGTGAGTCCTGGACATGGTCCTGTCTGCTCATCCTCTGAAATGGATCAAGATGCTTAGAGACCAAGAAGACTTGCGTCGAACCCTGAAATGCTGGCTTGATTGAAATCTTATTCTATCTAATTTAGAAGATAAATAATTGCCTTAATTGTCGGTGACTTAAAAAGAGAGAGAGATTTATTATGGGAGTCCAAGGCCCAGCTGCTGAGACTTTAGTGAGGGAAGCCAGGGGACCCATCTCATCCTGGTTCAATAAACAGGGCCTGTGATTAATGTTGAAAACTAAATATGGTCAAACAGAGTAAGCAGAGATGAAGCAAACATTTACTAATCTAAAAGTATCTAACAAAGCATTCTTACATTTGTAGTCTTTAGTTTGACTACAGGTTGTTTTCAGCACTACTTTTGTGCGTTCATTCAGTGATTTACAAAGATGAATGCTTTTAGTACCATGTATGATTGTATTTCAGACAAGGCTGAAGTGTCCCAATCTATAATCTATTCTGTATTTCATTTTATAGACCAAGATAGGGCAGTTCATTTAATATCATTCATTCAAATTATTCTCAGTAGGTCTTTGGTTTTGGGTTTTGGTTTTTGGTTTTGTTTTTTTTTTTTTGTTTTTCCTAAAAGACTCCTTTCTTAGTTCTCTTCCTTAATTTTTTCAGTTACATTTAGTTTTGGTGGGGCTGATTTATGGCACTTTTCTATATGAGCTTCACCAAGGATCTATCCTTGAATCATCCAGTGTTTTCTGTAATATTCTGTAATATTGGACCAAGGGGACTTAAAATGTGCACTTTATGTGCACATGTTAGACACTGAAAACATAGTGCAGCGCCTTACTCTTGAACAAATAATTTAAGAGCCCCTCTGTCATAAGAATGACCGGCCTTCCTTTGTCATGTGCTTCCATTTACGAAAGGAATTTCTTGTTGTTTGTGCTATGTATTTTAGAAAAGAATGCTCGGTACTATCTATACTCCATCCCACAAGGCCCCATCTGATCAGTTCAAGAACTGTGAGGCTGAATCCAGCCCCGGAAATTACAGGTCCAACCGATGACTGTGACTTTAAGTATCTAATTTAGGGCTATGGGAAATATTGCTTTGTTTCTCCAAACAGCTATCCTCTAAAGTGCCAACTCCTTCAGTTGCCAAACTAATTCTTCATTTTGATGTAATCTTTTGGGAGAGTAAAAGTGAACAGTGCAAAAATGAAAGTTTTTCAAACAGTAATGGAGCCAGAACTTGAGATTTTAACGTTGGCAAACATGATAGCCACTAAGAAATCACAGAGTGTAAAAAATTGCAGAGGTTTTAATGGCAGAAAATACATTCTGTTACATTTCTGTTTTTAGTAACCCAGTGACAAAAAAGCTAACTGCCCTCTGCGTGAGTGAGGGAGGCGGGCAAGATGCCCTCCCTTTCTTTCTGCCACTTGCTACCATCGCCATTTTGGAAAGTCTGATCTTTCAGTCAGTTTCTATTTCCCAGACTAAACTCTCCAACAAATAATATTAATTTCAAGCATTTCATATTTTTAAAATGATTTCAAAATGAAGTAAAACGAGATTACAGTAATTTGTTTTTATCTGAAGATGCCCCACATACATTCAGTACGAGATTATTATGGCCTTATCTTTTTTTTTAAGAGTTTATTTATTTATTTGTGAGAGAGTGAGAGAGAGAGAGAGAGAGATCATAGGGGGCAAGGGTAGAGGAAGAAGCAGACTCCCCACCAAGCAGGGAGCCCAACACGAAGCTCGATCCCAGGACTCCATGATCATGACCTGAGCTGAAGGCAGACGCTTAATGACTGAGCCACCCAGGCACCCCTGGCCTTATGTTTTAAAGTCCACTTTGGGAACACTTTTTCACTTAATTCTATACTGTGAACTATCACTTTTTTTTTTTTTTAAAGATTTTATTTATTTATTTGACAGAGAGAGACACAGCGAGAGAGGGAACACAAGCAGGGGGGAGTGGGAGAGGGGGGAGTGGGAGAGGGAGAAGCAGGCTCCCTGCTGAGCAGGGAGCACGATGCGGGACTAGATCCAGGGACTCCAGGATCATGACCTGAGCCGAAGGCAGTCGCTTAACCAACTGAGCCACCCAGGCGCCCCTGAACTATCACTTTTTTAGAAACATACAATTCTATCAGAATTCTAATGATAGCCTAAAGCTAAATTTAATTTAGCAGATGATCAGACTGGGTGGTTTTAATATTCATCAAGGAGGACTGTAGTTAAGTACAACTGTGTTCATTCAGAAACAATTGGCTCAGTCCAGGCTTCTTGAGACAGGTTTGGACAGCCACATGTTAGCACAGGTGTAGAGGCCATTATCAAGGAGAGCCATGAATCAGGGGGTTAGTAGAGTTCTGCCCTCTATCTGCTTCTATTCTTTCTTTGTATCCGTTCCCTGGGGACCTCATTCCATCTCCCACCTTTCCAAACTGGGGTCCATGCACTGATGCCCTGTACTTGACCCTGCTCCATGCTTCTAACACCTGAGTCTGGCTTCCTGATAAGCAGCTGCTCTTGGGTGACCAGTGGGACCTCACTGAATGTATTCAAGGCAACTCTTGACTTGCCCCTGGACACTTTCCGCCCCACCCACCCACCTACCAAGAATTCTAGAGTTACCTTGAAGCCTTCGCTGCCTACATCCAATTTGACAGTAACAACTCAGTGTTATACTCTATCATCTGGGTGAATCCGGATACTCCTGAGACCTTCCACCAAAGCCTCTCACCTGGATTGCTGCCACAGCTCTGAGAAGTCCCTCTGTTTCCACTACTGTCCACTCTCACTTCAGTAGCCAGAATGGTCTTTCTCAAAATTAAATGAAATTTTGTTACTCCTTTGCTTAAAACCCTCCAATGACATCCATTACATTTAGAATAAATTCTAATGTCCTTATATAAGGACTGTATATAAGAAAATATATAACATCATCTGGCCCTTACCTAATTCTTTGGCTCCATCTCCTCTCTTTCTTACTCAATATTCACTATTCAACATTCTCCCATCCCACCAGACATTGTATTGTTCCTCCAGCACTCCAAGCTTGCTCCTTCCTCTGCCTGGAACACTCTTACCTTGATTCTACACATGGCTCCTTTCTCCTCTCTATTCAGATTGCTGTTCAAATGCCACCTTCTAATAGAGGCGTTCTTTGACCACTCTGTCTCTCTCTCTCTCTTTTTTTTTTAAGATTTATTTATTTACTTATGTTAGAGAGGAGGGTAGGGGCAGAGGCAGAGGAGAATTTTAAGCGGACTCCACGCTGAGCTCCACGCTGAGCTCCACACTGAGCGCGGAGACCGATGTGGGGCTCACCTGAGATCATGACCTGAGCCAAAACCAAGAGTCGAAAGCTCAACTGACTGCGCCACCTGGGTGCCCCTGACCATTCTGTCATAAGTAGGGATCCAGACCTAGAGGCCTTGACACACTTCATCAAGGAGGACTGTAGTTAAGTACAACTTTACTTAGTACAGCTAAGTATAGGAGATCCCCATACCCTGCTATTTTCTTCATCATATTCACAACCATCTGAAATTTATAATATTTATAATACATACATCCAGGATATTTATACAGCTATTTATTAGTAGTTGTAACATTCAGCCAACTAGGATGGTAGCAGCTAGAGAACAGGGGGTCCATCTTGTTCAGAGTTGAAGCTCTCATTCCCAGAAGGTGCTCAAAAAATATTTTTGAATGACAAAAAGTTAGAAGACCTCTTTTACATAAAAATACTTCCCTCAGCATTTACACATATTTCTTCTCCACTCCTTTTCACAAAGGATATGAAACAGCGTTAAGCAAAAACATACACAGGAAAGGTCAAAAATAAAAATCTAGCACCAAAGAAAAAAAAATAGGCAAAAAAAAAAAAAAGATGCTCAATTACAACATTATCATGAGAAAGTAGCAAAGTAGAAAGTGTACTGTGCTTTAAGGGAACAAAACTTTTCCTAAGATTAACTTCTTACTGAAAGCTCTCTAGGGAACTTTCACACAGTAAAGGACAATGTCCACAGCAATATTTGTAAAGCAAATGCAACGGTCCTTTTCAAATGGCTGTTTCTTTGATGATGGCCAAGGGCCCAAATTAAAATGCAATACAATGAAGGGGAATCGTTAAGGGGCTGAGCTAATATGCTCCAAGAATATAGTATTCTGGTGTCCTTACTTGAACCAAGAAATGACTTTCATCTAGAAAACCTACCTAATAACATAGTCAGCATTGTTTATTGCTAAGAATTAAGGTGATTTCAGTAATTCGATGAAAACCTTGCATTAAAGAAATGCCAGTGTAAACATGCTTTTATTTATACTGCTCCAGCTAGAAAGCCCTCCATCTGGTGGGTGGGGTGTTAGCCTACATTTGCCATGTCCCTGGAAGGATGCTTATTATTTTCTCTTATAAATATCCTTCCATATATTTTCTATTCCTTATTAAAGCTTAACTCCTAGGATACTTTGTTCTGTTAACTCCTTTTATCCCATTTGTGCTCTTTGTTTATGGTCTATCTCTACTCTGAGTTTACTTACCTATAAATATTTTTTAAAAAACAACTATTATTACTAAAAATGTTAAGAAATATCAAGAGTTGCAACATACGTTATCCTCTAAAAACCAAAATACGAAATTATTATCACTATGGTTACTCTGTCACCTACTGTGAAATTCAGGACTTGACTTAGAGCAGAACCAGAATTTAATCCGAGCAACATCGAGTGTTCCTTGGACAATATTTTAATCGGCTCTAACTTTAAAGGCATATTTTTACTTGTGGAAAGTCTGCTATGAGCCTCAGGTTAAAGCTGTTGTCATTTCGACCGGGATCCCCTCCATAATGGACGACGTGTAAAAGAGAGACATCAACAGCCGCTGTACCTCCCTGGAGACTTGCCATAGCCCCAGCTCATCCATAAAAACAAGATTTTGTCACCTTTCTCACAGAGGCCCCTGCCCCCAACTCCAATGAGATTCAAGACCAAGTCTTTCTCACTTTTCCCCCGTGGAATGGTGTATCATTTTACGTGTCAAAACCAGAATCCTTTGAAAGATAGGCTTCTGTCATATTGGCACAGGGAGAAACACACTTCTGTGTTTACAGAGCACATCATCTCTCCTTCCAGCAACAGACTTCCTGGTAAAACCAAGACCCTGTTAACTTTGCCTCGAAATCATCCCCAAGATACGTGACATGTCCACCCCCAAACAGAATGGTGGCCAGTGTCTTCGACACTCCTCCCGACTTTGCAAAGGGCAGCGAGACAATGACAAGAAGGACATACTTGGTACCAGGCAGAGAGATTTTTGAACGTTGCAGGGATAGGGCGAGGAGGCTGTCACAGTCATGTGCCCCCAAGAAAAATATCCCCTTTTATTTTTCATTCAGCTGTCACTGAGAATCAAAGAATGCATTGGTAATTGCTATTGTCTGTAGGATTTTTTGTGGTTCACAGCCAGATGACCACCCTTTACTGAAAAGCTGATTGTATCGGGTTTACTCAGCCCCCTTCCAGGGTATCTAGTGTTTTGTGTTGTTATTGCAGACAATTTGTGGGAAAAAAAAAATTTTTTTTGCTGGTACCATATTGCTTGATTATTCCAAAATATGCCATCAACAGAAATATTTACTCATAATGTAAACACACTATTCCAAGAAGCAAAGTACCTTCCTTAATGTAAGTTGTCTAATGGCTTATCTGAAGGATGCATTGCTGCAGTAACCACTGATTCCCCTGTCCTATTAAGCCACAGAATTCCCAATTTCCGACCAAAGTCCAAATCTAATCCAAAAATCTATTTGACATCTTACAGCTATTAGATTTTCTAATAATCCTGAATAAGTAATGACCACACTCACTTCTAGAGAAAGCACATGCCCATCCGCCCGTTTAAAACAAAACCAAGTACCTGGCTTGGTCTGAAAGAGACCGGAACCTCGGAAGTCAAGTGAATTTCTCACTTACAGTGTTTTCTTAGACTAGAAAGAGAAGCAGGGATACAACAGAGCACAGTTTTCCCCGGACATGTCCTTTCTGAGCACTGAGCCTGGCTTGTGGCCTGGACACCGAATCAAGGCTTCACCCCAAGTCTCTGCAAACTCAAGTTTCTCTTGACACTCCAACGTTATGTAAATGACATGACTGATCGTTTCAAAACATCTGAAGACACTTTCAAATACAGATTGTCCGCTTGGAAAAACTACGTGTCCACCTTCCACTAAGTAGTGCCATATTCACTTGCCATACTCATTCAGGTTTGGGGCCAGAGTAGTAGCTGACTAGCTCAGATTACCAGTGGTGATCTTAAATTGTGGTTATGATTGAAAAGGTCGCAGATTCATTTTGGTTAACGAGCGTAAGCCTTGGAGAGGCAGGATCCTGAGCCGCGGGAAAGGGGAGCGGCCCTGCCGACCCTCGGCAGGCAATGGCACGCTCACATTCCAGGCTGTGCGCGAATCATTACATTCCGGGGGGCAGGGTGGTCTCCGTGCGCTGCGGGGAGGGCGCTGAATGCCAGGCCTCGCAGACTCAGCGACCCAGCAGGAGTCCCTGGGGTTCCTGCGGCGGGGTGCCCTGCACGGCGAGCTGGCACGGACCAGCGGGGCGCGGGCGCCAGGGCGCTCGCCTCTGGGGTGGCTCCTCGTGCAAACTGAAGTTCAAGGCAGAGAAGGCTGTTTAAAGTGCAGAGTCCTTTGGTGCCAAACCACCATCCATCCTCTCTTGTCCCTCCCACAAGGGAAGCGACGCTCGCCGGCCGGTCTGAGGCGAGGCGTCGGCACTGGGCTGGTCGGATGACACTTTTCCTTCCCCCTGCGCACTTTCGGCCGCAAGGGGTGGCCGCGGCAAACCTCCTACAAGGCAACATGGGCGACCACCCCTTCTCTGAATAACCGGGGGCGTCCTTGCAAGTGGCCACAAGGTGACAAACACATTTTTTAATCATTGTATTGTCCGCCGCAGGAAACTACAGTTACCCTGTTTTTGTCCACTTATGATAAATCCATCCATCACGGACGATTAAAGGACAGCTCACGAAGCAACACCAGATTCTGACAAATACGGACAGAGAGACAGCAAGACAGACTGCCCACTCAGCAGCTTCACCAAAATGTGCCCTAAGACTGAATTTGCATCGTAACCATTGAAAAACAAGAAGTAAAAGACAGGAGTTTGGGGGGTTTTTTGGTCCACTGGTTGCCTGGTAAAGAGACTGCTTGCTCGCTCCGTGGCTGTAAGTTACTTCCCAGTGGAAATGCTCGGGGGCCTGGTGCCAGCCCCAGTGGTTCCTCTACGTCCTGCTTTCTGGGGCCTCTCCATTTAGTGGGAGGAAAGCACTGCATTTTGCTACTTTTAGAAAGTCACACATATTAGAAAAGAACTAGAATAATAAATTTTTTACTGAAACTTCTGAAACTTCAGCTCTTCACTCTTTGGGTTCTTGCATATTCCATATTCTACTGAGAAACTGTCCATGACCTTGTGAATCACTGTGATTGGGTATTTTAGTGGATCCTAAACTGGTTTACCAATATTCAATCAAAATCTTTAGTAGCTTAAGTAGAAGAAACATCTGTTTCCCACAGGTCCTCAGATATGTTCCATAAATATCTTGGATACGTTCTTGGATACATTCTTAGATTATATTCATTTCCCTCCTTGGCCTTCTCCTTCTTTGGCTAAATACTACATGAGGTCATCAGTAGAAGGCTTAAATGTGAATAATCCCCATTATCAGTCCATTCTATATTGTCATCCTGGGGACCTCCATAGAAAAAGTACAGGGACCAAATACAAGTGACAGTTCATTGTCGGCATGTCATATAAAAGCAGAAATATAAATACCACAGTACTCTGACGTCCAGGGCATCTGAGACATAATCATTAATAAATAGGTTTGTAATCATAGATATGGGAGATAGTGAGACCTGAGTTGCAGTTTTCATCATTCACTACCTGAGTGACTTTGTAAATTATTTAACTTCTGGGTTCTTCTTAAAATGGAAGCATAATAATCCTGGCTTCTAGGTATTTATCTGAACGAAATGAAAACACCAATTCAAAGAAGTATATTCACCACCATGTTCCTTCAGCCAAGACATGGAGGCAACTATGTCCATGGATTGATGAGTGGATATAGAAGCTGTGGTGTGTGTGTGTGTGTGTGTGTGTGTATAGGTATATATACAATGGAATATTATCAGCCATAAAAAAGAATGAAATCTTGCCATTTGTGACCACATGGATGTATGTAGAGGGCATTACGCTAAGTGAAATGAGTCAGACAAAGACAAATAATGTATGATCCCACTTATATGTGGAATCAAAAAACACACAAATAAAACAAAGCAGAAACAGACTCACAGGTACAGGAAACAAAATGTTGGTTACCAGAGGAGGGAGGGGTTGGGGTAGGTGAAATAGGTAAAGGGGATTAAGAGGTACAGACATCCAGTCATAAAATAAGTCATGTGGATGTAAGGAACAACATAGGGAATATAATTTTGTGTCGTTACAGATGGTAACTGGGCTTAGCATGGGGATCATTTTATAATGTATAGAAATATCAAATCACTCTAATGTGCACCTGAAACTAATAGGATAATGCATGTCAATTATACTTAAATAAAAACAGTTTTTTAAGCCTGCGTCACATAGGAAATAGTAGAGAAGTTTTGAAACTTTGCATGAGTAGATTGTGATAGAATTAGGTCCAGTGATGTTGTGTGTGTGGGTAGGTGTGTGTGCTTCTCCTTCATTAATTGTCTGACCTATTCAGATTTAAACAGCTACAAAGAAAATTCTAGAGAAATCAGAAAATGTGAAAACTTGATGAACTTTTGTGATATTTCTAAGAAACGGAACTCTATTAATAAAATCAAATTGGTTGGACTCCAAAAGCATTTTAAATTTCCAGAACAAGTGTCTAAATATCTATCTAAAAATGAGAGGATTTCAGGAATAGTGGGGAAATCAAATGTAGTCTATCCATACCCTCTTCCTTTACAGGAGAGGAAACTGAGGCCCAAAGAGTTGATATAGTTTGTCTAGGCGCACAGAAGCAGTCGTGAAATCAGACCCAGAACTCATTTTCTCTATCTCCTGGCCCATTACCCTGAACTGCGTTCTCTATTTATAAATATAATGCGTGTTATCGGGGCCAGAGTAATATTAGAAGAGATAAAGTAGCATAAAACTATCTTCCCTCGCCAGGTGCCTTCCTAAGCCTGAAATTCCACTGTTAGATAAGCATTCTCTGGGAAAACATACTTCCCAGTTGGTCTGCTGCAGGGTCGGCAGTGGACTTGGAAATGCCATGGCAGCCCAGCGCCAGGCCACTTTGCAGCGGGGGCGGAGGAGAGGACCCAAGGAGTTCCTGGAGCTGAGCCCCCACAACAGTAGCCCAGGGTGGGTGCAGTGGGTCAAGGAGGGATGCGAGAAAGGGAAGGGGGGGATGACACCAGATTTCTCCTGCCGCCCGGTGGGCTTGGTTCTGCCTCTGCCTGAGGCCTGCCCTAATAGGCAGCAATTTCAATGTCGCCATTAGCAAACTGAAAATGCAAATTAAAAAAAAAGATCTCATCCATCATGTAATATTTCTAATCTGAAAACTGACATCTGATTTTTGAGGAGGCTGCTTTGGGAAGAATTTCCTGTTGGTCTCAAAAGACCCTGAACTCTCATTAATGACCAGAAGTAGG
Source organism: Mirounga leonina (assembly GCF_011800145.1). Lineage (NCBI taxonomy): Eukaryota > Metazoa > Chordata > Mammalia > Carnivora > Phocidae > Mirounga > Mirounga leonina. Next base: position 6,815,210 of record NW_023270812.1, read on the forward strand.
TGCCTGAAAGAAAGCCCAGGAAGGGGGCAGGGGTAGGAAAAGATTCCCCCCACCCCAAAGTGCTGTAGGAAAAGGCGCAGCAGTAAAAACAAGTAGCCCCATTGAAATAGAACTTCACAATCCACCCTAAAAAATCCCAACAAACTGCCCCATTGTTATTTGTTGTTTTGCTACAATTAATAGACAAAGAAATTGTTAGGCAAGACCAGAGCTGCCCTGTGGGCACATAGTCCAGGTTCTTTGTTTTAGGAGTGGGCTCAGAGGGGCTGAAGAAGTGTGGGTGGCTCACCCCAAGGTCATTCTCCAGGAACAGGTAAATAAGGGTTCCCAGTAAGTCTCAGGTTAATTAAGCGGCGACTATAATTGAATTGATCCAAGGAGGACAATGAGAGCAAGGCTGTTCTAGAATCCTCCACGGGGCAGTGGTACAACACTGCTCCCACCTCTGCTGGGGTGACAGCCCCCACCCTGCCCTCCTGTGCCCACCCCTGCAGGCCAGCCGTGTGTTTCGGAAGGAAGACGATCACACTGGGCTAGGTGGGCCTGCAGTCCGCTGAGGACACAGAACAGCGGAGATCCTCAGCCTCATTCTGTTCCCAACGTCTATTGTTATCTTAAAGCCTTCTTTTTCTAATCGACTCTAATTATGCAAACCACAGGCTTTCTAAGGCAGGTTCTCCATTACAAGTCAGAACAGAACTTACGCAACACAAAAGAAAGAGCCTATCACACTGAGAAGTTAATGGTTAACCTGGACTTAAACCCATCATCAACCAGGGAATGTGAAGGACCTCACGCCCATGGCAACATCCCACTGAAATAGCGTCTCTCCCGGAGACGGGATTATGCCCCACTGCACTTTCCAATGCGATACATGTGGAATTGTTACCACAGCTTGGGACCTCTCAGGAAAAGACAGCCTCGAGGAGGCAGAGGGGGCTGGGATCTAGGTTCAAGGAGGACACGTCCGGCCTGGGGGAAACCAGCCTGGCCCTGGGCTTAGTGTCGAGGGATACTGCAGGGGTCTCCCAGCAGGGCAGCCAGGCACCTGACATGGCTTTCCAGGCCAAGAGGAGGTGTGGGTCCTGGGCAGGGAGAAGGGAGACAGCTTCCAAACCCATGAGCAAACACAAAGCAGAAGGTCAGGCCAGAGGTCATGCAGAGATTTGGGAGCAAGCTGACCACCAATCATCTCTAGTACCAGCAGGTCCTGGCTCTTACTGGAACTGAGAAGGCACTGATGGTACAAAAGTTTTAATTCTTAAATAGTTGAATCTATCACTATTAGCTTTGTAGCTTCCTCAATTGCTTCAATTCTTTAAAAGTGATTATCCTTCCAGAGACTCCTGTACTATTCTACTTTCTGCTGATTTTTCTATGAATTTTTAAACACATTTGACTTTAATTTTCTTTTAGTACACAGGATAAGATGTGTATCTAAATTAATTTTTCTCTAATGTACTATATCTCAAAATCATATATCAATTAATTCTCCCCCCACCGTTTTGTAATGGCTGCTTCACTATACATTAAATTCCTACTCATAACTTGGTCTATTTGCATTAATTCCACAAACACACACTGAGGCCTCACCACGTGGCAGGCACTGTTCTGGGTGCTGGAGATACAACAGTGAGCAGCCACGCTGAAATATCTGAGCCATTTTGGTTGGGGGAGACAACAAACTATGTAGTCTATCTGATAGTTGTACATTCAATGAGGAAAAATAACACAGAGAGGGGGCATGAAGACGTCCAGCCAACATGGGCCAGGTGCAATTTAAAATCAGGTCAGGGAAGACTTCACCAAGATGGAGACATGTGACAAAGACCAACGGGTAATGGGCCCATGAGGGAACCATGTTCCCAGCTGACAGAAAGCAAGTGCAAAGTCCCTGAAGGCATGGCACGTTCAGATTACTCACAGAGGCCATGGTGGCTGGACCAGATGAAGAACAGAAGTGGTAGGAGATGAGATCAGCAGTGAGGTGGACCACCTATATGGACATTGACAGTTACCCTGAGCGAGGTGGTGGATTTGTTTCCTAGGGAAGTTGTATCAAATTACCACAGCTTGCTGGCTTGAAACAACAGAAATTTGTCCTCTCACAGTGGTGGAGGTCCAAAGTCTGAAATCAAAGCATTGGTCACATTGGTTTCTTCTGGAGGCTCTGGAGGGAGAATCTGTCCCATGCCTCTCTCTCAGCTCCTGGTGGTTAAAGGTAATCCTTGGCATTCCTTGGCTTGTAGATTCATCACCCCATTTTCATGTGGCCTCCTCCCCTGTGTGTCTCTCAGTGTCTTTTCCTTGTCTGTATCTTCTAAGGACGCTGGTCATTGGATTTAAATCCACTCCAAATTTAAATCCGGGATGGATTTAAATTCTCAATTTGATCACATCTGCAAAGATCTTATTTCCACATGCATAGGTTCTGGGGGGTTAGGACTTAGACATCTATTTTGGGAAGACACAGTTCAACCCAGGACAGATGGGCAGCCATTGGCGTTTTTTGAACATAAGAGTGAAAAGATCTGATACGATTTACAAGGATCCCTCTGGCTGCCGTGTGGGTATGCATAAGAGGGTCAGGGCTGAAACAGAGACCAGTTAGGAGACTACACTGGTCATCCAGGTGACAGATGATTAGAAGTAGTAGACATAACAGTTACATAAGAGGTAGAAGTCCTCATTATAGAAGAGGTAGATTCTGATCCCTTAGTCAGTCCCACTGATTTAAATTGCTTTTTTTTTTTTACCACTACGAAACCATTTTGATTGCTCTTTCACTGTGTTTTTAAATCTCTGATAGAGCTAATCCTCCCTTCTTCCTTTTCCTAGTAAGAACCTATTAATTTGCATGAGAATATTTTGTCTTCTCATTCAGGAAGATAGATAGATAGATAGATAGATAGATAGATAGATAGATAGATAGATAGCTAGATAGATAGTCTGTTAAAGTATTCATCTTTTGTTATCGTTTTTAAGATTTCTTAAAAATGTTCTTTACAGCAACTACATAACACCTCAATAGGTTCATCCCCGAGGGTATCTTAACAGAGAAGGCGTTGATATTGTGATCAGGATCTATATTTTCATTACATTTGCTGGTGGCTGCTGGTAATTAGCAAAGCTATTAATTTGGGTATGTTTATTTCAGATCAAGCATTTTATTGAATCATTTTATTAAACCTAATTATTTTTGCGGACTTCTCTGCATATTCTGGCTTTCCATTATGTTAAGTGCAAATAATGATCTTCTCTCTCTTCCCATTATCATACCTCTTTATTTTTTCATGTCTCATTGCATTAACCAGAGTTTTCAGAACACTATTAAGGAGCCATCCTTGTTCCAATTTTTAAACAGAATTTAATTTGTCTATCCATTAAGCACAATATGGGCTCCTATTTTCCACAACTTTATCATGGTAAAGAAGTAGCCTCTATTCCTAATATTTTAATATTGTGAGGAACATTATTAAATGTTATGAGTTGTCTCTTAGACGTTGATTCAGTTAAATTCAACCTATTGATGTTGTTTATTGTACTAGTAAATGCTCTCATGTTCAGTCTTTCTCGCCTTATGTCACATATCTTCCAGAAGACTCCTTTAGATTGGCTTAGAGAAAGATTTCAGGGTGTTCGTTTCTGTGTTTCTTTGTATCTTTTTAAAATTAGGTGTCTGCTTTATTTTGGTGAGATCATCATTAAAATCAATATTCTCACATCATACTGCAATATTTATGATGACTGTGACACCCCAGGAGGGGGTCTGGGAGAACTGCCTACCGATAATTTTTACTAACACTTCTGGAGAAAGCATTAGGTTTCTATATCAACATTATTATAAAAACGTATCTATGAAATGCCTCTAATAAATCCTGATGCTCTAGTATAATACAGAATAGTCCTTGTCTCCTAGGAACTAATGACAACTTGAAGATTGCATAGCTTCTTACAGTTTATAAGCCTTCTCCACACAGATTATCACAGGGCGGATTTACTGTGCCCATTTTTACAAATGAGGAGTCTGACAGTGGCATTAGGAACTTGCATAAGGTCACCTAATCAAGCGAGACAGGTGAAGACACGAGGCAAGCCGACGAGTCCTGATGGAAACCCGGGGCTCTTTCAGTGCACCGCACCGAGTCACCACCTGGCCACTAACTGAGCATTTATAGCTTTGCATGGAAGCACAACAGGACATCATATTCTACAGGAAGGTGGAGCAATCACTTCTCTGGGGAGAGCCTGGAAAAGGTTCTTCTGAAAGTTCCATGCTCCCCAGGGCCACTTCCCAGGCACCATCTGCACACCCCCTCCCCCAACCTTGTGTAAGCCCATTGCTCCTTCGACGTTCAGGCCTGAGCCCTCCTGATCTCTGTCGTCTGCAGACCCTCACCCACGGTGCTATGCTGATCTCAGCATCTGGCTTACAAGCTTCCTCTCTACCCCAGGTCCTCATCCATCCTGGTGATCCCCATATCCTTACGGAGGCCCACCTAAGAGGACTCCTTTTACTTCCTGGATCCATTCAGTTCTATTGATGGTTTGACATCACTTCAGCCACCTGCACCCATGGCCTCACTTGGAGCCTTGTGAGGACCTCTCCTCTGCAACACTCCCTCTCACCTGTTGTCCCTTGTCCAAACTTTCCCCCATTGTCCCATCTGTCCTGGCCATTCCTCCCCAGGCCGGGCCACATGGTTGGTCATACACACCATATGAGACCTTTCACTGGGCTCCCATTCATTTTGACAGCAGTTCTTAGGGGTTGAGGGATGGAGTGGGGGACAGTGAAACTGGGGGAGGAAGGAGAAGCAGAAGTCTCCGAGGAGCTGTTTCATGCTGAGGTCCCATCGCCTGGAGGATACAGCAGAGTTTCAGATTGGAAGAAGGGGCTGCATGTGTTTCGGATGAATGTATCCCCTCCACCCACAGAACATCTGACAGCTCCAGTCCCCAGCCCTGCGGTTGTCCTTTGTGCCCCAAGTCTCTACTCTGGCTCTCCCTTCCGTGTAGATCTTCTCTTTCATTCCTTCCCCCCGTGTCCCCAGGCACTGTCATGGTGCTCTGGTATGGCCCCCGCCGGCCATCATCCAGAACCTCAGCGGACCCCTTGGCCAGCACTGCCTGGGTCTGGACTCTGTCCTGCTCCCAGCCTGGTCCTTTGCCATCCGGCTGTGCCTCATTTCCTGCCACAGGGAGCCCTCTTCAAGCTCCCACATTGGTCCAAATTGGTCTGGTCCCTAGTAGGCTTCAGAGCCAGCTTACAAAGAACAAAGGCCAGTTAGTCTCTAACTCTGCAATCATTCAAAGTTGAGTCTTTAAAACGCAGAGATTTTTCTGCTTCATCTACCCACAGCTCAGCAACTGTATTTCTACAGCTATTGTTATTCTATTTCTGTTCCTAATTGCTATTATAGAAAACCGTGCCTAGCTGAAGCTTTGGGAGTCGCCAATCTGTGGGCTCCCTTCAAATGTAAATGTGTTATGCAAATGTTTTCTGGGGCTGGGAGTGGGGATACTGTGGTCTTCCCCGGATTGAGACAGGAAAAGAATACTTTCTGGGATGGCTGAGAAATAGAAGACAATTCTCTCCCCTCCTGATTTAAATACACACTGTTCTGAGATTGTTCCTGTCTCCAACTTCCTCTCCCACTCTAGCAGCTGAATTTAAAATACTTGCTACAAAATGCTGCTGCTTAACTCTTTCATGGTCACTCCCTGTGGGGACACAGGCATGTTGGCCCGCTGAACTCCCTCCCTTCGGGGGCTCAGTATGTTGGGGGTAAGGTAGATGCTCTTAGAATCTGGGAACCTCATTTTTGTTTAAATATGGAAACTCACCTCTCTAAATACTGCACTGAAATGGATCAGTCACTGTGTTGTTAGCAAATCCTTAAAACAACGGTACTCATGGAGATAGCACCATTCCAAGCAGTTACAAGTCATTGAAAAGCAGCTACTGAGAGTCAGTGAAGGTGTCCTCTTCCCAGGAGGCCTCTGACGTTGGAGCATTGGATCCTTCGTTCAGGCTCTCCCAGCTCCTGTCCCCACAGCTGCCCTTCCCCCTCCCCTCCTTTGTGCTGGGCTCATCTCCCTGCTTCCCACCATCACTAGTAGCAATGTGGCCCGAAAGAAAAGTTCTCAGCTTCTGAGTTAACAGGTCCTGAAACCCATTGGGACGCTGACTTAGGACTCACTGTGCAGCACCAGACACTCTTGGAATGCACTTGGCAGTATTTCTCTACCTGCTTTGAAGTCATCAGTAGCTTCTGTGGTCAATATTGTACATTGCTGACATTTCCTAAGTGGGGAGTGGGGGGGAGAAGTTACCACAAATGCGTAGAAATGTATCCTGTACATTCTAAGTCAATTAAATGCTAAGCTATATGAGAGTAGAGGGGCAAATCAGAAAATGCTGGGAACATGGCCCTAGCCCATAATGTTTATTTAGCTGTTCGTTTTGCACACCGTCCTATTACTGAATATTGCCCCCAGCTCCTCTGTACCATTCTGAACTCCAGAGGAAGAAAGGAATATTCCCTGGAATATCATTTATGTTCTAAAGTGCTAAAAATACTTTAAAGTGCAATTAGCTTATTTAACAGGCAGAGATTATAGAGTTCTCTGCCTGCCTTGTAGGGTCATTGGGAGGATAACAGGGGTGGGTAATACATATTGGTGCTCTGAGCACAGTAGGAAGAAAATATTCGTATAAATTTGAGGTGGCTTTGTAATTGTCCAGCAAGATCAGAATCTGATCTGTTCAGTTACAACATGCTCTGCCTTTTGTTTTTTTTTTTTAGGTTTAATAATATATTACAAATTGACACGTGTTTGCAAACATGATTTATGGTCCAATTAGATCCCTCGGTGGGTGCCATATGAACGTCAGTTACGTTCTACCCTTTCCTGATTCTCAGGGCAGATTTGCCTAATAGTTCCTGTTCCTATAACAGCCTTTATCGTGCTTTTTTAAGGGAAGAAAGGGGTCACTGACTTGCCCAAAGTATACATTTACGCGAAACTGTGAAAAACAAATAAATTTACATGCCAGACTCAAGGCCCTGCTTTTTAACTTTGCTCCTGGAGCCAGGTCCTTTGCCCCCGCTGTGGCCTCTCTCACTTCTTGCAGACACATGACTTGCATTGGCACGAAGAGGTGCCAAGGCCCCAAGGAGCCCAGGAAGAATTTTGCAACACTCTGTGAGCCAACAAGACTCTAAGAGGATGGCTGACCTCGCTTCCCAAGAGAGAAACGTTAGCTTACAAGAGCTACCCTTCTAGACGTGCTACCAATGTGGAAATATCAGGTCCCAACTGCAGCCTACTGCGCCCCAGGGATGGGATCCTCCACTCCAGAGAAAGCTCCATGACACTCAGAAATACATTCGGATTGCAAACCCTTCTCATTTTGATCACAAAAGCTCTTTGATAATTTCTCCTACCCAGTCAGAAAATGGTGGGAAACTTTTCTCACATTAGGCACACAATTTTTTCTGGCAATATCTGGAACTAAAGACCCGGAGTCAGGTTAAAAATGACATTTCCAGTGAAACAATTTATGAAAAGCCTATTACCTAGCAATTGCATATTTGAATGTAATTATGTTAATGTTATTAGTACATTATGAATGGGACTAATATGATTATTGTTTTGTGTGGTATTACGGGAAATTAATTTAAGTGGATTTACATATTTTCAGATAAGGGCCCGGCTAACGTGGATAAATAAGGGAGCTGACGTTACTTTGAAACAAAAATAAACAGTAAGAGAACGCTGGGTGGTGACTTCATTTGTAATCCAAACGCAGCCATTATTGTGGGGTTTTTTGTTAATGGGAACATTTTGCAATTTCCAAAGTGTTTTTCTTGTTTAAAGGAGCAATCTGAATTAACGTCTCAGCTGCTCTGGGGCATTCTTTGGCCCACCCTTCTACAGTTGAGGGACTTGACAATCAAAGGATGAACCAACCTGCCCCACATGACACCCAGAGTCTCAGGCAGTGCAATATTCAAACCCAAATTGCCTAGAGCTCCACTCTTACACCTAGGTTGCAGGGGAATGCAGCTTTTTACGTCAAAACATGTAGAGTTCTAATTAAATAAGGTAGGTCCTCTGAAAACCCTCCTTCCCCGGATTTTAGTGAAAAGAAATGCCTATCAAAGAATCCGTGTTTGTGTCTGCATTCGGGGAGGCTTCCCTGCCATCACAGCGCTGGCTTTCTACGCGTTTCCGTCTCCTCCCGAGGACAGTCTCCTAGACTCACTGAGCACCCGCACGGTGCCAGCCCTGGGCTGTCAGAGCTCTGCTTTGGGGACCAAGTGCATACAGGAAACCTACGGGCTGCATAGGACCAACTGTGCACTTGAGCCCTGCAAACAGTCAGTGCTAGCTGAGGGCATTTAAGCGTGAGAGAGAGGTCCCTGGGGGTGGTCAGGAAAAGCTGCCCAGGAGCCAGATTGTGGCTGGGCCTGGACACATGAGCTCCACTGGCCAAAAGGAGACTCAGGGCATCTGAGGTCAGAGCTGTGGGTGCAACAGGCAGAAGCAGGAATTTGCAAGACATATTCCAGGCAAACCATGGAAAATCGAGGGTAAGAGTAGGCTGGCGACACACTGTAGATGACCTGTAGGCAAATGGTGGTGGGGGGTGGTGGGTGTTGCTGCAGGCTTCTAAAAGCATGAATTTGACATGGGGAGAAGCTACACGCAGTGCGGAAGGAGTTGGAGAAGGAAGAAGCGGGTTAGGAAACAAGAGTCTTTTGCAAGTATCTAGGCCTGGGGTGATAAGGGCTGGAATGTCTGGGAGTGGTGGCCACTGTCGTGCCTAAGGACAGTATCTCATCTGACACAGTAAAGATTCCAGTCTCCAAGTTTATAGTGACATGTGCTAATGGTTGGTGATTTACTTTTAACCATAAGTTCTTTGAGGACCAGAATTTATGTCTGTTATCTTCAGCACAAAGTCAATAGCAAGCTCCTCTTATATACTCGCTGTATGAATGAATGCATGCGGGTGTGAATGAATGAATGGACTATAATGACAGTCTGTTGGAGATCATTTCCTAAGGACAGGGACTCGAGGCATCGCGATAAGCCTATGAGGAAGCCGCTAGGGGTTTTGTCCTGGCCTCCCGCAGGCTACGTCACCAAGGCACAGGACTCAGCTTGTCCACATCCTTTTCCCTGGATAAGGCTGAAGGCTCCAGGTGTTTCCTGTGGGTCCTTGAGGGACTTGCAGGCTTCCTTTCACACTGCAGGAGGACTGGAGTGGTTTCTCTCCCCAGCGCGCTAGAGGTGGACATTCTTTTGGCCCATGGGTATTTTGTATTAGTCTTAAGAAATGTGAGTAACTAACTACGGTTTCTGAGTAGAGAATGAAATGAAATGGATAATATTAATTCCTACACTATACGGTTGTTGTGAGGATTGAATGAGTTAATAATTATAAATAGTTTAGACTAGTCACGGATGTCTGTTAGCTGTCGTGTTATGATCACAATTTCTGACCTAGTGAGTTGCTCCGCCTATTAAATACAAAATATTTTCATTCTAGGTATAGGCTGAATAAAAATTGTTCCTTCATTTTATTTTCAGCCGTGCAGACTTTCCTACTTTCCTTTGAAACAACAGCTGGTTTTCTAAGTACCCAGTTGGTATGTTGGTGATTGAGGTTAACTATTCCACCAGTGTTTTATTTTCGTGATTAAAAAAGAGAAATACACCTAAATTTTTATATTAGCATTTACCATAATAGAATGTTTCTCAATTCTGAATCAAAGATTAATATCATAATATTTTGACTGTTAAACAATTCACTTCTGCAAATAATAATTTGATCCATAAATTTAAATGGTATTTGTGTATCTCTCATTATTTAGCATTAAAATCATTCTGTCATTACTTTCTAATTATCTTTACATAAAAAAAAGAATAGATCTATTCTTATAAAGTAATTTGTGTTTAATTGAATTAGTAGTTGTCTTTGATTAAAGTATTCTGAAGCCATTATAAAATGAACCTCTTACATATCTCATATTGGTGAATCGTTTTTACCTATGTTATCAAGATGGCTAGAAATACCCATTATAAGGTTTATGAATGAGAAGTGGAAATGGGTGCATTCTTCTCTTTCAGAAAAATGGGTGAAAATACTATAAAATTATAAATCAGATTTAGATTTTAAAAAGTACAGGTAAATATAATACTGGTGAATATGATATTTTATAAAGAGAAAATACACCAGAGTTGAGGAATTCAATGCAATATGAAGGGAGTAATTTGGGGCCAGTTTAGTATCTTGCCATCTTGCTATTCAGCAAGAGGGTAGAGCATACCTACTTATTTTGTGTGGGTCTGAATTTCCTGGTAAATGCCACAGGGATGGAACAGGACTCTAGGGGAGTGAGTCACACAATTCCCTGGGAGCCTCCAGAGGGGCTAGGCGAGGTCAGGCAGGGGCCGGAGCTCGATGAGCGTCTTGGATCTAAGAGAACATTCTACCACCTCTCCACTCTCTCATGCTCACCTTACCTTCCTTTTCCCTAACAGTCATTGATCATTTACAAGCAATTTGCTGAGGGCTTTGTGTGCAGTACCTCTTAATTCTCAAAACGGTCCCATGAACTAAATACTCTTGTGCCCTCATTTTGCAGAGGCTCTAAGACTTGTCCTGCCAGCCGGCTAAGGCTGAAGCTGGCCTCCCACGTCAGCTTCCAGGGCTCGTGCTCTGGACCGTTGCCTCTCCTGAGGCCCACAAGACGGAGGAAATCTCCCTCTCCCCACGTTACTCTCTTTTCCAGGCGGTACAGCTCCTTCCTGCCCTAATTTACGGTTAGCACCTCACTATATGGCTTAGCTTCAAAACAGAAAATGCCTAACTAAGGCTAAGGCTGAGGCTAAGGCTAAGGCTGTGTGCCCAGGATCTGGCCAGAGACCTGGAAGGTCAGAAAGACAGAGGGTGCTGAGGAGCATGTGCACCTTGTGACCAACTCAGCATCTTGAAGAGGCAGTAGAGTATTCTGGATGAGTCCCTGCAAGGGATAGTGCTCCATGAACGAGGCTCTTCCTGAGATTTCTACCCGCAGAGGCTGGGCCTATCTCTTGGCAGTGCTGTTGGCAGAAGCCTTCAGCCCTGAGAACGTCACGCTTCATCCCTGTGCCCACAAATGACCGCCACATCCTTCCGTAAGCCATAGGCTTCACTCTCAGAACCGTCCAGTCAATTTCTGACTCAGAAAGGGGCATTTCTGCCCCCAGAACATCATGCAAACCCATCAGTGTATGCGTCTCAGTCTTTTTGTAAATAAATGATTTATCTTGACTTATTTATTTACTAAACAACTATTGAATGCCTACGATGTGCCAACTACTCAGCAGTTCTTTGGTCAAGAAATGAGTCAACATATGAGAATAGAAGGTGTCCTGCTTCAAAGTCCTAATTTTTTAAGGTATTTCCACAAACTTACACAGCCAACACAACCGTAATATTTCACACCAATTCTACAAAAATCTTTCAGTTAATAGAAAGCTTAGATCATCACACATTTGAAAGGTATAGTTTGTTCTTTTGAAGTATCTACCAAAACTCAAATTTTATTAGTAAGCTATTCCAGAGGACATGCTTTAAAAAATAATAATAATTTATTTATTTGAGAGAGAGAGAGACTGAGTGAGAGAGAGCGAGCGAGAGAGCACAAACAGGGAGAGGGAGAAGCAGACTCCCCACTGAGCAGGGAGCCCGACCCAGAGCTCAATCCCAGGACCCAGGGATCGTGACCCGAGCTGACGGCAGACGCTTAACTGACTGAGCCACCCAGGTGCCCCACAGAGGACCTGCTTTTAAAGGCTAGATTAAAAACCAATTTTGGGGGGGCACCTGGGTGACGCAGTTGGTTAAACATCTGACTCTTGGTTTTGGCTCAGGTCTTGATATCGAGCCCCTCATAGGGCTCCACATGCAGCGCAGAGTCTGCTTAAGACTCTCCCTCTGCCCCTCCCCACTGCGTGCCCGTGCTCTCTCTCTCTCAAATAAATAAATCTGTTTTAATAAATAATTTTTTGTATATCAATGCCCCTTATATATGCAGACCTTTTAAACTATTATTAAGTATTTAAAAATAGTTTATTCTTGGACAATATCATATAAATCCCCTGTCATGTTTAAATTACTTACTCTGTGAGTAAAGGCTTGCTAAGCAAGCAAATCTCAACACAGTCCCTAATAAATTATTGTTAATTCCAAATTAATGTATTCTGTCTTTTTTTATCTTCTGGTTGTTAACTTTCTGGCATATTCAGATCATTTACTTCTACTCTTAAGAAGTGTTTATAACTAAGAGATAAGATGTTGGTATTTTCAGAATGCTACTTAGGAAAGTATTAAAGTAATTTAAAAAGAAAAGAAATTTAGTTGAATCATAATGAAATTCAGCATATTAATTTTAAATGAATAACATTTAATGGAAAAGCAAACTACATGATGCTTTGAAAATATGGAAATATTATAGATGATAATCTTCCACTCAAACAATGTGCATTTAAAATCTCAACTGTTAAAATCTTTTACTTACCTGGTAGAATTTATGACTTCACGTTTCTGATATAGTAGGAATATTTGCTTTGATTTTTTTCGTAAGAAAGTACTAATTTAGTCTGCTATTCATATTTTTTTTTCCTGACAACTAAGGCCTTATTTTGTTTAAATTGTTTTATGATTCTATCAGCTATAACACCCGATTTGCCAACTTTCATTCCAAAAATCAGCAGGTCTTACCTGCTTTTATGTAATATTCATTTGTGTTTTATTTTTATCCATGCTACCTTAAAAAGCAGGAAATTGGATTTAGATCACTATCCTATTTCTCTTTACACTTTCAACCCCCTGGGCTAGCGGCTGCTTTCTCCTCACACTTGTTCCTTCTCTCCTGTATGTGGAACCTCATGTGTGTTTCCAGCCTGGGTGGATAGACCAAAATCATGTGCTTCTCAATATTTCCTAGCTGCTATTTAAAATTTTCAGACTACATTCAGCTTTCTATCACAGCTTTCTCGTCTGTCAAATAAATTAAAATATTTACTGGTCTTTCCTAGATCCTAGCAACAGCCAGTTTTCAAAAGATCTCATTCACAATTATAAGGAGCTATCACCAAAACTGGGTAACTCCTTGAAGTAACTGTAATAAGAAATCTGCAGGACCTCTATGAAAGAAACTGTTTGGGAATTTTGAAGACTGGAATAAATGGAGAGACATACCTTCCAGGTTGGAGCTGCTCTTGGTTTTGCCCTCTAGCATTTGGTAATGGACCGTTAGTTTTCTTTGGGGCTCTGTCCTGGCCATTACAAGCACCCTGGGTAGGGTGGGACACTGGAGAGGCCCTTCCCACCTGCCTGGCCCAGAGGTGAGCATGTGAATCAGGCTGGATCAGCTGGGACAGACTGAGATACTTGGAGATGGTTAGGTTATTCCAGATGGTGGATCCTGAAGAGGCCCAATTTAGTTCATACCACTCATATTCCCAGACCGTCCCCAGTTCCTGCCTCGTTTCTGAGACCTGGCTCTTAACTGTTTTCTTTGATTCTATAAGTTACCTCATACCTTTCTAGTAGTTGCTTTTTATGCCTAAGTTATTTAAAGTTAGCTGTTGCTTTGAGCCAAGAACTCAACTATTATAATTTAATACTGTAAAGATGCTCCACTTCAAGTTAATGAACCAGTGGGAGATTTTTATGGATCTTAAAAAAAGTGATTCAGATATTCATATGGGAGAATAAATGGGTTAGAAAACCAAGTAGGTATTGAGGAGAAAAAGAGAAAAGAATGGGACATGTGCTCTACAGATTTTAAAACAATGGTAATTAAAATCTGTAGCCCTAACAATAGTATAGGTAGACCAATGTAATAGAAATGAATCTAAAAGTGTATTCAAATTATTTCATATTTTATAAAGATGGCATTCGAAATCAGTGAGAAAGTAACAGCTCATCTAATAAGAGGTGCTAGGTTAGCAGACTAACTCCCTGGGGGGGAGAAAGTAAATTGTAATGATTGAACCTGTCTTGTACCATTACTAAAATCTAAAAATACAGATGACTTAAAACAATTAAATGTAAAGCATAAAGTGAGAAATTTTTTTTTTTAAGATTTTATTTATTTATTTGAGAGAGAATGAGACAGAGAGAGAGAGCATGAGATGGGGGAGGATCAGAGGGAGAAGCAGACTCCCCGCCGAGCAGGGAGCCCCATGCGGGACTCGATCCCGGGACTCCAGGATCATGACCTGAGCCGAAGGCAGTCGCTTAACCAACTGAGCCACCCAGGCGCCCGAGAAAATTTTTTTAAAAAATCAAAATATAATAAAGGCAAATATAATATCAAAGAAAGAAATAATAAAGGAAAAGGTAGATTTGATTATATAAAAATGAACGAAATTGTGTGTGTCAGAATTCTGTCCATATATATGCCTGTGTATTTTATTATCTGGTGTTTCTTATCTGCCCCACATGCCAGGAGCTGGTCTTTTAAAGTGTTTCTAGCAATTATTGCATGTGTATTTTTACATATGAAATTTGGGATCAATGTGTCTAGTTCAAACGAAAAACCTATTGGCATTTCTATTGCGATTTCTTTAAATTTAAAAATTAACTGAAGTAAAATTGATATTGTTATGATATTCAGTTTCCAAATCCCGTATATGGTATGTCTTTCCATTTGTTCCTGTCTTATGGGTCCTTCCATAGTGTTTTAAAGTTCTCTTTCTATAGGTTGTATAAAAGCTATTGAAGGGGCGCCTGGGTGGCTCAGTCAGTTAAGTGTCTGACTGACTCTTTGTTTCGACTCAGGTCATGATCTCAGGGTCCTGTGATCGAGCCCTTGTGGAGCCCTGCTGTGGGATCCCCACTCAGAGTGGAATCTGCTTGAGGTCCCCCCACCTGCTCCTTCCCCCGTTTGCGCATGCTTGCTCTTTCTTAAATAAATAAGTAAATAAACAAACAATAAATAAATAAAATCTTTTTTTAAAAAAGTCTGTATATTAATAATCAATCCTACTACTGCATTGAATTCTTTTGCCTATTCAGTTGATTCTGTTAGGTTTTCCAGGTATAAAATATGTATCCTCCAAAAAGTGGTTATTTTGTTTTCTCCTTTCCAATTGGTTACCTCTAATTTCTTTCTCTTGCATAGTAGCATTGGCTATTATCTATAATATAATATAATTAATAATTATAATATTATATAATTATAATATAATATAATTGGCTATTATCTATAATATATAATATAGTATAATAAAAATATATTATTTATATAATATAAATAATAGTGGGGAATACTTGTGGTATGTCTCCATTTAGCATGATGCTGGCTTTCAGATTGAGATATATATATATTAACTTATAAAGGAAATTATCGCACTCTTTGTTTTTCTCAATAATGGTTGTTAAGTATCATCCAGTTTCTAATCATCATCTGTGGAAATGGTCATAAATATTAATTCCTTAATATAATTAGTTTCATTAATAGAAATACATAAGTGATATTGGTCTATTGTTTACTTTCTCTACAACTTTTGTGCTTTGTATATTATAGTTTCTAGGGAGAAAAAATTTGGTAGTTGCCCATTTTTTCACCATAAACTCTGGAAAAATACACTGGATTTGTGTAATTCTCATGTCTGGCCCTAGTGATTTTTTGTTGTTTTGTTGACTGCAGGGAGAGTAGCTCTTTGATAGCCTTCTATATTTCTCCCATAGTCTTTTTAGATTTTCTCTCTCCTCTGGAGTCAGTTTTGACCAATTGCAAATTTCTTAGGAATTTTTTCTATTTCTCCAAAGTTTAAATTTGTTTGCATAGAATTGAACAAAATAATGTCCTATGTTTCTTTAAATTCCCTCCATTTTCTGTTACTCACCCCCTCCCCCCCACTCCACCCTGCTTATTGTTTCCCCTTTGCACATTCTCTATTCTTTTTTAATTAGCTTAGCTATTGGGTTATATCTTTTACTGTTTTTTTTTTTCTTCCAAAAACATCTTTTAGATTCATTTTGTTATTGTGCCATTTTTTGTCTTCTAATTTAACTTTTCCTCTTAAAAATTTCTTCTGATTTTATTCAGTTTCTTTTCGTGCTCCTTTTCTAACCTTTTGAGTCAACTTCTTTTTTAATTTTTAATTAATATAAAGATTTGAGGTGATACATTTTTTTCCTGAGCATTTTAGTGGCCTCTTGTAACTTCTGATATGCAATATATTTATTATGCTGTTTTCTATTTATCCTGTACTTTGGGATTGTGTTTCCTCTTTGAACTAAACTTGCTTAAATAAAACCAAGTTACTTGGTATTTACCTTTGCTTTTGTTAGATATACTTATTTGTCTGTCACTTGAGGCATCAGCTTCAAATGATGCTCTTTAATCCCCAACGATTGCAAATGAGGCAATCAGCAAATAAGCTCTACTTCCCATCTTCTTTCCCACATCTTTTTCTTTGCTAGTTGTATCATTTCTACATTGTCAGAGCATATTTAATATTCATATTCTGTTTTTCCACCCTAATTCCCACATCATTTTAGTCTCAGTACCCAGCACTGATCATGTTTGTTATCTCTGGGAAAACTGAGGATTGACTTCTAGTATTTTTCTCAAAAAGAAGAGAAATAGCATTCTCTAATGTCACATTTTCAAAACTGTTTGTCTTTAGCCTTTGTACTTGAAGACTAGTTTGAGTCTAAAATCGCTGATGCATTTTATTTTCTTGAGTTTGGATAGGTATGTCTCTATTATCCACTGACTTTGAGGATAGCCGTGGAGAATTCTGAGACCAACATGAGTTTTCCGCTTATAAGTGGCTCAGTCCTTTTGTCTGGCTACCCAATTATTTTTCTCTATATTTAAGATATAGAGATATTTAAAATTCAGTAACATAGGATATATCTTGGTGAGATAATACAGAGGATCAGATCTTCAAATTAGGCTCACAAGAATCAGAGATCTTGCCTCTTTATTAATAATTCAAATGATACAATTAACTTCAAGATACAGGGAAAACATGAAGTCAGACTATGTAGCTCCCAAGGTCCTTCCTGGACGCATTAGCATGCACTCTCTGACAGATAACGTTTGAGGTCCCCCAAGAAATGTGCAGAGAGTATTACTTTCAATCATGAAACATCTCCATTTTATAGTCCGATAATTGTCATTTTCCCCCTATGTTTCCCCTAATAACACTGTGAGAAGGTTCAGAGTATGTTCACATGAATACGTGGTCATTTCTTTCTTTCTGTCTCCACCTCCATCCCCACTCTCATCCCCAGGATAGAGAGGTTGAGTTACAGACCCACCGGTGCTGAGCATTCTGGGTCAGCTCTCCATAACACATGGTGTGTTCTTCCAAAATATGGGCTCAAGTCTTCCTTTATTTTAGTAATGATTTCTTGAATTAAGTTTTTTAATATGTGTTCTGTCCCAATTACTTCTCCTCTCAAGAGCTCCAATTATGCATATTTTAAAAATCTCTGTGCTTGTCCTCTCTCTCACTTCATCTCTCCTCATTTTAAATTCCCTATTTCACTTTGATTTTGATCAAGTTCTCTAATTTCTATTATTTGTCTTTATCATGTTCTCTGTAGAACTGTTCTTCCTGTGCTGCTTTCAATTTGATCTTCATTTCTATGATTTTTTTCTCTTCTTTCCTGAGTTCTGTCCCCTTACCATTTCCTCTGGTGGTCTTTCTGTCTGTTCCCTGAGATTTTGTGGGCTTGCATGGTTGTGATTGCTTCTTTGTTTATTTATCAGTTGTTATTAATAAGTTTTATTTATTTTGTTTTTTGCTTTTTATTATTAATAAGTTTTAATGTTCAAAGTTTCAGAGACTTCTGTGTCTGACCCCAGGCCAGTGGTCAAAATTTCATGACCCCAGCAAATTTCACAACCCCTTCCCACACTTTTCCTTCGAGTATCAGTGCTGTGCCAACGTTTGTTTCAAATTCCTCTATGACGTGACTTGGCCTTTCCAATAACTTGGAGGACCTTCTTGTGAGAGAAGAGGGTCCACTCCACAAAGATAGAGTGTTGTTACCTTATTGTATTATCTGGGGAGAATTATTTTCCCTGCTTCCTCAAACCAAATCGACCTAAGAAACCATCTGCCCACGGCCTACCCTGCTCCCCCTGTGTCAGATTCTACTGCGACATCAAGCCGTATGTCCGACAGTCGGCACAGGTGTCTGGATGGGATGGGGAAAGGGCGTGGGAGGGGTCCACATGTCTGAAGGTCTATCTTAGAAAGTGTAAACTTGCAACATATGCAAAACAGATGGAAAGTCAGGGGAAATCAAAACACTCTAGCACAAAGACTATAGCAATAGTTAAAACTCAAGTTAAATCTTTTTTCCCCTCCATATGAAATCTATATAGTGTATGTTTAATTTCATTTAATTTCAGAAATAGAAATCTATAGCAGACTCTCTAGAAAATGAATCTTCAAATTAATCATTTTGAAACTAAAATTTAAACAGCTTATATTCAATAATTGCCGATTCTAAGCCAAATGCGGCTTTCATAGAATAATGATATGTAATTGACATCTACTGTGTATGAGTCAGGCTACACTGAGCTAACCTTTTGATCTAGTAATTTAACAGCACAGGAAAAGAAATGAGGCCTACTCGATTTGAACAGGCTTTCCAAATTCAATTAACTTTAACCAGTATATTGACAGCATTCTCTCTTTTCTTATTAAAATAAAATATCTTCAACATTCAAGATAAAATCAGGTGAGTATCCTGTCCACAAAAAGCAGATCAAGTTTTTCAAGAACATTTTTAAATTATTATAGATTAAATCATTAGCAATAAAAGCATTAATTTAAATATTCTGGCAGGTGATCTTTACTTTAAAAATTGTCTTGTTTGGATCACTTGAAGAAAAACTACATTTTTCTTTTCCTCACTGGATAAAGCATTCAGATGATGTTAAGACATTTAAACTGAAGGCACCATAGAAGAAAAATTCCACCTTAGCATCATAGATTTTAAATCAAAGCCTATGAGGTGATACACATACTAATGTTAATACACACACAGGCTTACACCATGTAAGAAAAAGAAACATTACCGCCCCCTCTAAGTAATCATCAGGTCAAACTTGTCCTCTTAATGCCAAGAAGTTAGAATCTAAGCAAAGTTTTAGGTCAAGAAGTCTCAACTCAAATGCTGCCTCCTGCATCTCTAATTTACTCTCTACGAAAATATTTATTCCTCTCGCCTTTTTATAAAAGAAAATTCATTTACATAGCTTTGGAATTTGCTATGAGAAGACTCAGACCATCAGTTTTCTGCACTTCCTTTAGTCATCAGATGTGACTGGAAGCAGCAGTTTCTTTCTGCAAACACACGGTGCCCCATGGCCGCCTGTCCAGCCCTCCTCGGTGTGGGTTTTCAATCCATTGCTACAGTGGCCTGCTATGTGTACAAGTCTTGTGTAATCACGTAAACTGTGGTGATTATTATCAAACAAAAGAAGTTCTTACCATGCTGAGATAAAATGTATTATGGAATGTTTTTCACTACTAGTTCTTGGCATTTGGTACTTTTGTGTGTGTATAATTAAAAAGTCATTTTGAGACTATTATATGCATAGCTATCTGGCATTATAATGTCACTATTATATGACATTATATTTTTTATGAAAGAAAATCAGTAAAATTTTAAATTGATTTGAAGGGTATTTTTAATTTATATATCATTCATAATTGTGTGTGATATTAATGTAATGAACAGTGATAACCTTAAAGAACAGTGTTTGATGATTCTGTTTGGTGATGGATGCATATTGTGGTGTCTGAATTCTTAAGTCCTTTTACACAAGTCTCCTGATGATTTCCCCAAAGAGCTTGACTTTAAGATGTGGAAACTGATGAAAGAATTGGCTCTTCCAATTTATAACCAGCAATTACACATCAAAAAAGATTAGAAACTAATGGTCAGGTCAAATGAACAAAGAAATGGGCATACATTTTTAAGATTATATTTTTCATAGTAGGATGTGACAAACACAGTGTTATGGATACATAGACAAATGTTGGATTTTTCCAGTAAAAACAAATTTAAATAGAGTTTAATAAACAGATTCATTTTGCATTTTTTTAAATGGTTGCTATCCAAAAGAATTATAGACTTGGAAAACTCCAAGTGACCTTAGGGATTCTCCTGTCCCTCTTCCGTCCTATACACAAGCAAACCATCCTTCAAGGAGATTATAGCTGGCCCATGGCCACCGCAGGAGCTGCCTTCTAGACTGAACTGGTTCCCACCTCGTTAATCTGTCCTCACTGCCCTGCATCCCCACACAGCTCCTACGCAGGCAATCATATGATGAACGGTGGTCTGGCAGAGGGAGCCCTGAACTAGCAACTGGGAGATGTGAGTGGTTGTTGGAAAACGGCACATGAAGGTCCTAAGTATATTTAACAGATAAATCTCATTTTAGATATTTTAAAACTTGGAACAGAGTGGTACTGTAACCCAGATGACATCCTATAATTGGTCTTCCTGTCTCCTGATGGCGTTTCAGTTCCAGATGTGGAGGGCCACCGGTCTCCCTGAGGACGCCTCCCTGAAGAGGTTGTCATGTGTCCACCGGCAAATCCGTACCCTTCCCTCTAGCTCGAAACTTCGTCCTCTCTCAGTGTTCCCTATTGAAGCTAATGCTGTTGCCACCTATCCACCTGTATAAGCCAGAAACACAGACATCCCCCTCACACCCTCTATCAAATGTAACACCAAGTGCTATTTTTTGTATTTTCCAAAGTATGTCATCATTTCTCTATGACCCTAGAACAAACTAACTTTGATTGCATTGCACCTGGACAGTGCAATAACCATTTAGTTTATCTTCCCTCCAACGTTGTCAAAACAGTAGCCAAAATATAAAATTAATTGTCACTTGTCTATTTACAACCATCCTTAACATCTAATTTTACCCTTAGAATAAAGGTGGATGATTACCCTTTATGTGGCCCATATCCCCTTATGTCACCTGACTCTAGCATCACCTGAATCCTGCTTACTTCTCCAGCTTCACCTCAAATACCCCCTCCCCTCCTCCAGGTCCACTAGACTCATCTCCATTTCTGAACAGTTCAACACTCTTCCACCTCAGGGCCTTTGCTCAAACTGTTCTCCTTGTGTATAATCCTTTACACCCCCTTTCCCTCCCTATTCCTCCATCAGGCTTGCCCTGAAGCATTCAACTCAGGGAGCTCCCCTGACCCTCTCTCTATGCCTGATCAGGCTTCTAGGTCTTAGGTTCCCATAGCATGATAGAAGTACATGTTTATTCAATGTCCCTCTTCCCTGCTAAACTGAAGCTCCATGAGGTCGGGGACTGAGTCTTCTCTCAGCCTCTCAGTTCCTAGCACAACCGGACATCAAACTGAAAAGAGAGTCTATCTTTGATTTAATCTTGCTGCCTGTCATGGCAGGAAAAGCCGAAGTCGCCATGGAGATAGCTGCCCATGATGCCATTAGGAGGATGCTCATTCCAGGGAGCTAAAGCGGAAGCAAAGTCCAAGGGAAGGAATGCAGTAACTATGATGGGGAAGCAGGAAGGACACCCACTTCTGCGCAGGCAGAGAGCGGACCATGCCTGTCAGAAGAAGGAGCTGAGCTGTCACAGCAGGTGCTGTGATCAGTTTTCGAGGCGCATGGGCCACGGCGCAATTATGAAGCATGTACTCTGCTGTTATAAATCTGTCATGGGTAGATGACAGCACCCAGCAGAGAGCATTGCCCGCAGTAGGAGCTCATAAGCATTTTTGGTTTGAATTCAGTACCAATGACGAAATGAGCCCAGCTATTTGCCCAGGCTTCGGGAAGGAGCGAATGGCTCAGCACTCTGTCACACCATGACACACATGGTTGGTTGTATTGATCTCACTCCTGAATTGGAGGGAAGGGCTGTATTACATGGTTCTGTCATGTAAATCACTTTAAAAAATTATTCTTCCATCTATAAAATTATGCATATTTTGGAACATGATCTATCACTATGGAAGTGGAGGGGTGAATGGAGTATTTCATCAGAATAACTATTTACTGACAATTCATACTATTTTATAGTCCATGTCTCTTGGAATGGATGGGAGTTCATTATTCACTGGTTTATAAAATCTTCCAGACTGAATGATGAACTCACATCTGTTACAATTGGTATGGATGATAAAACTGGTGTGAATTGTCCATAAATATTTATTGTCAGGAAATATCAACACGAATTGCTCTTTTTGGGAAAATAATGCATATTTTATTATTGATACATAAAGCAGGACATTATGTTTACTACATATAATAACATAGCAATAAAATAATATTTTGTAGAATATCAGAGAGTTAGAAACAAAGACGAAATTTTGTGTTCTAAAGTGAGTTTTATGAAAACACTTTTGAAAGACCACGCTACTAACGTTAGCTTATTTTATAGTATTAAAAACTTTCACTTAGTCAAGAATTGGCCATTGAGTTTCAGGATCAAAATCAATTATAATTTCTGCTGTCAAAAATAGATGGTTTGCAAAGACCATCCTGTGGATAAGTGGTATATTCAGGATAAATTCAACAACCCTAGGTTCTTAATATGAGCCTTGGTCATGAGCCATAAAACATATTCCTCACTGAATTCCATATTGTCTCTTCTCCCCCCCCACAAAAAAAGCTCTTTTGGGGAAAAAATTTTCCACAACAAGTAACTAACAATATGTAAATACGTACATGTGTCTGTGTGTCTTCATATGTGTGTGTGTGTCTATATGTACGTGCATTGCCTGAAAGACCATCTGATCCTACGTTTTTCCTGAAGAGCAGATAAAACATAATAGTTCACATCTAACTTTTAAAAGTCTCTATGTTTATTGGTCGGTGGCACCATCAGATAAAAGCGATGTTTCGGGGTGATAGAATGCTACAAAATCCAGAGCCTTAAGGAAAGGAACTGTGGGCAAACATGGAGTTCATATTCATTTTTGGTGTTCCTTGTAGGTTAAAAAAGACCGCATGGTCTCACTTCTCATTTCACCAAGCTGAGTCAACATTTTTAAAACCTGATCGATCCTTCTCAGGCTTACACAGGGGAAAAGGACCGCTCCCCCAGCAAACAGAGCCAAAGGCCAGTTTCCTACCCCAGCAGCTAGGAGAGCTTCAGTCCACCCCGCCTTCCCACAGCAGGGTGGTGCCGGGAATTCCATCCTCCACCCCTCCTTGCTCCACACTGGCCCCAGGGACCTTGGGCAAGGGCTGCACTCGGTCTTTCCCCGCAAGGCAGTGCCAGGGGTTAGCCCCCAAACTCTGACAGAGCCCCCCAGGGTTTGGCGTTCCAACTGAGCCAGCTCTGACACCTCCTTCAAAGTTCTACATTTCTTACGTTTTTCTCTTAAATTCTGACTTTCTCTTATATAGTCACCCACAGTGAGCACCCCAAGCTTCAACAATGTCACCCACAGTGAGCACCCCAAGCTTCAACACAGATGCTCTTTGGACATTTGAAATTGAAGTGTTGGGGCAAAGAACCACCAGCTTTTTTTGCTGGATGTATGAAATTGTTTTTCACGTGTTGACGTGGATTAGCCCAAGTACCACTTCGCTTTAGTGCTGTGTTCAGGGTAGAAGCCTTACACAGTGGGCATGGCTTGGAGGTTTTTGAAGATTTTTCAAAACACACCACAGTGGAACTCTATGTCTTTTGCTTGATTGTTTTCTTAGAAATTAAGGAAATGATTTTTGAGAGACTAGGCCTCCAGTTTCTTTCTTTTCTCTTTGCTCCACAGAATTTAGACACTATCCAAATCACATTTATTCTGTATCATCTTTTTAGAATTTGTTTTCCAGAAGAAGATACTCAGCATTCAGCTTGTGACAACGGCTAGTTGTTGAACCTCCCTGAGATTCTTGTGGTTTTTTTCTTAATTGCAATTTCAACTCATGCACTTGAAATTCCAGGTGCTAATAGTGTGGGAAATGAGCTGGCATCCGATTTACCGTCAGAATGACGCTGAGGCTTCAGTCATGGGAGTTATACACTTGGCCGTGGTAAAGAAACACCTTTCTGCCCTCGTGCTCTGTGTCCATGGTATTGTGTAGCAGGGGCCCCGAAACTAGGGTGTTGGAGTGGCAAGGGCCCACGGACCTGAGCTCAGGTGTGGCTCCGAGCCCGGACTGCTCTGTGATGCTGTACTCATCACCTCCAGGGTCACAGCCTCGGTTTCTCTACTTGTCAGGTGACGATAAGACCCATCATGTGGGACTGTTGAGAGAATCAGACTCAATGTCTATAAAGTGCACACCACAGAGGAAACACTGCATAACTAATGGCTATTATTAACATTATCCAACATTTGAAATTTAAAATGAGTGTAAAAGAATTTGGCCATTATCATCATATCTCTGAGTAGGAACTAAAAAAAAAAAAAAACACCTAAAAATTGCTTGTTGCCGGGTTTATAATGTCGAATCATTTTATGCAATACTTTACCTGGAATTTGAGCAGAAAATTGGTTCCTGATTATCTGAGAGACATAATGCATAGAGAACTTTTTAATCACAAAATAACTACTCATCTATACCACCAAACACTTGTGAATGACTTTTCTCAATTATCTCCCCAAAATGCAGAGAACATAAAGTCGTTTTATATAATATCTAAAAATATCTACAGTGATGACAGCGCAGTGATGTGTATGTAGTAAAAACCATCAGGTGCATTCTAAAGAGAAATACAAGCAAATTTAGGACTGTATGTTCTTTCGGGTGACTTACTTGGCGGCTTCTCGTCATTAGTGCAATTGACTGTGAATTGCCATAGTGACGATCAGAAGACCGTGACCAGTGAAGTTGGGACCAAGTGATAAAAGTAGTCCTCCTTCGGGGAGGACAGGCGCCAAGGTCAGCCGTAGGCTATTGCAGTGTTAGACGGGGGCATACAGACAGAAGGCTGGAACCCATGCTCATGCAGATAAATGTGGAATTTCCCGCACTAAATACTTAGCCCACGCAGCCAATGCTGGCTTCCGCCACAGCCCAACCTCTGTGTTGAGGGCTTGCTGATGTCCAGAGTCCTTGCCTGTCCTTCAATCTTGTTTGTTTTGATTGGCGGACTTTCCTGATTTGGCATTAGACACATGAGGGCCAAGTCCATTAAATGATGTCTTTCTTTATGGGATTCCTTTTCCTAAGTATTTCCAAAGCACTCTGCTTAATGATGTCACAGATTGTAAGAGTTATTTTATTTCTTGTATTAGTCTTGTGTCAATGTCTCTGTTATAAATATCTCTTCGTTTTTCCATGGACTTCCTCAATAGTTCTTCTTACATGTTTTTAGGTTTTTAAATATGGAAGATTATATTTGAGATAGAATTCAAGGAAAGCTGGGGCGCCTGGGTGGCTCAGTCGTTAAGCGTCTGCCTTCGGCTCAGGTCATGATCCCAGCGTCCTGGGATCGAGTCCCACATCGGGCTCCCTGCTTGGCGGGAAGCCTGCTTCTCCCTCTCCCACTCCCCCTGCTTGTGTTCCTGCTCTCGCTATCTCTCTCTCTGTCAAATAAATAAATAAATAAAATCTAAAAAAAAAAAAAATTCAAGGAAAGCTAAGAAAGCCTTCTAACTAATCTAGTTCTACCACGTGGTTCTATGAAGTAACTCCAAGATGACCCCAGTCTAGGTGCCAACAACCGCCACAATGGTATGTCACGCGAATAACGCTCACATGCGCCCCATGCCGTGCTGACCCTGTCCCACCTAACCCTGTGCTAGTCCCAGGAGGGAGTTCCTGTGATCCCATTCTGCGCGGAGGAAACGAAGACCGGCGGAGTTTAGTGACTTGCTTGTCCAGGCCCTGCAGCTGGTGGGTGGGGCCGACACTGGACGGTGCCGGCAGGCAAGGCTCTCAGCCTTTGCCAGGCTACCTCTCAGCTTTCTTTGGGCCACCCATTTCCCACAAATCATTGCTAATCCTCCCTCTGTGCCAAAGCTGAATTCACTTAATTCACACGCACACAAAACAATCCCCGGGGACGGGCTTAGTGGGGTTGGGTTATATCCATAATCTATTTTATAGGAGAGAATCTTCCAAGGGAACCAGAATGTATAGCAGCA
The DNA here is from genome assembly GCF_011800145.1 of Mirounga leonina. Taxonomy (NCBI): domain Eukaryota; kingdom Metazoa; phylum Chordata; class Mammalia; order Carnivora; family Phocidae; genus Mirounga; species Mirounga leonina. The sequence continues at coordinate 6,841,355 of NW_023270812.1, forward strand.
CCCAAATCTCAAAGCTACTGCTGCCCCTTTCTTTGGCTCATGGAAATGCGCAGGCAAGCCCAGACTGAGCCAGCAGGAGGAAGCAGGCCAGGAGCTCCTGGGCAGAGGGGTGGAGCCCTGACTGCATCTGGCTGCCTCCCTTACTGCCCAGTACCAGCTGCAGGCCTCACTCCATGTCTCTAACGCTTCCTTGTCCAAACTCTAAATGAGGACACCAGTAACAGCACCTGCCCCACGGCCTGTTGCAAAGGTGAGATGAATTAATGCATTTTAGCACAGTACAGCACCTGGCAATAGAAAACACACAACAAACATCAGCATTGCTATTATTATTATGTCATGGTTCAAGGGGGAGCATTCAGCAGGGGCCCATTCACACAGCGGCCACTGACAAAGAATGCTGCATTAAATGAAGTCAGATCTGCATGAACTTAGCGTGAAGTCCAAAGTCAGGGCGAGGATGAGACAAAAGTTTCTTCAACACCTACCATATTAAGAGAGACAGCATAGGAGGGGCGCCTGGGGGGCTCAGTTGGTGAAGCCCCTATGTTACTATGGTAACATAGTCCAATCTGCCTTCGGTTCAGGTCATGATCCCAGGGTCCTGGGAGCGAGTCCTGCATCAGGCTCCCTGCTCAGTGGGGAGCCTGGTTCTCCCTCTCCCTCTGCCTGCCGCTCTGCCTACTTGTGACCTCTCTTTCAAAAATAAATAAAATATTTTTTAAAAAAGAGAGACAGCATGGGAGATTCAAATATAGCTCCCGTCTTCAAGGAGCTTAACTCTTGTAATTGAGATATTTTCACATTTCCTGTAAAATGGGGTACTTGGTAGTAAGTGTTCTAAGAAAAGCATACATTCTGTGTAAATGATTAAAAGAAAAATATCTTGTGATTTTTGTGATCAGGCAAGTCTGATACGATGAACTTTATAGATTTTAATAAGCAGAGGTAGGGAAGGGATTCAGAATGAAGGAATGGCACAAAGGAAAAATGAGCAGGTGGAGAGCCTCTTACTCTTGGTTGGGGATAACAACTGTCATTCCACTGGGGCCCAATGTTCCTGTGGGAGATGATTGGAAGTAAGCACTGGCTTCAGACCCATTAAAAAGGGCTTAATCCCAGGCCAAGAAAGCTGAAATTTATTCCACAGATAATGATAAATTTCCAAAGGTTTTCACCAGTGAAGAAATGCAAAACAAACTGAGTTAATGAAGGTTTAACTAGGTGGTTGAAAAGGATGAATTTGAGGGGATAGAGAGACAGAGGCAGGAGAGAATGGTGGAGAAGTTGTTGCAATAGTAAAACAAATTTGGAGTCAGATTATAAGGGACTAAGTGTGGTGGCCAGCTCTGACCACTGAAGGGATGTGGAGTGTAGGATGGACCTGAGTCACTCTTCTTACAGTTTCACAAGCGACAAGTCCAAATTCTTTTGGTAACATAGTCCAATGTCTAACATTTTTCATGGAACAAAATTTTCACTAAATAAAGCATAATATATTCAGAATGAAGGAGGAAATGTTATAGGAAACTGTCATTCGGCCAATGTTTGTTTTAAATAGAAATTCAAAGATGCTTCTACTCCCTAACTGGCTGTATTAATATTCTTCAATAATATTGAGTAATCTAAACTGATTAATTCAAAATTCTGTTTCTTCCAGCTCTCTAAAAAGATCTTTCTCCGTGCCTTTTGAGTGCACTATTATAGAAGATGGGTATTACTTTCCATCCAGGGCTCAGTGAAATAAGCATGCAATCTCACACTTTTGCAAGGATTTTTTTTCAAACATAGAAACAGATATGGATTGATCCTGAATGTAAAAATCAAACACAGTGCTAATATTTATTAGACACCTTCCCAGTGTATCAATGAATTATTCAAGTTACTAGAAAAGATTTTCCATTACTGCTCTTTATTGTTAATATGAAAGTTTTAACAGCAAGTAAAGTTTCTAGAAAAATCTTATGAGCCATGTTGTTCTTTGGAGATTCTAACAACACTCGGGTCATGAACATCAGTCAGTAATGAACTATGGATTTCAGCTCTAACGATCGAATGCAATGGTCTTGATTTCTTGTCTGTGGCATCACACACACACTTGTAAGCACGCAGCAGGGCACGCGAGTGTGTGGGCCCCGAAGTTATCTCTGAGGTTTGGAATATCTACAGCCCAAAGGCGGGTCTTGTCTCCATGCTGGGAACCAAACAGGCTTCACAAAGGGCAACAGTCAAAGTACAACAATGGAATGAAGCCTTTCATGCTCATTTCTGGGGTGATCCAAGGCAATGGTCTGACTAAGACAACGCACCCTTCTCCGCAGAGAGCTGTGGAGTTGAGAGTTGAGAGTTACATCAGGAATTATGGGAATCTAATTTTGGGGGAATTTCAGTTATTACCAGTATACATGGTCCAGGAGATCAGATGGATTTGCAACTAAAATGTTTATCTTCCATGTAAAGAATTGGGGGAGCTAAGATGATATGGACAATAAGACAAAATTACATAATGAAGTCTAATGAATATTAGAGAAAGTTAGCACAAATACTCAAAGAATTACGGGTACATGTATTAATGTACGTCAGGTCTGGATATATAAAGAATAGAGGCTCGCCATGTTGTGAGACTTTTAATGAAAGTTTTCATTTTTGAAAATTAAATGAGGACATAGAAAATCATGTTTTATCAACATCAATGAGGAATATAAAAGAGATAATGGAAAAGAAAATAACAGTACTAACCACACTTTGAGACATTCTCATAGGCTAGTAATATCCTCTAACACTTTTCTGTTTTAATTCCAGCCAGATTTTATTTTTGCCAAAATACCATCTAGCCTGATACCTCCAATAGCAATTACAGAATATGACCCAATTATTTCTTTAAGAAAAAAAAGAAAAAAAGAACTTTTTTTTTGGTTAGGAAACTAGATATTTTAATGAAAATGATCTAAAAAATGCAATTGTAGTAAAATAGATAAGGAAATTGTACTTCCTTGTATTAAAATATTTTTCATAGAACATTAAAAATATATTAATGAGAATCTAATCTCATATAAACAAGTTAATTTGCTATAATATTGCTTTATGTATGTTTATATGAAATTGCATGGGAGTAAAACAAATTATGTCATCATAATATTGTTTTGTATCCCCTACGGAAACACTTGTATAGAACAGTTTAAAAAGCATATTATAAGAGAAAAAAAAACTTAGACTTAGTGAGGATGGTATCTTTAAACAAGTTATTTTCTTGGAGGAGCAAGGAAAATTACTAAAAACAAAATTCACATTTAAAATTAGCCAGTAAAGGTCAATTGTCAATGTTGGTCTCAGTTTTCCTCAAATGTTAAATGGAAGCTCAAGGAAGAGAGAACCATTGGGCAAAATTTGGGAAGGAAAGAAATATTTTGAAGGATCAGATATAAATTTATTTTTTATTTTACAGTAAATTTTCTGACAACCATATCTGTAGCTGCATTTAATTTTTACTAATCATGGCGGCTCAAAATTACAATTTGTACAGTATTAATTTCATAGAGTAATTCCAAAACAATTGTAAGGACTTAAAGAAATTTAGAATTTTGTGTAGTTTTATTTACCTTCCGGCTTTTTAGAACCCTAATGTTTGGGGTCCTAGTTATGTAGTTTTATATAGGATTAATCGGTGGTTTCCTGGCGGACTCAGGACCAGAGCAATGGCTGGAGCAGCGGGCTAAGATGTGCAGCCCTCCGATGTATCTCATGCATTTTATTTTACCTGGTCTTTCAGATGGGGCAATAATTAGACCTACCCACAGCTTTTCCAAATGAGAAAACAACTGTAAACGCTTCACACTGATTTCTGCAAACAGCTTGCTTTTTCTTAATTTATAACATTGCATCTTATAACAGGCTGTCACTACATAAGAGGAGGTGATAAGAGTCCTGTGTCCTGAAATGTGTATCCAAATAATTCTATTTTACCTCATTGAATGGCATATCAATTATCAATCTGACCTTGCAATAGTTCAGTGCCAATCAGAAATTCAAAATCCCTTATAATGTTTGTTCTTACCTTGGTATCTGCTCTCAATGCAATATGCGACTTTTTTTGTGCTACAAAGCTTTGTTTCATTAATTAACTTGAAATGAGAATATGTAAAGACTTTTTGTTCCCTCGTTATTCACTAAAGAGGGTGGGCAGGTTCATCATCAGATCTCAAAACAAAATTGACACAACTGTGCTTATTTACACCTAAAAGAGATATTAGTACACTCACTGAAATGCATCTCCAGCCAGAGGTCAGGGTTAAGGTTACGGGCATGGTTTTATAAGGACGCTCATGTTGCACCTGTCGGCACTGTCCCTCGCCTGAAGATAAATAGCAGACTTCAGTTTCCAAAATAACAGCGTTGTTCTGTATGGCCTCATTTGTAAATAATCCAGTTTGAAGGTAACCCCGAAGTCTTGATTTAAGGCACATTGTAAATGAAGGCCAGACCAAATCGCTGCAGGTGGTGCCTGTGACCAGCCTCATTAGTAAGTGAGCTTGGTCCTTCAGAGGATGACCTAGGAAGCAAACTGGCAAGTAGGTGGCTGGATGGGTGGATGGAAAATCATAAGGGAAGGTTGTAAAGAAAGCTTTTTAGAAACTGAATCATTGTAAATGCTCCTCTTTCTGAAGGTGATAATCAGTTACTCTAAGTAATTTATTGATTATACAACTTCCTCCAAAATCCACAGATTTCCTCCACAATCCCTCGGATTCTTTCAATTCCCAGGGTAGTGCTGCCTCCGGGCACTTCAGAAGTAACAGGAATTTCTTCAGGCCGCCCTGCTGCCCTCTGAAACAGTGTCTATTGAATCAGTCAAAAAGAAATGAATGCCAGAATGTCTTGTGCCCTAGAAAATCTAACTGGAGAGATCTTGCCACTCCCTAGCTTCCCAGGATATTATGAGACTTTGTTTCTCTTATAAAAACTACCCAGTAGATAAACAGGCTAAAGAACAAATCACTCTCATGAGAAAAAAAAAAAAAAAATGAAACCCACATAGCAAAAAAAAAAAAAAATGTTAGCCCTCCTAAGTAGTGGGAAGAACACTAACTAAAGTAACACTGAATAACATTTCATGTACATTGAATCAACAAACAGAATTTTCATGATAGCATCCAGGGCTGTGGTGAACAAGTAAACTCAGATGTTGCCCGTAACATTCTAAATTGGCATAACCTTCCTGAAAATCAGTATATGTATACCAATGACTGCAAAAAACTGTGAACTATGTTCACAGTCTTTGAAGCAGAAAGCTGGCTTCTGAGAATTGGTTCCAGGAAACAACAGAACTAAAGAAAGAGAGGGTGCACACCAAGATGTGTATTTATTGCATCATTCTTGAAAATTGTGAAAATCGGAAAGTAGACAATGTCCCTAACTAGAGGAGGATGGCTACATAATTTACACTCCCTCAACTCCGTAGCTGTTAAATAGTCATTAAAAAGTACAATTGTGTGTAATGTGTATCAATGTTGAAAAGAACGAATGCGATAAGTTGGTGGAAACCTGCACTCCGGTGACAATTTCTTCCAACCTCAAGGCCTTTCTCTGCGTTTGTGCTTTGCCACAGGGCGTCCTTCCCAGGCTGCTTGTTACAAGCCTATTTCTTCTCAGCATTCAGGTCTCAACTTAAATGTAACTTTCTCAGGAAACCTTCCTGGTCACCTGCCCGGACAGTCTCATCCCTCTCTGCCCATTGCCTATTTGCCTTCCTCGCTCGAACTTCTCACTCTGGGAAATGCTCTTGGTCGGTCATGGGTTTCTTGGCATACCTTCTGCCTCTTCCACCGGAATGTGAGCTCGTATGTTGACCAATCTTGTTCTCCACTCACTACACAGTGCATCTTCTTGAAATCACAGAAGTTGGAAGACTGCCTCTAATTTTAAATTAGAACCTGTTTCCTGGTGTCCTCTGTGAACTTACGGCCTCATTCCTCTTAGGTTCCAACTGGGAAGCCAGTTTGCAAACGGTGCTCAGAGCACGTGACAATAGTGTGTGACCACTGGGCAGGCTGTGCTGGGAAACAAAGAGCCTCTGCTCTGTCCCTGTGACAAGCAGCTTCTCTCTCCCACTGCGCCCACAGGCACCCCTCCCACAGCCCAAGCCCATAGACTTGGCAGGGGTAGCCAGCCTTACCAGTGCCCCTCCCCTCAGCAGAGGCCAGCCTACTCGGAAGGAGGGTAGGTGACGAATTTGCTGTCTTCCCAGAGGCCGGGAAGGTTGCCTGGCCTATGCTAGACCCCCTTGCCTCCTGAAATCCCCACCACTAAAGCTGCTTCTTTGAACCAAATATCTCTATAAAAATATAAGGAGCCTAGATACAAGGACCCACCATCCCATGGCAGATCTTTTAAGACCAAGAATGTAGGTCTTGTCCATAGAAGCCTATAGAGGGGCAGTGTTCCTTAATAGACAGTATTTCCAAAAGACTGAAATTAAATGGTAAGAGGACCCTGGAGTAAATGAGGGCAAGAAATCCGTTGAGCCCTGAGTCCAGGTCTCTCCCTCCACCTCCTGGAGGTTTTTCCCTGTGCAGATCTAATATAGCCAGAACCATCTGGAATAGAAGTTACACATGTGTGCTTGTTTGCCAGGACATTTACCCCAGTTTGTTCAGAAGCTCCGAGTCTACTTCGCTAAGGTCAAATTTGGGAGCCTGGCCAGGGACAGGGGCCATGAAGTCCACCACCATCCCAAGGGACCCAGGGCCACACTTTGAAGAGTCTAGAAGAGGAGAGAGAGCTTTTTTGGCCAAAATAGCAACCCATGCAGTGATGGTGGTAGATGGGGTGATTTTAGCTAGAATAAGAAACAGGAGAGCAAGTGTCCTAAAGCCCCATGTCAGTCAGTACTCTTCCTATGGGGACGAGCTATGAGCCCACACACTGCTCCATTTCTTCCTTTGGTGTCACCATGTCTTCGCCAGCATAGCTTTCTCCTTGTGGTCGGCAATAGGCAAGGATCCCTTCTCACTCCACCCCCCTCCCCCAGCTATGTGCTTGATATAAAATGGCAATTATAACACAGTGTTGTTAGTACGTATTAAGTGCCAATTAGTACCTCAAAACACAAAATAAGGAAATCCAAATATACATTATTTTGCAAATATTAAGCGAATATAATGCTATGTAATTATGACCTAACTGTGGCTTGAGGCACAAGCATCAGGTTTGCGTTCCAAAACAAAACCCGCTTTGTCCTATTGGCTTACTAGGACTGCATCTCACAGGGTCAGCCAGCAATCAAGGGAACTGGCTAATCATGAACTGTGCCCCTGACATTAGACAAATCAGGACTTCGTTGAAGCGAGAGAGAAAGAAACAGGGCCGCCAGCGCTCAGAAAGTCAAGCCTGAGCACCATTGGCAATAACCCATCTTTCCCCCACTCACTGAGGCACCAGCATATTGAACCGTCCCTGGAGGAGAAGAGAGCTTAGGAAACTCTGGAGAATAAGCTTAAGCCATAAATGGTTTGCTTAAAAAATCCCACAACCAAGTATCTTGATCGAGACACAAGCAGGGTCCAAGGAACCAGTCTAGACTAGAAGGACAAACAACACCTGAGCAGGACCTGGGTTCCGGTGAATCTGGGTGACAGTGAACTTGTGCTTCTGCATGACTTGAAGATAGCAGGACTCGGGTCTGCTCCTTCTCTGAGGCCTTAGAGTGAACCCATTTTATAAATGATAAAGCAAAAAGCTTCCTCCATGCTGTTCTGTGGGCTGTCCCTCCTGTCTTGCCCCAGTGGAAAGTTAAATTATGGACAGTCCACTGTTATCCAGGTGCAGGGAGACTGACATCCTAGTGGCTACATTAATAACCATTGTGGAAATTTCTCAACAGCTTTTTAAAGTCATAAGGGCATAACACAGGTCCTCTCATTTTATCTGGGCACCTGTCCTCGCAGGTAGGTATTACAGCTGCTTGGATCAGAGATTCAGTACCAGGCTGAAGGTCCCACTGAGCCAGGATGCAAAGCTGTTTGTGTTCAACAAGCCAGGGTGCATTTCATTGTCCACCGGCCTCAACCCCTTGGGGATACTATTGTTTTACTTCACCATGCCTTTGTCTAGACTCACCTCCTCTTAAAATCCTGATTCAGAGGAAAGCAATTGTGTGCACTAAGCTGAGGAATCTTCCATGATAAAAATGTAACTCAGGCAAATACACATTCTTCATTCGAAAGTATTAGAAGTCAGCATATTTCGCCTACCAGCATTTCCAGCAAGCTTTAGTCTCACTTCTCACACAAACCTAATTTTCATTCCCCACCCCCTGCCCCACAATTTAGATACCTTTTTTTCTTTTTAACTATGTGTCCAAAACTTTGATTGGGCTTTAGCAAAACCTTGAACATTTGTAAAAATTTTGTTGGGCAAGCTCAAGTATTTTCAGATGGCATTCTGTGTCAACACGCTTGGTGGCAAAGTGGATGTCTCTTGCCACATTTAACTCACCAGTGTAGAGGCTGATAAAAGTTGATAGTCATAGCTTTGGAAGATATTGCAAGGTTATTTTAAACTGGGACAGCCGTAAAAGGCTTGGAGTTTTTCACTGTGTCACTTATACGGCAGTTAAGTCAGCTCAGCCCAACAGATTGCTCTGATTTGTTCGTTTAATACATTGTTTTTGCATTATTCGGGCTCATTTGATGAGAAAAGTTCCCACTCCGTAAAATTTCCAGCTAATGGCTCGGAAATCTATTTGAATTTTGCACCCAATAATTCATTTTAGAATTTCCAAGGAGTAGGTAGTTAAGGCAAGCTGAGGTAAATCCTAGATAAGCAGAAAAGCATCTGATCAACATGTGTTTTCACTGTAAGCACCATTAGTGAGTTTATCTCCTTAATTATTTTCTGCAATAGGACAAAGAGTGCATCAGGGCCATGGAGGCCTTTTACTTTGTGACTCCGTGCGCGCTGTGCAGGTTATCCATCTAGAACCATCTAACCAAACTTTGTCATGTTGGCGATCACCAGCATAGACCTACGTAGGCTTGAGTTCGGAATTCATTACATAGGTGAAAGTTCCAACAAAGGTAATTTGGGAAATATATCTCCCCATAGTTTACTGCATTTGCTGATAACATTTGGTAGAGATTTGAAATTTCTTTTTTTTCATTTTTGTGCCTCAATTACAAAAAAAAAAAAATTAGAGCTGAAAGTGGGTTGTATCATTAATGTTTCCTGCTAATGGAAAACTGTAATAACAGCTGTCGTTTTGGCTCATTTTAAAAAATTTTCAGTATCAGTCTAAAAGTAGTAAAATTATTTCCAATAGGTTTGCCTCACTCCTGAAAGCAGCAATCAATATTTCTCTTCCAATTAAAATCATGTATTTGGTTATCTCTGGAGCTGGTTGGAAATTACCGTGTGGACAAACAAGAAATTATATTAAACCAAATTTAGATATTAAATGAAAACACTATAAAAAGTGGGCATTTTCTCCATCTTGGAATAAACGCTGCTAATAAAGTGAATGGAATAATCTGATTTTTCATTTTGGGAAAAAATTTTTCTCAAATTTGAGGGTGATCCAGATAAACCCCACTTTAAGTCTAGGAAGACTTTGGGAAAGAGATGAGGCTGTCTAACTATAGAGACCCTCCGTGCACTTAAACACATTTGATCAAACTTGTCTAAATTCACATAGACGCTATTTCCATGGATAGGAACTCACAAGCACGTAAATAGTGAATAAAGAATAAGCGTTAGGCAAATTTTGGGCACTACATTTAACATATAGTTTATTTAGAACTGAATTTGCTTATATTGAATCTGGCTTGGGTAAACCCACAAAGGAGTAATTTATTCATTTTATAATTCATTCATTGATTGAATATAATTCATTCATATAATTCATTCCTTCCTTTTACAAATGTTCAGTTTGCATTTTATGCCAATGAACAAGGTTTATGCTATAAGTAGTATGACCTGTCCTTCAAGAGGTGGTAAAATGTAGGAAAACTAAGTAAACATCAAACACTTCCTAAGGGTTCCAAAGTGACATGGAAATAAGGAAGCTGGATGGATTGCCGGCTATGGCCCTAGGAATTCAGAAGAAGGAAAGATGACTGTGGAGTCAATTTCACAGAGGAAGGAAGTCAGAGCTAGCCTTGGAAAGGGTAAGGTCAGACATACCAGGAGGGAGAGGGGAGCATACTGCTATGGGGAATTTCGAAGAGAGAAATGAAAATTGCATGCATTGGGGTTAGGAAGAAATCTGGTCTGTGTGGAGCAGGAGGTCTTGATGAAAAGGAGCAAAGTAGGAGATGACCTCATGAGGAAGAGCAGAGTATAGAGGGCCCAGATGATGGGGAACTTGAATTTGACACATCATACGATGTGGACACAGATGTTGGTTGTGGTCAGGAGAGAACGGGTTAGGAAAGTTAATTTGCAGGCTAAGTAAGCAAGCAAGAGGAGGCCGTGGAAGATGGGAAGACAGAATAGACTACTAGCTACAACCCGGGATGGCCCGGGTTTATGGAACAGACCCATCATGCACTACACATTGCAAACTGAATACAGCAAAGGGAGGAGTCAAAGGTGGTGCTAATCTTCTGAGCCCAGACTCAGGGCCTGCGAGACTAATGAAGTCAGCACTCACCTCGTGGGTCGATTTGAGAACCTCCACACAGCATTAGATTCCATCAAGGACTATTCAAGGATCATATGAAACAGTGTCCTGAAGGAACACTTAAAGCACGATGGGGACCTTGGACTTTGTTCCATAACTTCCCCAACTTCTGTGTCTTTGAATTGGCTTTTTTTTTTTTTTTAAGATATAGAAAGGTAGCTACGAGATTCCTACTATTTACCTCTTCACCCTCTTTTTAAAAAAAAAAAAAGATTTTATTTATTTGACTGAGATTGAGAGTGTGTGTGTGAGAGAGAGCACAAGCAGGGGGAGCAGCAGGCAGAGGGAGAGGGAGAAGCAGAGCTGAGCAAAGAGCCCGATGCGGGACTTGATCCCAGGACCCTGGGATCATGACCTGAGCCAAAGGCAGATGCTTAACTGACTGAGCCACCCAGGCACCCTAAGAGAGGTTACTTTTGGGGTTTAGGAACACTCAATAATTCTTCCATATAAATTAAAGGTAATTGCTTCTTTGATTTATGTTACTTTGGCTTACAAAAGATTTCATAGAAATACCTTACTTTCAAAGAACAGGGGAAACCAGTAAATCATAAATGCTCATAAAGATGGGGGTATGGAATGTGAAATTAATCCTAGAATTTTCCCCTATTCCTCACGTATTGTATGGCACTGAAAAAAAAAAGTCCTTGAAATCGGCCAGCCCTGATTTTTGTCTTTCTGCACATCTCTGTGAAGGATGTCATTATTTCAATCACTTACAATAAAGTAAAGATAGCATAATAGTCCATATCATAAAAAGGAGGCTAAGATGCAGTTTGCTGCCCCGTGAAACACGAATGCATTGGTTGCACAAGTCCAATATCTGCCCCCCCACCCCACATTTATTCCCCTAGACCCTCTCCCCCGATGGCGTTCCTCCTCTACGGGCTTGAAATTCTTCTACAGCTAGAAAGGCAGAGCTTCTCCTACCTTACGCCCTCCCTGTGTTGATGTAGGATGCTGACACCTCTCTTTCTGGGTCTTCCTATCATCCTTCTTGTTGCAATCCAGCAGACACCTGCCATGACTTCTCTGTTTCTGTCTGCAGGATCACCCGCTGTTTCTGTTGCTCTGTTGACCTATTTCACTTCCCTAAGCTGAGTTTGCTTGTCTATGGAGGGGAGTCAATAATAGTAACTAGCTCATTGGGCTAGTCTTTGTTTTAAGTGACATTATGTTATCATTACTGTTATTATTATTACTCCACCATGAGATAGGCCAGCGAGAAATAGATTTAGGACAGAGCTGGACATAGAACTCTCTGCTCCTTTTTAGAAGCAGTCTGCTCATTGAATCCTGTTGGCCAATGAGAAAAGAGCTACACTTTCACTTCAAAAGCTTGAATCCAGTTTAATTCAATGACCACTGCACCTATTGTTATAATCATCCTGTAGAGGGATAAATTGGTCAACCCACCTATTTTTTTCAGTATAACTTCCAGGTTAAAATAGCCATTAATCAGAGATGAACCTAACTTGCTTTTTTGTAATCTTGATCAAATCACTATCAATTGAATATATATATTAAAAAAAATCAACCCATACATTTGGTCTTTAGTCTAAGAAGTCAAAATCTATATAGACTTATTGAAATAGCAGAATGGAATCGCTTTTCACAGTGTGTCAACAAATAATTTGACTTTTTGACAGTGTTTTCTTTCTTAACTAGAGTGATATAACCATTAGGCCTTTCAGGTTTTCTTAGAATTTGATTTGAAAGATGAATTTGATGCTTTAAGATTTGTGATTTACTTTGAAGAATTATACATTTGCTTTATGATCATCTTTTCATTTGAAATACAATGCATCTCTTGAAGAACCATCATTTCCAAAAAGCATGTTCCAAGTTATATTGTGATCTTACAAAACGTAATGTTAGGATGGTAGGAACCAGAGATCACCCAAAGTTCAATCCCTTCTTTGTATGGGGGAGGTAACTGAGGTTCAGAGAAATTAAGCAACCTGTCCAGAGTGAAGCATCTAGTGAGTTATTGAACATTGAAGCTGCTAAGTTGTTGAAAAACTATATTACAAGTCATTTGCCTTGATATCCAATGTTATTTTTACTGAGCCAGTACATTCTAATGTCATAATTATTATTATTTATATAGAAATACATCTAATTTGCAGTTGGGGAATGGCAATTGTTTAGAAATTTTCATTGTCTCTCTGAAGGAGAATTTTAATATTTAATTGACATTTGGGCCAAGATCCATGATATCTTCAATTTCACAAGTGATCAGTGGCCCCATTCAGAAGATGAAAACCCTTCCTTGAGCTTTTGAAACTGTGTTGGCTTAGTAGCCTCTTGCTTTAGTCACCCAGCCCCTGTGTCAAAAGAGAGGAAGAGAGAGAGACATCCAGCTGGGAATCGAGGTCTTGCTTCAAAGCTTTTATCTTCAGAGGAAAGAAATCTTGTGAATTTCATTAATGTCAACAAGATCTGAGACGATTTGAAGTATTTAAGCCCTTGGGCATCTCCAGCATGCCAAATGCTATGGTTATTATAAGTTATTGGTTGCAAAAGCATTGCAACTTTGATTCACACCCCCATGAACACTTTGGAAATATCCATTGTACAGTCATACTTGAGGGTATGTTGCAAACCGTCACTTTCTAAGAAGATAAGAAGTCAACAAGGAAGTGGTGACTAAGCTTAAGCCAAACATGGAAACACCTGGAATTCCGAATGGGGTGACATACGTTATGGTGAAGAAAAAAAAAGATCAGTTCCCTCAAAGTACCATAGTAAAGCTAAGAAAGAAAACAAAAGAAGCATTGGTTTAGGATTCTAAAAGCAGATGACCCTCAAAACATCTCCCCAAAAGTGTCCTCTCAGTGTAGAAAAATGAATTGAGTTATAGGATTTTCTTTCTGCTTCACTTTCTCCTCTATTCCCTCATCTCCAAAAAGGATCAGACTGGAATTCACAATTGTTTCCACAGTACTTTTCCAAACTCTACGGGAGAAAGCCCTTTTATTCCAAAACAGGGAACTGTTTCTCTACAGTAAATTGGGTCCAAGCTAACCAAATAGAGAGATATTTCGAGTAAAACAAATATTGACGATTTAAGCTAGGTCTTGAAAGTGAAAATTTCTTAAAAAGTAAGATATATCTTTTGTTTCTCTTTTCTTCCTTTCTTAGATTAAAAAGAAAAAATTCAAAAGCAACCCTTTCTAAACCATTTCATCAGTATTATGAGATATCATTTCAATGACATCTTTGATGAGTTATCTTTTTAATAAATCTCGTTTGGAAAATGTTAGTTTTATTCTACTGAAGCTGACATCTGTTTAAATACCAGTTAAGTGTGCCCAGGGAATTCCTGTTTGGGTCATCTCAATCTTGTAATTGCTAAATCCTTTACACCCAAAGGAAAAATTTGTTCGGAATCATCCAACAGAAAATCTGTGATGGTTCAATGTGATCAAGAAACATCCTGTAATAGTAATAATAATATTGGCCGTAGGTTCCACCTGCACATACCTGCCGCAAGCTGAACCCAGGCCTCAAGGGTTCACTTCCGAGCTCCGCAGCGATGACGTCCCTGACACCCAGCCCGAAGGAATGCAGCTTTGCTGTGAGGGTGGCCGCGCAGGTTACAGGTCCTGACAGGGCAAACGCCTCACGCCAGGTCTTTAGAGCTCCTGAAATAGCTCAGTGCAGCATTTGAGAAACCAAAAAGTGCCTTTTCTGATCCAGAAAGAAACGATTTGGTTTCTTCTGTTAGCACTTTTTTTTTTTTTTTAATTTCACTCAGTGTTGCCTCAGGGACCTGGTCCAGCCCCGGTGGGCCATACACTGTAGGACCAGAGTCCTCGCTGCCCACTCAGCTCACCAGCCATTTCGCCTGGGGAACAGGTGCGACAAATGTGCCCTCTGCAAGTCGCTTTATATCAACGGATGCTCTCGTACTGAGAACCACTTCGGGCTGGACGTGGCCTGGATTCACGTTCAAATACGGTGACTGCAAAGTAGCCACGCTCGACAACGCATTAGACCCCACACTTGCTTGGCCAGAGGAGGGTGTAGCCAGACCATGATGCGTCAGTAGCAGTTTCTTTCAAAGCCCCGGTTTTAGGGCTGTAACTTAGCCCGAGGTGCGCGCTGCGAGCTCGGCTCGCCCGGCTCACTGTCCGGAGCGGTCAGCGGCGGCAGTGAATGCGGCTCTGTCAGGTTAATCGTCCTTTTGTCTGAGAAATGTGCTGATTTCTCCAGTTGTTCAAGGTGCTGTCGTCCCTGGGCGAGGTGACAGGAACCACTGTGGTTGTTGAGCGTGGGGAGTTAACATCACAAAGTCGCAGCTTCCAAAAGTCAGTACTGAGCATAAAGTGACAACAGTCTGGACGGCATTTGACCTCTCTCATCATCTCCCCATCCGCTCATGTGCTCTTTAACGGAGTTTCCCAAGCCAGCGTTTTCTCTCCGAGTGTATGGTTCATTGGCTTCTGAAAGCACTCAGGTGTCTCCCGTGGGGGTCCTGTTCTGCCCTCGGGGGCCAAGGTGCCAGTCCAGCCAGGACGTCCCCCAAGCCCACAGAAGCGTTTCCCTTCTGGAAATTGTGCCTGGCCATCTTCTTAGTCATACCCAGGAAGTACAGGTCGAGTTTATAAATTATTTCATCTGTTGGTATCACATAAATACTTGAGGCGTGTGGAATAAGCCACCCCAGATAAGCAGTTATGGGTTTTATATTTCCGATGCCTTAAATAGTGCTTTCGCTTCCAAATAACACCTTTGCGTAGTACTGTTCACATGAGAGTATCTCCACATTTAACATTAAAGAGTTTTTAGCCAAAACTGTTAAGAGTCAGAAAAAGCCAAATTGGAATGTAACTGCTTGAGCCTCGCTGTGGCCGTCCACGTCTCTAAGGTAGGAAGTCTGGGGCATCTGACGGAAACACACAGATAAGAGTGCTCTCAGGACACAGGTCCCTGAGACAAGACAAGCAGCAAGGGGCATGCCTGTGACACTGAGGGTCTCTGAGGCCAGGGTGCATGAGTCCGTACTGTCTTCCAGGGTGCCTGTTTGTGATCAAGGCATTCTACAAGAGGGTGCTCAGAGATCCCCAGGCAGGTGATCAGCTTTCCCAAAGACAAGAGCCAGTTCTTCCTGGATCGCATTACCCTGCAGTGCCTAGTAGAGTGCTTGGTCTACAGAGGGCATCACATCGTAATGACTGCTGGTGGTGCCGGGACCAACCTCAGCTGACGTGGGAAGGCCTTGCTCCGGCCACCAAAAGTGTCCCCTTTTTTTCTGGCTTTGTTTCCCTTGCCTCCTTTCCCCCCCTTCCTGTAATCACGCTAACTAGAGGGAAAGAATGCAGCTTCTATATGGTTTAGAAATCACAAAAGTGCTAAGAGAATATGTCATCAGAATCCTACGTGATGCATATCTGCTGCGGTCCATGTCCGCTACACGGCAGATATCTGGGTGAAATGCAGATATGTCTCACGTAGCTCCCCTTTGAGGTGGCCCTTGGTGACAAGGTGTGACCATAGTCACGTCTCAGACAAGCTGAGTTCGTCACCGGGAGCATGCTGGTGCAAGATGCAAGACGGGGATCCATATATCCCAGTTCTGACCAATATGGCTCCTGGAAAGAGAAAGCATCCAGATCAGGGCAGTTTAAAGAGGGGTATATAGAAAAAAAAAAGTATGCATGTGAGGAAACATATTGCCTACATCATCAACCACTTCAGCATGCAGATTAATAAATGCACTTACGAGGGTACCTAACCAGGCGCAACTTTCAATCACTACCTGTATGCCTCCTGCATGAAAGAATCTCCAAGAAGAGAAGCTGCACCCTGCTCTGCTTGCCTATTATCCTTTAGAAAAGCAATCTGGCTTACACCTTTGTTACAGTCCTATTTGTTTGGTTATAAATAAAACATATCTTTTCCATCATCGATGTATCTTTCCAGCTGCTGGACATAAAACAGATTCCTAGCTTCCTAAATAGAAATGTCATCTTCTTAATCAGAACTGACGATCGTAAATAACATCTGGGTTTTGTTTTTTTTTTTAAGCGCCCTATTCTTACAAGTCTCCTTTCCAACAGCTTCACATGTATTGAAAATGGTGAGCTCCAGTTTAGATTTTCAAAGAAACTGGCAATATAGCTGTTTGGAAATGGAGACCATATTGCTCACCTGCCTCTCAGCATGGTTTGACACTAAACTGTGCCCTGTCATCGTAAAAGCATGCCAAATAAGGGATGTGTTCCTTTTTGGTCTTTTTTCTGCCCCAGTGATATACATTCTGCAACCACAAAATATGCCAACTCCAACTCACTTTTTGAATAAGCAACTTCTGTTCTGTTCTCTTTTATCATTTGGGTTTATACATTGTTGAGAAACAAAAAAGCTACATAGTTTACTTACTCCTACAGTTAAATATTTTTTAAAAAGTAAGAATAGGTTATTATTGAAATAAAGTGTTGCTTGTCATTGTAGCCTTCTAGAAGGCAGTGGGAAAAACAGGGTGTGTTAAGCTTTCCATTGTGTGCAGACTTTCCAACCCCCTCTGCCTCCATCAGGAAAATATGTCTGTCCCGTGATCTATTCAGTTCTTGACCTTTTGACCAATATGCCAACAAAAGATGCCATTTATTAGTGATTAATTTACATATTGTTGCCATAAGGAACTAGACCAAGGCTGTCACCACTCAGCACCATCACCAATTGTATTTGCCATGTGTCCTCCAGGGGTTTGTGCAATGGGCTTATAGCTCATGCCACCTTCTCCCTAAGTCCACCTCTTTCATGGCCAGGAGGAGTGTATCAGGAATGTCATCTTGGAAAAAGAGGCACAGAAAGATCAGTCAAAGACCCCTACTGGACATTCGTCCCCATTCTGATTGGAATTCTGGGAAGCAGAAGCTGTTCCTAACAGATGCGTTCTCTGATATTGATCACCCTCATCACACATGATCTGTCTCTGACCCTCCTGCCCCTTTTTCTGACTGTCTTTCCTGCCTTCTTTGGACTTTCTTCCTTAAGATCTTTTCTTTACACCTGTAACAAATATCAATGACCCCCTCCAACACACACACACACGCACACACACGCACATGCGCGTGAGCTTCCTTCTCTCTTAATTCAACTCAAAGACCTTCTTTTCTTGGAAAGTTCCCCCAAGTGGATTAATACCACATTGTCTTCCCTAGTGGGCAATTCTGACTGCAGGGATTCTCTCCTCCCATCACCATGTAAATCTAAAGGGGAAAAAATAGGCCTGTTACTTTAAGTGTGCATTTGTCTACATTTTTGTTTTTAAAAAGTTTATCTTTTGCTCAAAAGCAATAGGGTAAAAATATTTTTTCAAACATCTTATCTCTTATTTATTCTATAGTAACTTATATTTGGTTCTTTAGGATGATCAACTACCCTGTACATCAAACTTTAACTTAAATCGAGCTTTCTTTTTTTTTTTTCTGGTTTGTAAGTAATTATTTTTTTATTAACATACACTGTATTATTTGTTTCAGGGGTACAGGTCTGTGATTCATCAGTCTTACACAATTCACAGCACTCACCATAGTACATACCTTCCCCAATGTCCGTCACCCAGTTACCCCATCCCTCCCACCCCCCTCCACTCCCGCAACCCTCAATTTGTTTCCTGAGATTAAGAGTCTCTTATGGTTTGTCTCCCTCTCTGGTTTCATCCTGTTTCATTTTTCTCTCCCTTCCCCTATGATCCTCTGTCTTGTTTCTCAAATTCTTCATATCAGTGAGATCATATGATACTTGTCTTTCTCTGATTGACTTATTTCGCTTAGCATAATACCCTCTAGTTCCATTCATGTCATTGCAAATGGCAAGATTTCATTTTTTGATGGCTGCATAATATTCCATTGTATATATATATATATATATATATATATATATATATATACCACAACTTCTTTATCCATTCATCTGTTGATGGACATCTTGGCTCTTTCCATAGTTTGGCTATCGTGGACATTGCTGCTATAAACATTGGGGTGCATGTGCCCCTTCATATCCCTACATTAAATCGAGCTTTCTATGCTATCACAGAAATGCTTCCATCATGAGTAAGAAAAGCCCACCTAATTGGGGTGCCTGGGTGGCTCAGTTGGTTAAGCGTCAACTCTTGGTTTCAGCTCAGGTCACGATCTCAGGGCTGTGAGATTGAGCCCCGCATCAGGCTCTGCGCTGGGCATGGAACCTACTTAAGATTCTCTTTCTCCCCCTCCCTCTGCCCCTCCCCCCACCTCACGCTCTCTCGCGCAAGCGCACGCACTCTCTCTCTAGGAAAATAAAAAGAAAACCCCACCTAATGACAATGGCTTTGCATTATAAGATCATTTGTTACAAAAAATTAATATACACCATAGCTTTTTGACTCATAATTTCACTTTCTGAAAATTAGTGACATTTCTGCCTGCCTTCAGACCAGCTGGAAGAAACTAACCAGGAGAGCAATTCCCATTTTCCTTATGTTACAGAAGACAGTGATATTTCTCTAATAAGTTTCTGGAAAAATCGAGCAAAAGAACTGCTTATCTCTGCCATGTGGGGCTGCAGTTGTTACTTTTAATACTGGTCTGAACCATTACTCAGTCTTTTCTTAAGTGTCCCAAATAACTGAGGAAAAAGGTTTAAAATACCATTTTTCCCTCTATAATTTTCATATTCAAGCAAAATCAACATTTTGTAGCCATACTTGAAATATGGATAGAATAAGGACTTTTATCTGCAGCTCCCAGCCCTGTGCGGCCACGGCCCAAGCCCATCCGCTGCACCTCACTTCAGCAGAGATAAGATGGGGTGAGGGCAGCAACTCGGCAGAGGCCTAATAATGCCCCGCTTACTGGGAGCACAGGTGTGGCCGAAGCCCTTGGAAATCTGGGAGTGAAGTGCAGCATGAGTGTGTGTCAAAGACAGCTATTGGGGGAAACCTCTCAGGACCTCCATCCTCTGGCTGGAAGCCAAGGGTCTCTGTTTTAGTCAGACTCCCCCCCGACCTGGGTAGGGTAATTCTTGCAGACATCGTACAGGTTGGGCGCAATCAGATACTTCTCATCCAAATGGTCTGAGTTGGAGGGCCGATCCTGGGAGTCCCTTCCCTCATAGAACCTGAGGGGAAGCTGCAGAGGCCCCTTCAAGGCTCTTCGAGGCCTGGCCTTGGCTGGGTCCCTGTGAAACCATAACTCATAGCTCTTGTCCTGCTCAGTGATGAGCAAGAACAGCCACAGCAGGAAAGGCGGTTTCCTCCTAGCCCACCCACACCCGGGGTGATGGAAATCATTGCAGATGAGTGGCACTTGGAGAAGGAGCAGATAAAACATCACCAAAGGCACAGGGACGGGCCTAGCCTCTCCTCCCCAAGTATATCCGTTCAAACCGTGTGGGGCCAACACCCTGATGAGAGACCGTTGTTTTGTCGGGACTTTGAAGAACTCAGGGTCCAAGAGAACACTCTTTATCGCTGTCAGACTTGAGATTTGTGATCTGTCGTGTAACTGTGATCACCCCACTTAGGTTTAGTCTGCTGTTTCTTTAGTTCAGAGAAGTTTTCATCAGCTCAAGTGTGGGGCTTTGTATTTTTATAGAGTTGTTAGCGCTCCTAAAACTCTGCAAGATCACCTAGAACGTGTTGCATGCTTGCATCTCTTAACAAGCATTCGGAGAAAATGCCTAGACGGATGTGTAGGGCTTTTTGGAGAAAACGGCACAATAACGGGGCTCTTTGTGTGTTTGAACCAGTGAACTCGGGAGACGGCATCGACTACAGCCAGCAGAAGAGGGAGAACATCGGCGACCTGATCCAGGAGACGCTGGAAGCGTTCGAGCGCTACGGCGGGGAGGACGCCTTCATCAACATCAAGTACATGGTCCCCACCTACGAGTCGTGCGTGCTCAACTAGCGGCCGGGCGGCTGGGGCGGCGCGGGCTCCCCTCCTGGTCCCGCGCTCCCGTCATCCATCTCTGCTGCTTTCGGCATCTCATTCCTGGTGACTTCTACAGCTTTCTTTTCTACAGCTGCTAAAATAGTGGCTTATGGGCCATTGGACCGTTAGCCCTATTGAGAGCAAGGCTTTCCAATACATAAATAGTGCCTGTTTCTTAGATTACAATAGCGTACTGTGCTTATTTGTTCTCAAAGAAGAATTGCTTCTTTATACAGCTCGGACAGAAGCAGGAGTCCGAGTTAAACCTTCAGTTGTATAGACAATAAAACTATAATTTTCATGTGCAATTCAGCAATTGCTGTTCTGTGTTTGCCTGCCCCGAGGGTGATGTCAGAGGTTGTAAGGGAAGAGTTTATGCTGACTGCGTAATAGGTGTTTGTCATGGAAGAGAAACCCTCGTTCTGCAGCACTTCTCCAGCAGCTGGCCAGAACTCTGTGCTTTGGCATTCAATAAAACTGTTGAATCTCTATTCCAGTTGCAGAAGGACAGTTTTGTGGCCTCTTATGAACCTCAGCTACCAACGTAATGAATGCTTCCAGCCCACTAGTTATCTGGGCTTGCGGGGCTTTCCAGTGCGTGTTTGGGGGGGGCTGGGGGTCGGGGGTGTGAAATGCAGCACGCAAACACGATAAAAAATGCTAGCGTGAATGCTTGTCCCTTCGCGTTGTTACCCACCGCGTCTGAGGACCTGGTGTGTTCTTGACAAGATGTCATCCAGCAGTTTGCTCAGGGCTTTCGATCATTTTCGAGAATAACTTATATGCATCTTAACGATTCTTTGGCAATTCTCCTTTCCTTTGCCTCCTCTCAACGAGGTGGATGGGTTCTCCTCTCTGTAGGTCTGAGGCAGTATTTTGGAATTTTATTCTAACCAAAAAAAAAAAGGACTAAGAACATGTACTTTTTCATCCAACTGAGAAAGAAAAAAAAGGTGCCCAAAGAGAAGCCCAACCATAAGGCAGCCCCGACAATGGCTTCTTAGGCATGCCGGGTGCTGAGCTCGGGGCATTTGAAACTCAGCCCAGAAAACTTCATAAAGACGGAACACCGACTTCGCACACCTGAGAAATGCTGTAACTGCCCAGAAATGCATAGCCTAAAGTATCTCATTGTGTAGCAAAGTGCGGTTTCTGCACAAAAGTGAAGACGCAGAATGTATTCCACATGCACCGAGCGTTGGCCTCGAGGTTACCGTCACTAATTATTTAAGACTCAAGTTTCCAAAGGCAAACACCAAATTTGAAAACTGGTTCATAATTCGTCTTCCTTGATGACTGGCTCAGCATACGAAATCTAGTATCTAAGTAGCTACCACCACCTAGTTTCTGTAAGCATATTTTAGGATAAACAGAGATGCATGACTATGTAAAACAAAGTGGCTTTCGTGTATATTTTGAAAAGGCATAGTTAGAAGCAGACACTGACAGGTTAAGGCACGTTTGTCTCCAAACTGCAATGTTCACTTACACCCATTAGCTCTTGTCTTGGCATCACTGATGAATTTGAAGGGACACCCAAATCCATGAGACTGTCAGAAAGATGGTGACTTGTTGGGGCCTTGGAAAGTTCTGCTCGAGTCTCCTGCCTTGTCTTGTTAGGAGATGGAAGCAAGGCTGGCCTCAGACAGAAACTGGCTTGGCTTCTTGCTCTGGGTCATGTTCTTGAAAGCTACCTGTTACAGGGAGCAGGAAGATCCGCCCCCCGGCCCAAGAGCCCCAGCTTTGGCTTGGAACTAAAACCTCAGGGTTAATCTTCCAGCTCTGTCACTTACTAGTTCTGCTGCCTCTGGCAAGTTATTCACTCTCTCTGAGTGTCAGGTTTCCTCAGCTGTAAAGTAGAGATTATTCCTACCTGTAGGAATGTTGTTAAGGACTAGAGGTGATCCATGAGAAGGGCCTAGTATAGTTTCTTATACCTTTGGCGTTTTATTTCCAAGAGAAACATTATGAATAATGATGAGTTTTTCTTCAGACAACATGGTACTTCCTCCAAGGCAATGATGAGTTCTTTGTTGTAAGGAGATAATTTTGCAGAAAACCAAAATAACTCCATAACAGCACCACATTCTCTGGAGAGTTCTTCTTCATACGTTGTTTTACCAGGACGGAAATAAGAATGGCTGCTTTTTAGATCCTACCCTAAGTTTGTCTTCTACTTCTCCCAAATAATTTTTTTTTTTAGGATTTTTAATTTATTTTTTGACAGAGAGAGACACAGCGAGAGAGGGAACACAAGCAAGGGGAGAGGGAGAGGGAGAAGCAGGCTTCCCGCCGAGCAGGGAGCCCGATGTGGGGCTCGATCCCAGGACCCCGGGATCATGACCTGAGCTGAAGGCAGACGCTTAACAACTGAGCCACCCGGCACCCCTCCCAAATAATTTCTGATTAACTCAAAAGAGACAGGGGTTTCTTTCACCTGCTACCTCCTACATTTTTACACTGAAACTTCGTTTTAAAGATGCCTAAGGGAATGCCGCGATGAAAAGTGGGAGCTGTCGATCACTGGTGTCGGCAACAGTGTTTGTCTGCCTGTGCATCGTGTGTGATTGTATTATTTTTACTGGAAGGCGCCATCCCAGTGTCACGGTTCGTCAGGGGAAGCAATCGGTAAGGCCCTGAATGTGAGAGTCAAGATCTGGGCGGGAACTCCGTGAGCTTGGTGCTCAGGAGCTTCGGAGCCCAGAGCCAGTCACTTGAACCTGATTTCATCACCTCTAATAGCCTCTGCTTCCCAGGGTCGCTGCAAGGGCCAAATGATCAATGCAGGGCACAGTGGCTAGAACACAGGAGTGGGAACCTGGCAGATCTGGGTGTGAATCTCTTTCCACCGAGTGACTGCCTTGTGACTTTGGGCAAATTATCGAAATGCTCTAAAACTCAAATCCCTCATCCCAGAACAGACTTTGCAATGTTTTCTTTGCAGATGTGTTACAAGCATCACATGACAAATGCATGTGGTCAGCCCATCAGGGTGCCCAGTGGGCTAACGGGATCCTAGGAGGATTTTCCTGGGAAAGCAGCTAGCCCAGTGCCTGCCACAGGTAGGTAGGTGCTCAATCCATGAGGATGCACAGGGTGGGGCAGTTCTCAGTCTGTCTAACGAGGTCCCCATCGGCCAAGGGGTGGTCTCCGCCCCCTCATGGTCACAGGTCTGGGGTAGAACACGGGACCTGGTCAGAAAGACATCAGAGCTTCCACAAGCCCGCCTGCCCTTCCAGAAGCCATCTCAGGAGGTACGCCCTCACCTGCAAGAGTGGCTTCCCTCTTCCACCACATTGGAACCCCAGCACATAATTGCTATGGCCCAACCATAGCTGCAAAATGTCAGGCAGAAATACAAAGTTCAAAGGTTCTGCGAAATAGGTGCATACTTGGGGAACAGGATTTCAAAACTGAAGTTTTCTTAAACAAAGAAAGCTTTAAGTCCTCCTGGGTTTACTTACATGAGCTCTCTAGAGAAGTTTCTGTGTAGGCTGTGGGACACCTCAGAGCACTGTAATTTAGAGAAGTAAAAATGAAGTCATGTTAAGTCTATTTCAATACCTACGGCATCTCTTACTTCTTTTGGCTATTTTGAGATGTTTATCACTAGCCTTTTGCAAGCTGAGGCTGGGAAACTCAAGACTGATTTTATTTTAAAGAAGTAATATACCTTGGGAAATATTCCCTGAACATTTTTCAAAATAGAAATTTCTACTCTCTGATAGGATTTTAAGTGAAGGCAGAAAAATCTCAAATGTTTTTTTAAACCATTGTCTCCACGCAAGCATCCCTTTTCTAAGAAAGCACCCATTAACCAAAGTTCGTCCAACGTGGGACACTTCCAGATCTAAACTGAAAATGACCAAGTTCCCGTTCACACCAAGACAATTCACATCCACTGTTTAAATATTCGGGGTCCCGGAGGACCTCTGCACTCACACAGCCTGCAGATGAGCAGGGCTCCAACCCAGACCAGAGCCACTCAGGCAGTAAAGTCCTCCTCATGGTCCACCTTCCCCACCCACGTGTCCCTCTGGGGGCCCTCCCAGAACACCATAGCCTTCTAGAGACCCAGAAGGAAAGGCTTTCCCAAGTTCAACCAACCTCACGTCTTCTAAAATAAGATATTTGAAGTACATTAAATTTCTGGCTACTCCTTGTGCGCGAGACTCAGCACCGCTTTGCTCTAATGAGAGAGCCCACCTGCGCTCTCAGATGGAAAGGCCTTTCCGAAATGGGACCGTGATCTCATGCCACATGACCGTTTGTAATCGTGCTGTTATAATACAAAAGAACCACAAGCATCCTCTCTGCCCCAAAGTGGAAAATAATAATAATAATAATAATAATAATAATAATAATAATAATAATAATCCAAGTGTGCTGGGCTTAATCAAGAGCACTTTCCACAGGAAAATACGTATTGGTGTTGAATCTGGTGCTGATAATATCTCGCGTCGCCTTTGTCTCTCTTGCGGTCTTAAATGCGTGAGTGCGAATTCCAAAACCCCCATCAGGCTTTGTTTCTGAGAAATCCTAACTAACGGTCATTTGCCCCTTCAGCTCAAGCGCTGAGGATGTTATTAAAGCAAAAGGCAGTAGCTACATAGTCCGGTCCAGAAGGTGGCTCAGCGCTATCTCCTGAGGAAGAAATGGTTTATTACCGATGCTCACACAATGTTACCCGACCTTAGGTCCTACTACTGACGTGGTTTGCGTCTTCCTACAAGTTGCTTGGATTCTGATTAGCTGATTCTCCTCACACTAGTTAATGAGGATACTTGGCGGAAAGTGCTCTTTGCACATTGGCTCATTTGCATTTCTCTGTTTCAGTAGTTGGATGTTTGCTTTCCCCAGTGGGAATATTTTTTAAGGTATTTGGATCCTTTATTCATTTTTACTTTGCCAAATTTCTGTAAGTTCCAATCTGGGTAGAAGGGTCTGTTCTCTTCCCGTGTTCCATAAGTCTAAACACGTATCACGTCAGCTTTGCGGTTCTTTAGAAAGTACTGAGAAATATCCCCTCCTTTTGCCTTAATCTGTTGGAAGCTATACACTGTCTACGCAGGGGAGAGCACGTGGCCCACGGTACTTTGACGATCATTTCAGGGCATTTCCAGACGTGCCTGTCCCCAGCTATGCACCATGGGATGCCACATTAGGAACGCTTTCATGAGGAGGTGAAGCCGGGCTCTTGCACTGAGAAATGGCATGCTTCCATTAAGAGAGAACAGAATGTGCTGTGGGCCCACTTAGTGACGGGGCCCCTGGGAGACCAGGACAAATGCCATTAAAGGATAAGCCTCCTGTTGGGGAGATTCACTGATGCTCAGATGCTCCACTCTTTCTTATCTCCTGTGCTGGCTCCTTCTTCTCTTCCTGACCTCAAATACGTCAGGGCCCCATGGCTAGGCCTCCGCCTCCCTCCCCTTCTCTACCCATGCCCTAGGTCACCTCACCCAGGCCCAGGGCTTCAGATGCCATCTATACACCCCTGATTCTCAAATTTAATGTCCACTTCCCGAATCCCCACTGAACATTTGGATGTCTAAAGGATGATGAAACCAGACATATGAAACCAAACTTTTGTCCGGTCTCCTCCCATGCCCAGCATGGTCCAGCTAAGTCAACAGGAATCCACTTCACCACTTACTCAGATCCCAAACCTAGAATCCTGCCTGGCTCTCTCTTCCTCTCTGATCCCACATCCCATCCCTTGCGAGTGCTGTCTACAGAATCATCAGGATGTCCCCATATCTGCCTGTATCCTGAGTCCTTCCTCATTCCAGCCCAACCACTGCCTTGCCTACTCATTTCTGTTCCAGGGGGATGCTATGCACAGATGTCAATGACCCTTCAGACATAGGTCCCCTCAGATCAGCAAGCTACTCCCAGCCCTCCAGCTATGACCCCCTCGTCCCTGAGAGTGACTCCAAACCTTACGATGGCCGCATGCTCCCCATGCTCTGTGGCTCCCGGCTATGCCTGACCTCCCTGACCTCAACCCCCCCACCCCCCACTGCCTCCTGGTCTCCCACTTCTCCATGTTCCAGCTCTGCTGGCCTCACCCCTGCCCCGCAAACAGGCTGAACATTCTGGCCTCAGAGCTCTGTAATGCCTGCAGCCCAACACACCCCCCCCCCCATGTTCGCTGCGCTCCCTCACTCCTGGCTTCCTCCTGGTCTCTGCTAAATGTCACTTCCTCAGAAAAGCCTTTCTTGGCCCCCCTTTCCTCCTACTCTCTGTCCTTTATTTTGCTTCACTTGCCCCAAAACACTGATGAGTATCTGACATACTAGTGCGTATTCGTTTGCTTGTTCATCGAACGCAGGCTGCGTGAGCACAGGGAGTTTGTTCTGTGCATGATGATGTCCCCTTGCCGTGATGCATGTCCGGTGTGGAGTCAGAACTCAGTAAACATTTGCTCAATCAGTGAATGAGTGGCCCTTACAAAATGGCACAGATGGTCCACTGTCAGAGAGAGCTTGGCCCCTCCTCGCGTGTTCCGGCGGACAGACAGGGAATACTGAACTTCCCTGGGGTGTCCTGAGAAAAACAATGATCAGTCCAACATAAGAGTCACTGAAAACGCTCAGACTTCGAAAAATTTAAAAAGGCTCTTCTATCGTGGGGACAGGCATTCATTATTCTGCTTAAACCAGGTCAGATGAAAGTGTTTTAAATATCCTCCCCATCTCCCAGAAACACAGGGCCCATCTGGCTGTCTAAAGACGGACCAACAGCCTCCATGTGAGCTCTAACATCAACATGGCTTTGGCACGCGGTGCTGGGTTTCGGGCTCACCGTCTCCTTTTCCCGTACCTCCCGCCGGGTTCCTCCAGGAACACCGTACCGGGCTAGAATCAGGAGGACCGTCAGGGTCAGTTCCAAACACCCGCAATCGTACGCATGTTTCCGTTGGGGACTCGGCACAAATGGACTCAGATGTCCATTTAAGTCTATGTTCTCAGGGAGGCTAACCAGAAGTAGCCATCAACACCCGGAGTTACCCCCCAGCACATCCTAGCCCAGTGGTTCTCAAAGTGGGGTCCGTGGCCTCACAACAGCATCACCTGGGAGGGATTCACGTTCTGGGACCCCGCTCAGATCTGCTGAATCAGAACTGCAGGGTGGGGCCCAGCCTGTGCGTCTAAGCAAGACCTCCAGGGGATTCTGATGCCCTGCAAAGTCTGGGAATGACAGGTCCAAACCAAGGTCTCTGTCCTGGACATTGATTCCAGCCCTTGTGAAGTCCTGTCTACACTGAAAGTCGTTGATTTTGTGCCACAGGTCTCCATGGACCCTGCTTTCAAGCCGGCCACTCTTGCAATTTTCCATTTGGCATAGGACCCTTTGGGGAAATTAATTTAACGTAGCCTGTATGAATGATAGGAAAACCTCAACTTCCCTCATCAGGAAGATAACTAAATGTCCTCAGTCTAGAGAACAAATAGGTGTACCTTAGAAAAATATGGTTTAAACCAACCAATAAAAAGCCAATGGTAAAAACCCATCATCTTTACTTCAAGTGTTACAGAAAAAAAAAAAAAAGGGGGGCTTAAAGTCTCACTGTTCAATATCACATTTCCAAATATTCAGTGTGGTTGTCATCTTTATACTTGAAACGTAAAAAGTTGAATTACTTATATTAATACAGAAGGGGAACTTTCTAGCTAACTGGTGAGAATTCAGAGAATTCGGAGCAGCTGTTCTCAAACAGCTTGCTTACCACGTCGGCCGCCTCGCCCCCTTCCCGAAGTCCGCTGCCCGCGTGGGCATCTCCCACTGCCTAAGGTTGTCTCCCAGGTTGGTGAGAGCATCCTGCAGCTACCCCTGTCCGTGTGTGTCACTTCACTCCACTAAATGCCATGAGGAACCTTCTAGAACCAGAGCTTTAACGGGCCTTTTGTCTCGTCCCTCATGCATCTGGAGCAGTGAACATTACATTAAAATGCAGCAAGGAAAATGTCCTCTAAAGAACTTTATTGACAAAAAGGTAAATTTTTAATAACCCGTCAGTAGGCTCCATTCGAGAGGGGGAAGTATGTCATAGGAGTGGGCTTTTTACATTTCCCCTAGGAATTCTCCGTATGAAAAGAATATTTTCAAGTTAGAGGGAACCCAATGGCAAAACATTCCTGAAGTGTGACGATCTCTGCCCCAAATCCCATCTATTTGGAGGATCTTTGTGTGCTGAGGGGAATAAACTCTCCTCTTCTGAGGTGGCTTTTCCCTTCATTCAGAGCACAACAAAAATGACCCAAACAAGGAAATTGATTAAAACGCTTTACTGGGAGGGAACAGACGGAGTTTTTCTGGACTTGCTTGAATATCTAATAACGTCACTAACAGTAAAGGCCACGTATCTAACAAATACCACAGCGCCTCACAAGAGGTCAGAGTCCTGACTGAATAAAGCCTTTCTCTGGAAAATACCCGTCAGAATCCACCAAGTGGTTAAGTGCATAGAGGGCTCTGCTTCTCTGGCAGCGAGAGGGGCCACCAGAAGGCCCTCCCAACCCCCGGGGGTTTCGTGGGCCTTCTGGACTGGCTAGAAAAGGGAGCGATCTAATTCCAATGTAAGAAGTAAAATTAAGTCCAGCGAGGGGGTGTGGGGCAGGAGGGGGTGAGAAACGGTGGCTTGGGATTTGGTTGGGATTCAGGTCAAGTTTTAAACTGCAGCTCCACCACCTACTTGCTGGACAATGTTGATCTTCCCACAGAATCCTCCAAGCCTCAGTTTCCCCATTTGGAAGACGGGAGGAAAGAGTATTTTGGAAGGATTAAATGAGGTTTCTTGTGAAAACCACTTAAAACTGTGCCTGAGGCTTAACCTCTCAATAGAAGACATCTGGGCCATATAGCCACCCGTGTACCATAAATGTACAACAAATAATACAATGTAGATCTACACCCTCCCCTGGGAAGGCCCAGACAGGCCCATCTCAGAACACGTGGCCATTGCGATCACGAAGAGACAGCACGTGGTGGGCGCTGGGTCGTGCCCCGCGGTGTGATTTCCAGCGTTATGGGAGCCTTGAGGCACCGACCCGAGGGGACACCCCACGCACAGCCGCCCATTTGCTTACCGCTGAAGAGACCAAGGCACACGACTACGTTTTTTCTTCCGTGTTTCTCACTGTGAGGTGATTTGGGGTGTTGCTGCAGAATACCAGAAAGCATTTATTTTGAGCCACGGTGAACATTGACTCCATTGCATTAAAATGTTTCCTCAGCATTTTCTTAGTGGAAATGTCAGCTCGGCTCAGCTCACCCTACCGAGAGCTGCGGCCTGCGTTTATTCGCGAGCGCCGCCCAGCTCCTCGGGCCCTCCAGGCACGCTGGCTCTCTTCTCGGCCTCCCCAGCCTCAAAGCACCCTCTTCTTTCAGATGGGGTTCCGGGCCTCCTGGGCCTTAAAACAGGATCGATCGTCGGTCGTTGGACAAACATTTTTTTAATTTCCCAGGAACCGCAAGCAGAGAGCAGGGTGAGAGGGAGCCGGCATTTAATGACAGATGGGATTTAATTTGTGTATTTTAAGCTCCGCATGAAAGTTGTAATTTTCCCCTCAGAGCTCCACAATTAATCCTCCTCGCTTCAGTCCCAAGCCCTGCGAACGGGGCTCGTCCTTGGCCCGGAGGAGGAGGGTGCTGACGGCTTTGTTCACGTTTCCTCCCACCAGACTCAGGGCGAGATGCTCGGTGCAGCCCGGCCTGACGTCTCTGCTTGCCGGGCATGGGCACCTGCGGGTGTGGCCGGGGTCCCCTCAGGTGGCGAGGAAGCGAGGGGACGCGCGGAGTCCCTGTGGGCCTTGGCTTCTGATCGGCGGCCGCGACCACTGCGCCATCATCCGAGGCTCCTTCGGGGTCAGGGTCGGGGCCATGCGTGCTCTCTTCCCGTTTGCTGACTCTGCCTGCGCCCCTGTCCTAAGTGACACGAGGAACACGAAAGGAGCAGGATGCGTGGCCTGCAGTGTGAGGCGGAGGCTCACTGGGCGCTACACACTTCGTAGAGACCACTGCTAACACAGCATCCCTACTTCCGTCTCAGAGATGAGAAATGGGCATTCAGAGCAGCAAAAGAGCTGGCCCAAGGCCACACGGCTGGCAGATGGTGATGCCAGAGACAAGGCCCCGGTCCTTCCACCACGTGCCAGCTGGAGCATCTCTGAGGGGGGCCCTGTGGAAGCAAGATCGGGCTTCCCACCCGTGAGCTGGAGGTCCGTGTGAGCTCTCAAGGTCCGTGCGCTGTTTAAGCCTGACTCGCAGCTGCCCGGCTGCCCAAGGAGCTAGAGACTTCCCTTCTCTTTGGGAACTTCCAGAAGGGCCGGGGACCACCAGAGACCATCCCAAAGGTCCCCACAGTGGGCAGAAATCTGGCCCACGGAAACTTAGAAGTCTCTTATAACCCTGACATTCTGTGAATCCGTACAACAGCATCAACCCCTTCAAGAGGTTAGGAAATGAGAAAGAGCAGGTCAGCCAAAGGCCAAAGCACAAAGGTGGGAAGGATGCCTTCCACAAACGCCCGCTTCCTGCTCATGGCATTTGCATCCCTTCCTGGAGCCTTCACCCCCGCCCCCAGATGCTGATCTGCCCAGGACTTCCCTTGTGGGGTTTCGACCAGGACAGCACCCCTCATTGGCTCAGAGACCTCTCTCAGTTTCCCATCCCCATGTCCTTTCCCCTTCCAAGGGGCACAAAGGGCCTGCCCTCAGCTGGGGTTCAGGAGGCCACCAAGCAGCTGAGAGCTCCTGCTCACCAAACACTTAAATCCTCTGGGCCTCAGTTTCCCCTTCTGTAACAGGAGGTGACGGGGCTAGGTCTTGATCTCAAAGTTCCTCCCAAACATTAGACTCTGGGATTCTAATCCATGCTCACAGAGGCCAATGAGTAACGTACTACGTCTCCCACACAGCTCACCGCGGCCCCTCCACCGGCCTTTGGAAGGGAGTAAATAACATCCAAGTGACTCCAATCTGGGCCACCCTGCAGGGGAGGGCGCTGGGCCCCCCCCAAGATGCGGCAGCCCCTGCCGCCCTCACGGGGCTAAAGCTTTTCTCCGGGAGGAAATGGGACGCGGCCAAGGTTGTCTGCGGGCCTGGGAACGCGCCATCCTGGGAGTGTCGATGCCGCTGCGTCCCATACCAGCCTGCAGCCCTCCCAGGCCCCGGGGCACCGAGGCCGGGGGCCCTGTTCCCTGCGGCGGAAAGGGACCGGCCTCAAACCCTTTCTCACAGTCCCTCTGCTGGGAGGAGAGCTCGCCATGGTGGTCACACAACGAGGCTGCTTTGTGCTGGCTCGGGCTGCACTTTCTTCTCCTCTTCCCCTGAATCCTTTCTGGCCTGGCGTGGGCAGACCCAAGGCGCCGGGCCCCGTCCTGCGGGGGGTCCCGGGCAGGGCCCCACGCTGGGCCCATCACACCGCGTGGCCACACCATCCTCACTATTGTCCCTGAGCGTCCCAGCTTATTTTCTCTTGTAAATCTTGAAGAGCTAGAACTGCTGCTCGGGGCGGGGGGGGGGCTTGACGGCACCTTGTTCTAAAGGAATAAGGAGAACAGTTGGATCCCGTCACAAATGAGAACCCTCGGGAAGGGGGAGCATATTTTTATCACAAGGATCCCCACCATGGGAGACAAAGGGTAGAGATCTCTCTGGATTATAAGCTCTTATGCTCATAATCTGCTCATTTGTTGATCACTATTTTTCGCCAGACTCATTTTAAACCTGTCCTTAGGGCACTGTGGGACCTCCGGTGGATGGCGGGTCCTCGGTCTCACTCTGCCACGACCCCCCCAGGGCCATGTAACTTTGAGGCAGGGGCAGACAGCTGAGGGCTGTGTGTCCCTTCCCGCCCCTCCCAGCTCATCCCACTTCCCCCGTCTCCTTCCCCCTCCAGCGGTTTCTCCCTTCTTTCTCTCTTCCGCCATGTCTGTGGCCCATTCGAAGATCTTCCAGTGAAAGTCCTGGACAGCTTCTAAGGCCACAGAAACAGAGCAGTGAAGTCCTCCCACGATGAAACGAGTCCCTCTAAATGAAGGGGATACACCCACAGAAGGACAGATGAGGGGTGATCACGGGAGCATGAGACTGAGTTTGAGTCGCCACGTCCAAGTGGGCGGGGAGCGGAGACCGGGCAGGGGCACGAGTTCCGGGTGGCTCCCTGGAGGCTCTGATTATTCTCTTGCAAACCATCTGAGCTGGCTCAAAGGGTAGGCCAGGAAGGGTAACGAATGTCACTCTCCATTTGAAGAATTGGATGCATTCTACCTGACACCTGAAGAAAGCTCTTTGGCGTCATGATTCTCCAACACCAAGGGTCCAGTCCCGGAAGCGGTGCATCCTTCCCTCTTTGTCCTCAGCTGCAAGCTCTGTACTTCTCTCCCACCCCCTCCAAGCCCCAGAAGGTGAACTCCTTAGGGTAGAGGGGTCTTTCTGCTCCTTTTGCCCCGTCCAACTGTGCCCCTCCCGATGCACCAGAATGCTCTTCGAGAACACCATCCATAGAGTCCTGGGTCAGCAGCACCAGTCTGCCGGCTCCAGTACCTGCTGATGACGAACTCAGCAGAAATCCAGACAGTGGGAATCAGGAATAAAAGGATGAACACATATGACCTCGCTTCTTCTCAAAGACCGCTTCCTAGCCACATGTCTTGGATTCTCTTCACTAAAGGATGAGCAAGAAATTTGATTCATGTGTCCAATGCCTATTTGAATAAGCTCAACAATAGCTATAGTGTTTATTAAGGAAAGGGGAAAAATTAATTTTAAGAAGTTACAGTCACAGAAGAATTTATACAAATGGCCAATAAGCATGTAAGAAAAAGCTCTCACCATAAATCACTGGGGAAATAGCAAAATTGAACCGCACTGAAATACCACCACATACCCACCAGAATGACAAAAACTAAAAGGCTGATAAATACCAGAACCACCATACATTGTTGATGAGAGAATAAGGGTTGCAACTACTTCAACTATGACCCACTAATTTCACTCCTGGATACTTACCCAAGAGAAATGAAAACATTTGTACACAAAGTTACTTGTACAAGAATATTCGTAGAGCTTTATTTATAATAGCAAAGAACTGGAAAGAGCCCAAGTGTCCACCAGTAGGAGAACAGATAAATAAGCTGGAGTATGTTCCTATAATGCCATACTGCTCGGGAAATAAAGACAATGACCTGCTCACACCTGCCTCACCATGGATGAAACCCAAACTAGACTCAGTGGGAGAAAACATCCTGTCGATTCCCTTTACATGAAGTTCCAGAACAGGCAAAATTATCTCTGGTGGAAAAGGCGGTTACCTCCGGGTGGGCCAGGACTGACCCGGAAAGGGTACGTGGAAACCACCAGTGATGGGATTGTTCTTTATCTTGATGGAGGTTTTGGTTATACAAGTGTATACATTTGTCAAAAAAAAATCAGCAAATATATGCATAAAGTTTGTGTGTTGCATTGTAAATTGATCCTCTAGAGAAAAAAAAAACAAAACACTGTAAATGCTGGAGAAAAAGAGCTATGGTCTTTCTTGGAAATGGTCTAGGAGGGAAATGGGAGAACACTAAGGCCTCGTCTCACAGCGGTGTGGGGCTGGGCCACTATGGAGGCACAGGTCTGGTGAGAAAACACGGCCCCCATCGCCCCACTTTAGTGGACGTGGTGTTGGGAATCCAAGGACAGGACTTCTCAGAACTGGAAATCTCGGCATCAGTGTGGGCCCCAAAGGGTAGCAATCAGGGTGGCTCAGCCTCCCGGGGCCAGCTGCCACCAGATAGGGTGGCTTCCTGTCTCAACTACCAGAAACCTTCAAGTTGTCAAAACTCCAGTGTCGCACGGAGCCCTGGAGGTCAGGTGCTACTTCCCCGCCAAGGCAGGATCCCCCAGGCACCATCCCCAGACCTGGAAAGACCCGGCCTGAGCCACCCAGACATTTCCTGCCGGTTGACACAAGGGACTTAGAAGTGGTTGTGACGCCATCTACGCAGACAGACCTCACTTGAAAGCAGCCAATGGCCACAGTGAGCCCCAGTGTCCAGGAGACACGGGGGACGGAGGAACAGGCCAAACGACATCTCAAAGAAACGGTCAGACAAATCCAGCAGGGGAGACATTATGTAGCATCACTGCCCAACTAAGCCAATGTCACAAAGGGACAGTGACACTTAAAGAGACTAATGGACACAACAATGGGTTAGAGTGAACAGCCGCGGGTGGGTTATTGGTTTGAGCAAAACAATACACAGTTTGAATATAGGTTATGTACTGAGTGAAGCAGAAAGGTAAAGATGGTTGAATGAAGCAAGTACAGAACAGTGTATACATTTTGTCCCATTTTAAGATCTCTTTTTCAGAAAGATATGCTCTATGATATTCAAGGTGGTCATCTCTGAGCAATAGAAACGTGGAAGTTTTGACTTCTTTTCTCTGTTTTCTGAATCTCTACAATATATATGTACCACATCTCATGAACTGAATTGTGCCTCCCTGCTCCAAAACTCATATATTGAAGTCCTAGCCCTCCGTAACTGATAATGTGACCTCATTGGGAAAGAGGGTCATTGCAGACGTAATCAGTTAAGTTAGGATGAGGTCATACTCCTGCTGGAGTCGGGTGGGCCTAGCCCAATATCACCGGTGGCCTCATGAAGGGAAATTTGGACACAGGGAGAAGGCCGTGTGAGGATGAAGGCAGAGACTGGGGTCCTGCTTCCACGAGCCCAGGACCGCCAAAGACTGCCTGCAGACCCCTAGAAGCGAGGGGAGAGGAGCGGAACAGACTCTCCCTCCCAGCCCCAGCAGGAACCCACCCTGCCGACACCCGGATCTTGAACTTCTAGCTTCCAGAACTGGGAGGCAGTGAATGGCAGTTGCTGAAGCTGCCTGGCATGTGGCACTTTGTGGCTACAGCCTAGCAAAGTAAAACGTCCATAAAACAAATAAATACTTACATTTAAAAGTCAAATTGGAAAATGTGGGGCTGGGGTGGGAGATGCCTGATCGATGTGAGCTCTCACCACGCCAGGGACATCTATTTCACTGGTCACTTGGCTCCGTTTTTTTGTTGGTTTTTTTTTTAAGATTTTATTTATTTATTTGAGACAGAGAGAATGAGAGACAGAGAGCACGAGAGGGAAGAGGGCAGAGGGAGAGGCAGACCCCCTGCTGAGCAGGGAGCCCGATGTGGGACTCGATCCCGGCACTCCAGGATCATGACCTGAGCCGAAGGCAGTCCCTTAACCAACTGAGCCACCCAGGCGTCCCATTGGCTCCGTTTTTTAAACAGCTTTAACGGCGAGAACATTCTTCCTTATGTCAAGCTGAAAGCTGCCTCCCCAGCCCTCCCGCCCATTGCTCTTATGAGTCAGGCTCCCCATGAGTCACTTCTGCTCCCTGGAGCAGTGCAGAGGAAAATTTCATTCCTGGGGAGCCCCCAGAAGCTGTGCCACTCTGCTCCCCACCGTCTCTTCTCCCCTACGTCCCTGCAATTAGTTATCCCTTGGATGGCACCAGTGGAGCTCGGGAGGGAGGAGGGACCCCGAGGCAGCGAGCCAGCGTGGTCCCAATGCCCTCGGAGAGCCACCCGCCTCCAGTGAGCTCGGAGTCTATTATTATAATGAAACGCCTCATCCTCCCATTACGTGGCCCTGAGGCTGGGCACAGAACCATGAGCTGACGGGGGCCAGCAGATCAAAATAACTCCCAAGAATAACCCAGCCTGCGCTGCTTGTCCTGCACTGCCCAGTGTGGGCCCGGCTGGGCCCCTGCACTTCCTCCCCACACTCCCCAGGAATAAGGCTATCATGTCTCACATACTGAAATTCAATAAACTGAAACAATCAGAGGAAGTGTGGAGTTTCTCCACATGGGGAGTGAAATAGGACCCTGCTTATCAAAGTGATGAGATTTATTCAGTTGCTACAAACTTCCAAAGACTTCCTTTCCCAAAAGAAAGGCCGGGAGGAAGGTCATGTCCTTCGGTCACCTCCATGGAGCCAAGAGTACCATCTGCTTCACTTCAAGCAAGCCTTCAGGCACACCCCCAACCCCCCCGCCCCAGCCCCCGACTTTGCGATCCAGGGCCATGGAGGGAGCGATCCATCTTTCAAGGGGGTCCAGGTGGAAGAGGCCCAACCACCCCTCGGACCACAGGCAGTCCCCAACATGGGGAAGCCAGTGGGGCCTGTCACTTACCTGGGAGTGGGGAAGGGGGCAGGGAAGGGGAGGAGAAAGGAAGAGAGAGGGGAGTGAAAGGTAGATAAGGAGGAAGGGGTGGGGCAGGCACCCGCAGGGATGAACTCCAAGAAGGGGGGGGGGGGAGCGGAAGAGAGAGGAAGGGGCAAGGTCCCTCCCCTGCACCTGTCCTTGGTGCCTTCTGTACTAACCCAGGCCCTCCAGCCCAAGCCCCACATCCTCCAGATGGTTCTTGCCTCTCCTTGCTCCACGGCCTGCTGGCCTACTGCAGCCAGAGAGACCTTCCTACAATCTCCTTTCCGTCATGCCGTCTTCCTACATGTCACGCCCTCTGGGTAGAACACAGCTTCTGGGCCAAGTGATTGGGGCTTTCAGTTCCCTGGCCCTAAGCAGGCCCCAAATCCTGTCGTGGACCCTTGCCCATGCTGCCTCTTCGCGGGCCCTCCGCTCTCCTCAGTGGCCAGGCGGAGGCTCCCGCCAAACCTGCTGAGCCCTGGGCCTCTCCCCCTGACCCTGCGCCTGATGCCCTTCCTCTGGGATGGGCTTGACGGCCTTCACCATACCCCTCTGCCAGTACCCGGCTTGGGATGGGCTCCGAAAACGGAGGCCCCTGGGAGTTCGCCGGCCGCCATCAGATGAAGAGGTGCTCCAGGGGTAGATGGAAGCAGATTTACCGGGGCTGACTGATAAACCCGATGCCAGTTTATTGGTTTCCCACAGAAGTGGCTTAAGAAGAGCAACTTCATCTGCTTCCTGGAGGAGGTATGGCCTCCATCTCAGATTGTCTTTCAACAGAGAAGTAGATCGAATAGAGCGGACCTTTTACGAGATATGTGGGCCCCCTTTTGATGGTCTCTACTCTGGAGGGGTTCCCTGACTTTCCTGCTCTAGAAGCCAAGAACCAGTCCTTGGGAGGATGAACATCTCATCTGTGTCCTTGGGAGACTTAACAATAATTAAGGCTAAATTTAGACAGGGCTTCGGGTGCCTGGGTGGCTCAGATGGTTGCGTGTCTGCCTTCGGCTCAGGTCATGATCTCAGGGTCCTGGGATCGAGTCCCCCATCGGGCTCCCTGCTCCTTGGGAGCCTGCTTCTCCCTCTGCCTTTCTCTCTCGCTCTGTCTCTCATGAATTAAAAAAAAAAAAAAATTTAGACAGGGCTTCAGAATCCTTCTCAACACTACAAATCAAATCCGTCAGAGTTGGCCTGTAAGAGTTGAAACCTATTTTCCCTACCTGCTCTTCATGAGGAGGACTCTCCGCATCCACCCACGGGTGACCCGACCCCCAAGCCGGCAGCCCGTGGGCTCCTCCCTCGGGCATGGCCCTCGGTGTGGCACCCCAACACCCCGGCTTGCTCTAACCTCGAGGTCTCCCTCATTCTCTCCTCCATGGCCTGGCAGCACTGGGCAGTGGCCTGGAGCATGAGAACAACACCCTCCAGCTAGTAACCTCCTCCATGCGGCCCGGCACATGCCCATGCGCTTGGCATTTCCAGGCCTTCTCCGGGCTTCCATCTATCCATCAGGCAGTAGAGACTGAACACCTCCACAAGATCCTTAACCATGGTCGGCAGCTGATCATCTAATGAAAGCTCTAAATGGCTGCATTCATGTTAAGTGCATCAGCCACAAAAATAGAGAAAATTCTGTTAAAAGTGCCTTAAGAAATAGGACATTTATTGTGTCACCTAACAAGCACAGTCGACTCATCAGGGCTTGCGAAGGCGCAGCGGGAGCCCCAGGAGCTCCCGACGTCCCACTTTGTCACACAGCAGCCTCTGTTCCAGGCGCTGGGTGCGTTCCAGGAGGAGCTCTCCCTCTCGGCTCTCCTGGTCCTTAGAACCGTCTCTCCCAGAAGCTCCCTGCCAACCGCCCTTCAGGTCCCCTGGGTCCAGAAGGCTACCCGCCTAATCCTAACCTGAGCGCCAGTAAGCAGAAGGAGCCCTCCGGGATCAGCTCAAACCCCTGGGGGTTTTACTGGGACAAAGGAATCCAGGGGACCCCTGTTTGGAGGCCTCAGCAGTGTGGGCATACAAGCCTGGCCTGGGATTTGGGGAACTTCCTAGGCCCCCTAAAGTGTCTACCTAGACCACACATGAAGATCCCCCCGGGGCCTGGAGGCCGGACACTGTGAACTGGACACATGCCTCCCCTGAAGAAGCATGCGTTTGGCTAGGAAGGGACCCGCAGGTGCCTGTCGCTGTCACGGAGGCTGGCCATCAAAAGATCGCCGTCCGGGGCGCCTGGGTGGCTCAGTTGGTTAAGCGACTGCCTTCGGCTCAGGTCATGATCCTGGAGTCCCGGGATCGAGTCCCGCATCGGGCTCCCTGCTCGGCAGGGAGTCTGCTTCTCCCTCTGACCCTCCCGACCCTCCCCCCTCTCATGTGCTCTCTCTCTCATTCTCTCTGTCTCAAATAAATAAATAAAATCTTTAAAAAAAAAAAAAAAGATCGCCGTCCGAAGTGTAACAACAAGAAGGGCCAGCTCACAACTGCTCGGTGGTTCACATGGAGGAAAGTGGTGCTGGGACGAGGTGGGGAAACTGAGCCGACACCTAAGCATGGACCAGATTCCAGGGGAAGGAGAGGCAGGCGGGGGGCGTGGCCCACAGACATTCCAGACCCAGAAAAAGCCCCGAGTTTTTCACGTGACAGGGGAGATTGCAGCTGTGGCTACAGCTAAGCCACTGGCGGGCCCACGGCTGTGTTTGTATTGAGTCCTTTTGATGACAGCATGAATTCTGAGAACAAAGCTTCCAGGCTGGGGCTGTGTAACCAGAACCCAGAGACAGAAATAGCTTCTCTTGCCATGCATGTGTAGGGTGTGATCTGTCGCTTTGAGAAAGTGTTTCTGTCATTTATAAAACTTAGCGGGTTTCTCAAAAACCACAAAACAGGTGAATGACGGAACATTTCTGTTTGGCTACTTTCATCATGTATAATATTCTTTGAGTTCTTTGGTACTTTCCTAATTAACTTTTCCTTCTCTGATTGAAAAATCCAGTGACTTTTCAAGGTGTTTCAAGGTATAATAGAGAATGATCTAGCAGATTAAAACGTTGGAGTTTTTATAGAAACGTGAAAGAGAGGATCAGGGAACCAAGAGCAAATCTTGAGGAATAAAGTTCTCCTTAGAAAGACACATCCACGGGCTCTGGTGGTATTTCTAAATCGAGTCAGGAAATGCCCCAAAGAGGACATAGCTCCCTTGTGTCCTAACTGAATTCCTGAATCGGGATCTTTATACCCAAATACTGGTCAATACAAAGTGAATCATGAAGAACTATGGATTCATAACAGGTGCTATGGAGAAATTAAGATTATATAAATACGTTTTTTAATAAAACAATATATAGCTAATTATATCCAAATCTCTTTACCAATATAAAATGAATTGCATTTCTTTATAGCTTCCTTTCATATGTATCTGTATATATTTATGTTACTTTTAAAATATTTGCAGTTACTTCAATAAATTGTATCCTACCTGATGTTATTTTGTAGACACTGTATTTTATATACACTCTGTCATTTTAAATCACCATGTAATGTTACAGAGTTAGTATTCTATGACAAAGTAACCATTACTATATTATTGGATTTTTAAAATTCTTTTAATTCTACCTTCATGCCTCATTGTAAATATAACTTTCTCTTAATTTGGATTATTTCACTCTCCGGAACAGAATTATGGGGTCAATGTGTAGAACATTATCGCTCTTCATGATAAGTCTTCCAAATTCTTTTCCAAAATAATCAAACAAATTGGTTACTTCCATCAGGAACTCCTGGATATTCCTACTTACCTGTTCCTTCCTTTAACAACAGCATCTCTGTTGTTATAATGATATTAGATATTTACATTACTTTGTGCTTCACTACTAGTGAGTTTAGTGAGTAAAGAATTGTCACTGAATTCATTCATTAACTTTCATTTCAACTTCTGTGAACTGTGAACTCTTTTGGCCATTTTTTAGAGAGTCTTATATGCTTGGACATTTGTGAGAATCTTTTATATATTTTTCACATCTCTGTCATTTATTACAAACATACTTACTGTTACCACATTATTACTGTTCACCATTTATTATTGTTCCTATGTGCCAAGCTCGGTGCTGAGTAACCTCATTATAACCACGTATGAGGAAGCACCATCCCCATTTTATAGATGGGAAAATAGAGGCTCCAACACGTAGACATTTTGGTCAATAACACAAAGCTAGAAAATGTCAGCCCCGACTCTAGATGGTCCCTTACTGCCCTGCAGTGGTCCCAGTATTTGTACAGCGTCTTTCTGTCTTAGTGTATCCTGGTTACTTGGGTTTTATAACATTGTGGCTTTTAATTCCATGTAATCATATATGTCCACATTGCTTTAAATTTTTTATTTCTCTGTAACCATAACTGCCACTAAGCACACGTTCATTGGCTTTGCTTGATATGGGTATTATATAAGCCCCAGTGAACTGTTCCCAATCTTATGTTATAGAGGGATTTTGACATCCCAGGCATCACTTGAAGTAGATTGTCACCGAGATTCAGAGAGTGATCTTTGTCACAGAGAATTTTAATTTAGAGGGACTTTTTTTCCCATAACTCAAATCTACCCATTTTAAAATTAGCATGAGTAATAACATTTTCCAAGTGGGAGAAGAAAAATGAGGCCCTAACGAGCTGTGCTTTGGGGGGAGAGCAGAAGTGAAACAGGCGCGAAGACTCTGAGCTGACCCTGGACACCGTGCTGGCTTGTCGCTCCCAGGGGCCACCTTAGACCACCATGCTTTTAAGACTGGGGCTGAATCTGCCCCTGGGGGCAGGCCCTCCTATCCCTGACATCCGAGGACGAGTCGGATACCCTTCCGTGGCACCCATATGGGCTTTGTCTGCTGCTTACCTTCCACCAAGTCTGGACACAAACCCTGAGACTTTGGGCCCGGCTCATCTATCCCCAGCCGGCCCCCCGCTCCGCCCTCTGCCCCGGGAGCCGTCCTGGTGCAGTGCCCGCGCCAGCCGCCGGCCAGGCTCTCATCGGAGCTTTCCTGGGCGGCTCAGAGCCGGCAGCCTCAGGGTGTGAGAACCGGGCCTCCGGCTGCGGTGTCGCCGAGGTGCCGGGGGATTCCTAAGCCTCTCATCCTGTCACTTGGGGATACAGACCCTTTGATCTCCAAAGAGCTGCTGCTGCCGCCCTTCTAGGCAATTCTAATAAAGGAGGTGATTCTTATCCAAGAATCAGTTCCTGCGGTTCTCCCAACGCCAGACACCACGCTCCTGACAGGTGGTTCCATCCGTCTCTCCCCGCTGCTCCAGGGTCGACGGGGGACCCCGACGGCTCCCTCAGGTGCTCCTCGGCCACGACGCTGCCCTCGCCATCTTGGGGAGCCTGGCTGGCCCAGCGGGCAAGCGTCTACTGCCTGCTTCACCTCTGGGAACATGAGCCGGAGCCCGCCTTTTCTTTCCGACTTCCCTCCTTTTCCAGAACTCTTGCATCTGCTGATCTACAGGCTTCGCGCACTCTTCTCTTCTCTCTCATCGCTGCTTGCGTTTCCCTGGCCGCCCACAGCGGTCATTTCCACTGCGAGCCCATTTACTTCCTGGTGGTGCGTGTGTGTGTTTGAGCTCCAGGCAACTCAGCCCTGTCTACCTACCTGGTCCTGCAGGACCCGCGCGCACCACCAGCCCCCACTGCGTTCTTTTTTTGGCCCAGAGTTTGTTCTGTGGCTAAGATACCCGAACCTCCAATATATGATCATAGTAATCGATGGTATTTATCGTAATGATTACTCTGTTTTTAGGAATGAGAGAAACAGGCCAGAGCAGCTTTCCGAGGCCACTGCAACAGAATGCCCCAGACTGGGGGCTGAACACAGCTCTATCCTCTCACCCTCTGGAGGTTCCAAGTCTGAAATCAAGGTGTTGACAGATGGGCCATGCTCTCTCCGAAGCCTCTAGGGGTAGCTCCTTCTCTGCCTCTTCCAGTCCCAGAGGCCCTGGGTGGTCCTGGCGGCTCTGCCTCCCCCACCCTTGTCTCCCCCCACCCGCCCCCCGTCTCCACAGGGCCTTCTGCTCCCTCCTCTTCCTGTAAGTGCCCCAGTCAAACTGGAGTAGGACCCAGCTTGATGACCTCATCTGAACTTGATCACATCTGCAAAATCCCTATTCCCAAATGAGGTTACACTCATAGGCACTGGTGGGTAGGACCTCAACGTATCTTTGGGAGGGACACAGCTGAACCCTTAACATAGGCAAAGTCTATCTTTGGCCTCCTTTCCCATCACCCCATTCTGCGTTTCCATCCCCAGCCTCCCAGGAACCCCTTCCTTTCCCTATCTGCTCCCCAGCCCCATTGCAAATTAACACCAGCATGAGGTAGGAGGGAAGATCGGCTCACGATGAGGTGGGATTAAAAATCTTACACTCGCAGAAGACACACTGACGATGGGGTTGTACGCATATGTGAAGGACTGAGGAAGGCAGGTGTTTGGGGCCCCAAGATCCTTTCTGGAGGCATCTGCTGGGTTTGCTGATGCTAAGGCTCAGGCTAGAAGCCTGGTGTGCCTGGGTCTGAGTGAGTCTGCTTGTCCCTGCACTCCCCAGCATCCAGCTGCTGGCTGCTCACTCCTTCGGGGGGCAGGGAATTGTCAAGGAGAGCAGATCTGTGAACATGAAATGCTCAGGTGCTTGAAGACCCAAAGGGTTACTGTGAAGAAACAGGGGGTGGGGAGCCATACGTCCCACTTTAATGGAGGAACCATGTTGGGGGACACCGTGCAGACAGGAAGCTAATGAGCCCAGACCAGTATGACCAATAAATGACACACATGTTGTCAGGCTCCTTTCTAGCACCTGCAGCTGACTCAATCAATCCGTTAGAGGTCGCTG
Organism: Mirounga leonina; assembly: GCF_011800145.1. Taxonomy (NCBI): domain Eukaryota; kingdom Metazoa; phylum Chordata; class Mammalia; order Carnivora; family Phocidae; genus Mirounga; species Mirounga leonina. The sequence goes on from NW_023270812.1 coordinate 6,885,040, forward strand.
ATTCCTCTAAGCTGGGAGGTGACCTTGACATCCCCCCATACAGTGGCCCAGGCAGATCAGCACTCAGAAAGACCTGACATGGAGATGAAATCTGTCTGCCATCCTTTGTCTGGACCTGGAAGGACAGACATCCCTGGAGTTCTGACCTGAGTGCTTTGGGCCACCATGACCTGTGTGATGGACAGATCGGCCCCCTCCCTGGTGTCTGTGTTGTGGGGCCAGGGACGAGGAGAGCAACAAGCCTGGCAGGAAGGGCTGGAGGCCATACTCTTTCACTCCTTCGGGCAGCAGGGACCACTTCCCTGTGCCTACCTAGAGATGGTGACGCTGTGGCCAGGGCCAGGGCCAGCCCCAGCCCCAAACAACTTGTCTCTTTACCCTTGTCCCTGCTCAGGGCTATAATGAGGGCTGAGAATTCTGGCTAGTGGCTCAAAGGGCTGATGGCTAGAGGAAAGTTGGGACCACTCACGGAGGCACTATTGGGAAAGTATCCACGGTGGGAGGACGCAGGATCTGGGGCATTTTAGAATCAGCCATCTCTTCTAAAAGTACATGTATGTCATCCTGGTTTTAAAAAAAAATATGCTGCATCGAAGTTCAAATTCAAACAATAAAGTAGTTATTCATTTAACAAACAGGTTTTGGTGCCTCCTTCAGAAATTTATTTTCAGGGCATCTGGGTGGCTCAGTTGGTTAAGTGTGTCTGCCTTTGGCTCAGGTCATGATCTCAGGCTGCTCCCCCTGCTCAGTGGGGAGTCTGCTTCTCCCACTCCCTCTGCCCCTCCCCCACTCATGCTCTCTCTCTCTCTCTCTCTCTCTCTCTTTCTCTCTCTCTCTCTCAAATAAATAAATAAAAATCTTTTAAAAAATTTACTTTCTGAAAAGACCATCCTATGTCCTTTAGGTACCTACTCTTCTGCCTCATCTTTAAAGCTCTTTCATTCATAATAACTCATTATGCTATAAGCTGTACAAGGCGAGTGATACCTGGACACGAGGCTGTCAGGTATGGGCTGAAATACGCTGGTTTGCCATATCGAAGAAATCCTCCACTTCCCTTTAGTAGGCGCCCACCATTCACCAGACATAGAAGGAAAGATCAGATAACTGAAAATAAGTCTGCGCCTTGGCATAAAACTCTGTGCAGTGTCCTGGACCTGCCACCAACCCAGCCTCCAGGGACCCACCTCGGGGTGGCACACTCTCCCTTCTGGGCTCCTCCCCCAGGGCAGAGCTTCAAGCAACCCCAGCAGCTGCAAATGTGGACTTACTTCCCCAAAGTCAGATTGGGAAATAGGACCCCCCCTGCATGCTCGGACCCCGACTCAAGCAGGATATGTGTGAAAATGGGAAGGAAGGGGCTCCTCTACAGTTGAGTTTTTAGCTCACATTCAGCAGTTTGTCTGGGGCTCGCTCACCCTTGCCCGATCTCCTCCTCAAGGACATCAGCTGCACCTCTGCAGGGCTTCCTCTTCTGCCTTCCCGCCAGCTTTTAGTCCTGCAGCCCACCTTCCACCCCTAGGATCTGCCTGGAGTCCCATGAAGAAGTCAAATAGCTTACCAACCTGCAGTATAGTCGGGGCTGGAAAAGGATTTTGGTCCGCTGCAATTTCCAAACGCATTCCCATTTGTGCTCCTGCACTGTGCAGGCCCTCCGGGAAGCAGTCACAAATGCAGAGAAAGGGCAAGAGATTTAAAAGGTGAAAGGGAAGGAAGCAGGGTTGAGCAAGGGGAGTCTCAGCCTGTGGGGCAAATCTGGCAGAGTCTCAGCCGGCTCCAGAGCAATGACTCCCTATTAGAGGACGGGGGACACATAGAAATGCCCAGGCCCTCAGAACGTATGCCCTCCCCATCCCCCCCAAGTTCAGTCACTGATGGGGCAGCTCAGGAAGAGCATGGCTTGGGCTGGAAAGCTGAGTGCAGCTATGGAGAAGCTGGTTGCTCCTTGAAAGAAGATACGACGATCTTAGTGGTACACCTCCCCATGGGTGCCCCAGCTCATATGAGTTTTGGGGTGTGTGTGTGTGTGTGATTTTGCTGCTTCACTGGGGGTTCTTTCTAAAAAGAGACCATCTCTTCTCTTCCCTGCCCTTGACCATTAACGGGGGTCGCGTGAAGCCAAGACCCCGTCCTTGGTGTCTGTTTCTAAGGCATATGCGGTACAGCTGTTCCCAGCATGAAGCCAGGGCCCCCTCTGCCTCAAAAGTACAGAGAGGCTCAAATCTCGAGAACTAAGCTCAAGGTGCCTCACGGTGCTTTCTGTACCTCCTCTGGGACTTTTCCTGACGTATAAATGTGGCCAGCAACATCCTGGTGCCTCCACAGTAAGGCAGGTGTGCAGGGATCTTGGCGGGTCACAAAGTCTTAGCTGGATGAGCAAAGCGGACTGGTCTTGCAGGCTGGCGGGGTGGGGGCTGAGTGCCTCCCAGACCCCCCTGCCCCCCCTTATTCCTCCACACCCTCAGGAGTCCTGGGATCCTGCCCAGGCTCCCGTTGTCCGGGCCCCAAGGTGAAGGACGGCCGACCGTGAATCAGCTCAAGTGCCTTTGGCCACCCCGTCCGAATGCTTGGGTCGCAGCCGTGTGTTAAACATATCACATCACAACATCCCTAAAAATAAGGGCTGATGTCATGAGGCTGGACACTGAAAGCTTGAGGTGAAAGGGCAGAAAGAAAGAGCAAAACCCTAGCAGTGTTTGTCACTCCTTAGTCTTTTCTTCTGGGGACACCGAAGAACCAATTACAAGCAAAGGGTGCCCTTCACCTTCAGAAAGACCCTGAAATGCTTACTTTCCAGATAAGGTTATACAACAGGAAACTTTTTCAACATTTGTTTCTTCCAACTGGAACTCCAGCACAAAGAGCCTCTCCTCCTGGCCCCATCCCTCCCCTCCTCCTCTCGGGCCTCCCCCTCCCTCCTCCCTTCTCCCTCCCCCCCCCTCCTCCCTCCCCTCCCTTCCCTCCCTCCCCTCCCTCTTCCCGGGGCTCCCCCTCTCTCCTGCCTCCTACTCCTGCAGCAGCCCCTTCCAGAGCTGCCCTGCAGGTTTGGATGGAGCCAGAGCTGCTGATTCTGCAGGCAAGCCAGCTCCTTTATTGCCTTCCACACTGTTCTCACAGACACCCCAGGAACACAAAGAGCACCTGGAGCCCAACTGCGAGGAAAGGGCCCCAAGGGACAGTGATGGAGCCCCAGTGGGCTCAGCGCTGGTGCAGGGGTCAGCACCTGGGGAGAAGCTTCTAGTGGCCAGAGGGCTGGGAATGCCAGAGTGCCAGCACTTGGAACAATTTTATTTTATGAATGTTAACACACTAGAAGCTCATAACACGGCCAAGTGGTTATGAGCTCAAAAGCTTTGTGAGAGATTTTCTCTGAGGACTCGTTAATGTGGTCTTTTAATGGAATACTCCCGAACCTGAATCCTTGACTGGAGCTATAAATAGGCTGATAAGTGCTTGACAGGGAAGCAGCCCCAGCCTAAGAGCCCTTCTTGTCCAGGGGTTCTGTTTGCAAAGAACATGGAGGGGATGGGGCAAGGGAGGAAGGCCACATCAGAACGGATGCGGGAAATGCGTTTCTTGGCATTAGCGACACACGGTAGCCGGGCAGGGCAGGCGTTGCGTCCAGAGGGGAGTTTAATGGAGTGGGTCGAGGCACATTCCGATTGCGAAGAGCCGTGGAGTTGCCTCCCAGCACTACCATTAACCTGGATAAATCCCGAAAGTCAGCCCAAGCGTGCACATCAGCGCTGCCCACCCCCAGGGCCTGAAATCCTGGGGCAGGGCTCCCTGCCTGGTGACTCACGGTCAACGTCCCAGCCCCGCCCGCCTGTTAGAGCCCTGCTCGGTGCCACCTTCCCAAAATCTTACAGTTGAGGGAAATTTCTGGGGATACTTTTGGGAGACCACTGTTTGTGACTCTAGCCTGGAGTGCTGGGTGGCACTGGCAGAAAGGGCGGGTCCCGGGGACCCGGCTGGGGAGTGTGGGCAGGGAAGTGTGGACGAGGAGTGCCCGGGAGAATGGCATCTTGCAAACCCTCACCAGGCGGATGGGTGGATGGATGGATGGAGGGATGGGTGCACGCGGGGTGAACAAGTGAGGGACCAATTCTCCATCTGCCCTGGAGGGTGGAGTGCAGGTCCAGTAAATCCTCGCCAGATAGTTTTAAAATGAAATTTCAGATCCTCCACGTAGAATTCCTATTCCCTCACCAGCATGTGGTGGCCTGCAGAGAATGCGCCAAACAGGAGACTCCTGGCTCTGCCTGTAATCTGTTGAGGCAACGCCCCAAACCTGCGTCAGACGTGGACCTACTCTTGCAGGGCCGCGCCTTCCCAAGGGGCTGAGGTGTGATTCCTGAGACTGGGTTCCCACTTTATGCCGAAAACTGAATCAGTGTTACATGAGGGCAAAAGAAAAAGGACAAGGAGAGATCTTTGGTCAAACAAGATTGGACAATACTACATAGTAAATTTCTCCTTCAGATTCTATTAATATACATTAGCATATTAAAAATTGGAAAAGTTCACTGGGTGCCTGGGTGGCTCAGTCATTAAGCGTCTGCCTTCAGCTCAGATCATGATCCCAGAGTCCTGGGATCGAGCCCTGCATCGGGCCCTCCGCTCAGCGTCAAGTCTGCTTCTCCCTCTCCCTCTGTGATCACTTTCGCTCTCTCTCAAATAAATAAATAAAATCTTTAAACAAAAATCAGAAAATTTCTGCAATAAAGAAATCTATTTAACTTTATATAACCCAACATTTCTAAAATTTGTTAAAAAAGAACAACTTTTGTGGCACATGGTTACAGAACAATGCCACCCCCAAAGATGTCCACGTCCTAATCCTCAGGACTTGTGCGTATGTTACCTCACAGGGCAAAAGAGAGTGTGCTGAGGTGGGACGATTACCTTGGGTTACCCCGGGAGGCCAAATCTAATCACAAGAGCCTTTATGAGAGAGAAAAGGAGAAGATCAGAGTCAAAAAGGTGAGACAGAAACAGAAGTTGAAATGATGGATTTGAAGATGGAGAAAGGGCCCAGGAGTCAAGGAATGGGGCATCTCTGGAAGCTGGAAGAGGAAAGGAAATTGATTCTCCCCAGAACTTCTGAAAGGAATGTAGCCTGCCCACACCTTGATTTTAAGACCCATTTTAGAGTTCTGACCTCCTCTAAATTTGTATTGATTTAAGTTGCTAAGTTGGTGACAACTCGTTATAGCAGCAAGAGAAAACTTGCACATGGAGTATCAATACCTCAGGGTCAATTCATAGAATTCAGGAAGTGAGGACATCCCTGCTTAATTGTCAGGCAGGATGCCACCCCAGGCACCCCCCACCCACGACTGGGCTGCAGGTCTTCTTGGAGTCCCATTTTGGGGATACGGGAGCAGCTGTTGAAGGAGCACGTCCTCTAAGAAATCAGTATATGGTCTCATCCATTTTTTTCTAATGCTGTGACCATATAACAGGGACAAAGGAGCTGAGCTCTTGTTTCAGTGGTTGGCCCAATGTAAAGCCGTGGAATCTGTCCTCTAGGGCAGACCCGGCTGAGAAGGGGTGGAGGAGCTAAGTACAGGCGAATGTTCTGCGCATCTTCATCAGAACACCTATCATTCATATCCTGGCACTTCTCCCCCATAGAATATTCTGGAGAAGGGCAAAGAGCCCCTCGAGGTTTCCTTCCACCACCAGTCCTAAGTCGGTCTTTGGGGCCATGAGTTGAAGTGCTATTTAACAAGCTATTTAACAAGACCCCATGGATGTTTTGATGTAAAGAAAGATCAGAGGGGTTGAAAACAAATGGGAAAAAAAAAAGCACACCATCACCTTGCCAAAAGTTTTGCAAAGACGAACCAGATCAAAAATGAAATTGCTGAAATAGAAGAATACCTCCAGTTCTTTATAGTTTGCATGCTGGGTCTTTGAGGCCAGAATTCAACAGTGTGGTTGAAACTCATATTCACTTGCTTCAATCCAATCGCAATGCATTGTTCTTCTCAGGGCCATCCCACTCCGAGGCCAAATGAAACAGCCTGCAGTTTTGCACACAGGCCCATTGTGTGCCAGGCCTGGGCCTTGTGCTCATTGTGTCCTGTGGAATGCACTCCCCCGGCTCCCGTGCGCAGCCAAGTCCTGTGTCTTCAAGGCCTGGCTCCTCCGGCTGACCTTCACTGACTGCAGCCAGAAACTTGCTCTCTCCGGCCCTGAACAATGGTCGCCTCAGCCCCACCCCCACCGTCACCTTGCTGCCGGCCCTTTACCCGGGAAGTGTTGGGATCAAGGGCACCTGTTGTTTGCTTCCTTAGACCACATGTTCCCACAGGGTCTGTCCTCATCAGGGCTCTTTGCATCCCCCACCCCAAAAACCCTCTCTGTCCAGCTTCATCAGAAAAGGAAATGATCATAAGAATGCTGGTTTAGGTCACGAAGCCCAGAGCTGATCTTGCCAGTTATCACCCCAATATCCCTCATCCTTGTCTTCCTGCGTGAATTGGTCTAGTTTCCTGGGGGCTGCCACAGCGAAGAGTTGTCTGACAGAGGTCTCCCCCCAAGGAGGCCTGAAGGCCAAGGTCAAGATGCCTGTCCGTTCCTACCACGGCTGTGAGGGAGCGTCTATTCCAGGCCTCTTTCCCAGCTTCTGGGGGTCTGCCGGCGTCTCTGGGGTTCCTGGGCTGTAAACTGTCACCTGGGTCTCTGCCTCTATCTTCACACGTGTTCTCCTTGTGTGCGGGCCTGGGTCCACATTTCCTCGTTTTATAAGGACCCCAGCTATACTGCATGGAAGACCCACACTGACGGCCTCCTTTTAACTACTTACATCTGCAAAGGCTCTATTTTCAGCTTTTAGGTCACGTTCTGGGCTACCAGGGGTTCGGACGTACCCTATGAATTTGGGGTGGGTGGGACACAATTCCACGCAGAACACTTTGTAACAGGACCCCCATTTTGCTGGAGGTGCCAGTGCGGCCAGTTAAAAATACTCCTCTGCCGGGGCGCCTGGGGGGCTCGGTGGGTTAAGCGTCTGCCTTCGGCTCAGGTCATGAACCCAGGGTCCTGGGATCGAGCCCCACGTCGGGCTCCCTGCTCAGCGGGGAGTCTGCTTCTCCCTCTCCCGCTCCCCCTGCTCGCGCTCTCTCTCTGAGAAATAAATAAAAACAAAAATCTTAAAAAAAAAAAAAAAAGTACTCCTCTGCCCACACTTCCCTCTACAGGAGGCGGCCATGAGACCGGCTCTGGCAAACGAGACGTAAATAAAATCTGCTGGGCTCTGGCAGCCCTGCACCTGCCCCCTTCTTCCTTCCTGAGCAAGGAGGAGACCCGGAAGGTAGAGTGGTCTTGCCACAGCGAGGATGGGAGAACAAGAAGGCAGAGGGACCCTAGGCCCACAAGGGCTTCTTGGGGCACCATCTCTGGACGGACCCCTTGTCACACGGGAAGAATAAATGTCTCCTTCTTGAAGTCAGTGGTTGTCAACGAGAAACAGTCCCCCCTGACCCCGACCCCTTCCTCTGGGAGATTTTGGACCCATAGGGAGGAGCCATTTCTGGTTGTCACAACTAGGGAGGGTTCTGCCAGTATTGGTGGGCCACGGCCGGGGTGCTGCAACCCGTCCTCCACTGCACAGAGCAGCCCCCCCCAATTATCATCCCACCCCAAGTGTCCACATGCACCAAGCTCTGGGAAACCGTGGTTAAAGTGACTGCTGACAGCTTTTTGTGACACGGAACCCAGACTGATGGACAGGGAGTACAGCAGGGCGGGGGAGCGCTCCGAAGCAGGAACTGGAAGCCATCGGGTCCCCAGGACCCCCAGACTACCCCCTCTGCTTCACTCTGCAAACCTGTTCTATTCCTGTCTCTCTCTGTCGACTGAGGCTCTTTGCGTCTCCGTAAGTACACAGCTAAATGTACCATTCCTTCATTTCCTGAATTTACGGGTCCTGAATTCAAGCTAGTAGTAGAAACGGACTCATATCTCTCAATCCACCCCAATTTTGGGAATAAAGACTCTGATCGGCCCACCTTAAGTAGGCTTCCGAATCAGCTCTGCTCTGGGGAAGCAAGTCATGTGGCTAAAAGACGGCCTCTGGCCCCTCACTGAGGGAGTGGAAGCAGGGACAAGAGAAGGGGGTTTCATAAAGATGGGGTCACTGACTGGGAAGTGGGACACATTTTCTCCGTTCTGTGTCCTTCCTAGCACCCAGCTCAGTGCCTTGCATACAGAAAATGCTCACTGAACAAGTCACGAGTGGTTAAGATGACACAGGAATAGCAAGATGCTCCATGACAATGACAGTTGTTGCATTACTATTTATTTGGGAGTCCCAGGGCACCAGGGGGAGGTTAGGAAAGATCTCTTTCCCCATTGACACACACAAGATTAAAAGTAAGTACCTTCCACACTCGCCTACCCCGGGTATATTCACTAAACGTCTTTCTGACTTTCCAGAATTCTTTGCCACCTGTGGTATACTTCTTGTGCTTTTGTTCGCATTAACATGAGGGCCCATTGCTCTCCATTGGAAGGTTCTTTACCTGGAAGGTATCAGAGTTTGAATAAAAATATATTGAGCATATTATCTGAAAACAACTGTGTCTGAAAAGAAATGTGTTCTTAGCCTCGCAGCCTTTTGGACACTTGGTAACTTGTTCTTTAAGCGCCCCTCCACCTGCCTGCCCCACCTGCCCCCGCCCCGGCCCCACTGCCATATTCTTAGTGGTGAACCCCAAAGCCCTTCCTCACCCCACAGCTGCTAAGCCACCAGCCCAGTCACCGGCCCTTCCGGGTCGGGACTCTTCCCTCTCATTCCCTAAGGCCATTCTCACACCACTCCTCCACACTGGTCTGCATCTTGTCCACTTGTCAGGACCCTGCAATCAGCTGTTCAAAACAAAGGTGTTTTCAGCTGGGGTGATGCAGTTCCTTTCCCAGGCACCTCCACCCACCCCTGTAGTACGGTTTGTGCTCACACGGGAGCCTTCAAACGGCATGATACAATGACCAAGTGGTGCCAGGAGCTGATTCATTGACAGAGGTCAGTGGATTAGATCATTTGGATGGAGGGGTTTTCCCAGGACCCACTGAGCCTTACAGACACCCCTGTGCATTGAGCACCTCAAAGTGCTGGACCCCATACATGTACTTACTCACAGTATTAAACCCAAGAAGAGGGTCTCAGGGATTAACCAATTTTATTTCCCACGACTGCACAACAGATCAGGGCTAGACCTGAGATCCGAACCCAGGTCTGTTTGTCTGCCTTTTGCCCCACGCAACTCCTGCCCCCTTCCTAGCATGCTGCCGTCTTCTCAGTGAATCCTACAAGATGACAACTGCTTTAGAAATAAACATACGTGTCCCCTTCCAGAGCAAAAGGGTATCTATTTCCAGTTTGCCACCAACCACCCCAGGGGACCTGACCACCTCCATGGTCACATCCCAACTGAGCATCTGTTGAGCGAAGACTTGCAGAGATGTTTCGGGAAGGAAGGACGTCACTCAGGGAGCACTGGAATAGACTGATCAGCACCACACCTCTTCTCATATATCCATATCCCCACCTCCAGACGTGAACCTGCTCCTGAGTTCTGCACCCCAGGGAGAGATTTGATGAAGCTGGGTGCCACTGTGACTGTGGGCTCCTCTTCTGTCATGACCCCTCAGCCCTCCCCAGGAAATTCACAAAGGGCATCATTTGTGTCAGTGGGCCCTGGACCCCAAGGGGAACATTGGAATCAAAACCCATGGTCAGGCTGGAATCCTGTACTTCACTTTCCCTAGAAGTATCAACGTCGAAAGAATTTTTACAAATCAAATCATAAGCGCATTAGAGTTAATTATATACTACCAAATTCATTGTTGTGGCAAAGCCTTGGAAAATGAAGAATCTGTTTCTAATTAAAGTAAACAAACTTCAGGTCACCTCTTTGCTTTACTTTTCTATCATACCCTCTGCATAAAGCACAGTCACACACCAAAAAATGGTGCCAAAACCCAGGCAAAAAGATCTAAGGAGATCAGAATTTCTGAGCCTTTCTAAACATCTTTGATAATGACTCTCAGCCTGTACCTTCCTTCCGGGTTTGTGCGCAACAGTGTGCGGGTTTGTGGGTGGAGACGGTGGGAGATGCACATCCTGCTGTTGGAAACATGACAATGGGCTGAATATCAGAAGCAAGAAATGGAGCAAGGTCTTGACTGAGTCCAGTAGCAACGAGCTTCACAATAAAGCCTGCATCTTTGATTCTGTCTCTGCACCCGCCCCGTGTGACTGTAAGAATGTGCAGGGCCCATCTTACGTAATTTGCATAGGAATTTTGGGAATGTGAGGGTGTGAAATATTAACAACTCTCTATATAATTATTAGGGGATTTTTTTTTCCGGGTGAAAAATTGTCATGGAGCTTAAATACAGGCTGAGAACATTTCATTAGTTTTTCTTTTAGTTTCTTTCAGACCAGTGGGAATCAAAATTTATAATAATGGAGCTCTCTTTGGTAAAGAGTGATAAGGCTGAGGTTTCTCATTATAACTACAAATGCTTTAAATAGCTATCATAATTAATTATTAAGAGAAGTAGCCTTCTTTTACACGCAGAAGACTAAAATTGTGAGCAGGGAAAAAATATAAGCTGTCAGTACAGGATCTTTTAGGGCATCAGGAGCTTTAACTGGGATTCCTGTTGGTCAGTATTTCAGGAGTGGAGATGTCGCTTTTGAGGAAGTGTCTCCGGGAGATGTTTTTGCCCTCAAAAAGTCATGATAAAGGAAACGCTGTTCTTTCTTTCGACTGGTGCAATTCAATGCTGGGAGACAAAGAGGAAAATCAGACACTCGCTCTTGTTTCCTCCCTGTGGTTCTCAGACATAGATCTGACTTGCAGAAAACAGGAGCCGACACAGGAGAAATTGTCTTGCAGCAACACAGAAGGGTCTAGACGGTGCCCAAAGGGGGGAGCACACCCATGGATGAAGGGGTCAAGAAGGGAACACAGCCAGCTAGATTCATTTCCTTTTTTGATTCTGGGAGGCTGACTTTCAGTTCCCCAAAGTACATGCAGAGTTGGCATGGAAGCTCCCAGACTGACCAGCCCCTGGCAGGAGCTGTGGACAGCCCTGTGACTCCTGAAAGTTCTGACAGACCTGACGCATTCCGCCTCATGGCCACGCACTCCCGGAAACGTGGGCGGACAGCGGGGTCCGTGCTGGGTAGAGGGGTAGAGGGCGGAGGTGGGAAAGCCCTTGTCATAGGGCTGGCGTGCACGCAGCACGAGCTCGCATCTGCGTGTGGTGTGTGTGGTCTAGACTCTGTTAGAAAGGATAAAAATCATGAAGGCCTTTGGAGGTACTTGGGCTGGACATTCAGCCTTTTTTTTTTTTCCTTTATTTATTTTTTTCTTTTCTTTTCCTGCTTGGCTGCAAACATCCAGAGGAAGTGAATCTCCACGAGCTGATGACCTCATTTCCACTGTTTCTCAACAGTGCGCCGAGCCATCAGCAGGAGGCCTGCCCAGCTAGGCATTCGGGGCTGAGGGCACGGAAGGAGCTTCAGGCATGGACTGCAGCCCAAGCCTTCCCCACCGCTCCACTCGGCACCGACACCGCCTGTTGACACCCAGCCCCGCACACCTCTCCTTCCGTGAGTGCAGCTGGAGAAATCATGCCAAAGATAAGATGTGGAGGTGCTAGCCATTCCCAAATAATAAAGAGCCCAGGTGGACAGGATCCAGCCAATGGGGTCATTAATTACGAGCAGAGAGACCAGGACGGTGACAGTGATCCAGTTCTCTTGTGATTATGCCATGGAAATTAGTCACCCAACAGAATCAGCAAAATACCTATTATTGATGAAGTTTGCCAAACTGGAGATAAATTGAGCGCTTTAACCTGACCCAGTGACAATGAGAAATGACTTTTATTAGATCAATAGATCAATTCAGAGCCGATAAGTCAAGACATCCAGAGGGCGATCAAAGCAATATACTAGCACAGGGAGCCCAAAGGTCAGCTCCCCGCAAGACCGAAACTTACAAGCACACCAAGAGAGCCTATGAAGGAGCAGAAAGTGCAAAATGACATTGTTTGCCTTTCTCTGCTTATTTGCTCAATTTCAAAGGAAAATAGAAACAGGCCATATTTTGCCATCATATATGTTGCATCAGAGCTTCTGTCCACCTCAGCACCCTGTGGACAGACACGGGCTGTTACAGTACTTTTTACCAGCAACGGCCTGGGCATTTTCTGTCTCGTCCTCTCCTCCTGGAGGTCCTCCTCCGTTGGTGGTTGGTATTGTCAGCATCTCACAGATGAGGAGGTCAAATGAGAAAGTGAGGGGCGCCTGGGCGGCTCAGTCGTTAAGCCTCTGCCTTCGGCTCAGGTCATGGCCCCGGGGTCCTGGGATCGAGTCCCGCATCGGGCTCCCTGCTCTGCGGGAAGCCTGCTTCTCCCTCTCCTACTCCCCCTGCTTGTGTTCCCTCTCTCTCTGTGTCTCTCTCTGTCAAATAAATAAATAAAATCTCAAAAAAAAAGAAAGAAAGAAAGAAAGAAAGTCGAGAAGCGGGGTGAGGAGGCCAGGCGGGAGGTGGGACGGAGAGTGGCCCAGCGCGGGATGCCGGTGGGGAGCACAGATTCCTAACCACTGCAAGGGCCAGAGCTGGTGCAGGCTCGAGCTCCTGCCGGGACCCAGGGGGGGACGGGTCTGCGGCAGGGCAGTGGCCCTGCTCGGCCGCCTCCTCTGCTCCCCGCAGGCTGGCAGCAGCACCTCCCCGGGGCTGGTGGCTGATGCTCTACACACGCCGTCTCGCAAGCAAACACACCTACTTACACTCTCACCCCCAGACGCCCGCTCATGCACACAAATCCCGACACACCACTCACACGCACACCGTCTCTCTCACACACACGGGACACCAGGGCCACCCCGACAGCATCTCGGCAAAGGCTGGGGGTGGCTTTAACCCTGTCTTCCCCTGTCCCGATCATGGCCTGCGTCGGAGGCTCAGGTCGCAGGCGGAAGATTGAGAAATATGTCATTTTTTCACACGAGCGCTCCGAAGGAAAGAGAACGTCGGGAGCAGGTGTCCGGGGGCAACACCGAAGTAAGGGAAGCAGCAGCTGCTGGGAGCGGCCCCTCCGGGCCCCGCAGAGAGACCGACGTGTGCAGAGCGCGGGCCTTGCTCGGTGAGCGGCGCCCAGGCGACCGGGCGAGGATGGTCACGAAGAAGAGCAGATAGTGTGAGAGTTTTCTGTAGAGCCTGCACGTGCAGAAGAGGAGGTTTTGAAGTGGGAGCTGGGCGTACCGAGTCCCAACTGCGCTCGGGACACGTAAAAGCCGTCTGATCGCATTACAGAGGGCGGATCAGGGCGCAGGGTGGCTACACCGCGTTTTATGCTTCTTCAGCAAGAGGGGCCTCACGGATCTGTGTTTGCACAGTTAGTTCAACCGACGTGGGTGAGTCTCGGGCTGGGGGATTAGGCCTCGGGCCCGCGGGGGAGGACAGGCCCCGTCACGGTGGGAGCAGAGGGGTCCCGCCAGAGGAGGGCCCGCGCTGCAGACGGTTCCCCGCGTGAAGAGAAACAAGCGAAGCAAACCGGCCCTGTGTTTTCTTGGACACTCGTCGTGTTCAGACAACACTTTACTAAGCTACACATACGGGGAAAGAGTTGTTCAAATAACACTTTACCAAACTCCATGTCCATAAAAAAATAAATTCTTAAAGGACACAGAGTCTGAACCCAAAAAAGCTTACATTCAAATAAAGTCCAGAAAACAAGAATTACAGAAACAGGAGGATATATATATTCTTTATAGCTGCTCATAAATGTCAAGGAGTCAACCGAAATAGCTGGAGCGACTTGGAGTCCTGAAGGAATTCGATTCAAAAGCTCCTTGAAGGGGTGTGGGAGGTGTGGGAGGAATGTGGGTTGGTGTCCAGGAGGGAGGCAGGCTCGCCAAGGACATACTGCAGGGGACAAGCCGGGAGGACAGAGTGGCGGAGCCCCAGGGAAGGGACAGATCTGGGGTGTGACGCACAAGAGCTAGGTCACACTTTTGTTTGTATTTTAGGGAGGAGGGAACACTTGGTGGGGGGCTGTGAAGATCATAATTAAGAGTCATAGGTTTCACTTGAAAGGACACGGGAAACACTGAGCTTCCAAGAAAAATGGCCCCTTAGCTGAGAAAGTTCTGTGGATGCAGAATAGGGAGGCTGGAGCGGCCTGTTGACAGAGGTTCTGGGGATTGTGCATGGAAGACGGGGAGAGGTAGTGGAAAGCAGCTTCACTCGCAGGGCAGAGATGGGCTGAATCTGGGAGACAGAGGAGAGAAAACTCACAGACAACCCAGAAGTTACTCACGACCAGGATGATAGGAATGTGATTGCTGAGAAACAAGGAAAGATTATAGCATGAGGGAAAATTAATGAGGATCTGGCATCTAGATATGTTTAGCTTTAAATACTAGTAGATTCCTGAGTACAGATTTCCTACCAAAAGAAGGAGGAGGAGGAGGAAGAAGTAAAGGAGACGGAGGAGAAGAAAAAGTAGGAGAAGAAGGAGAACAGCTGGATTTGATCTGATGAGCACAGTGGAAAACAACAGCCTTAGAAGTGCAAGTTTCTGGGACTAGGTAGACCCACATACTCTTGTAGAAAAGACATTGGGGCTAAAGACCCAGCATCAACGACTAGGAGAAGTACCCCTGGAGGCCACCAGCCCCTGCAGAGGGAGACTTGTGGTCGGTCTCAGTAGAATGATTTATTGGACTGATACTGGCTGGCAGGGGTCACTGTAGAATATCACAGATTTCTTGCTTTTGTCAATTGAACATTATTTTTAAACCTATGGATTTTCCCTTCTTTTATGTTTTAGTAATTTGGGGGGGGGAATAATTTTAGATATGCAGAAAAGTTGCAAAGATAGAATCTTTTGTTGTCATGATTCCTTAGTCTCTTCTGCTTTGGGACCGTTCCCAGTCTAGTTTTGGGTGGCATGACAGTTTTGAGGACTACTGATCAGCTCTGTT
The DNA here is from genome assembly GCF_011800145.1 of Mirounga leonina. Classification (NCBI taxonomy): domain Eukaryota; kingdom Metazoa; phylum Chordata; class Mammalia; order Carnivora; family Phocidae; genus Mirounga; species Mirounga leonina. The sequence goes on from NW_023270812.1 coordinate 6,900,056, forward strand.
ATTGAATGTCCCTCAATTTTGTTTCGTTCTGATTTCTTTCTCGTGAATAGACTGCAGTTGCTGGGTTCTGAGGGGAGGGAGGACCACAGAGATACAAGATCATCTCATCCTATCTTATCAGATGCACACTGTCTATGTGACATCAATGACGTCATCAACCGTGGTCACCTGACCAAGGCCGTGGTTAACAGATTTGTCCAGTAGACAGTTACTTTCCCCCTCTCCCAGGCTCTATTCATATTCTACTCGGAAGCAGGTCACTAAGTCCAGCCATACTTGAGGACAGAGGGTTCAGGTGGAGGAGTATCTATGTAAGTTATTTGGAATTCTTCTATAAGGAATATTTGTCCCTTGGCTCCCATTTAGGTACTTATTCAGGCATTTGTTTATGTCAACATGGACCCATATAGATTTATTTTAGACTTTGAGGCATAACAGTGCTACGTTATTTACTTTTTTGCTCCAATCATTACAGCTTCAGCCGCTGAGAGCTTCTTCGGGTTGGCTCTTGAGTCCCTTCGATATCCCCCCATCCTTATGTTATCTGAACACTTCCTCACTTTCTGCTATGATGAGGTGCTCCAGGCTCATCATGTGTTTTTCCTGATCCAGTCCCAGAATGAGCCATTTCTCCAAGAGGCCCTGGTTCCCTTTATTGGAGAATTGCCTTTAGAAACCAAGATCTGGGCCCTGGGCGTGTTTGATGCTATTGGAATGTCTCCTTTTCTGGGCCCTTTCAGCAGACAGAGCTGGGAAATATGTGTTTGCATGCGAATTCTTGTACACATGTATCTAGAGTTATATTTATCTGCCTCTATCTTAAGCTAACTGATGTCCTGGACTCTAATCTAGTGGCTTTCTCCCCTTGCGTATCAACTTCCTTCTTTCTGCCGCCATCCACCATCCATTTACTCATTTGCTTGACCCCAATGCACATGTAAAGCTGTTTCAGAACTGAATATTTTTATCTATGCTTTTGAATCACAAAATACTCATGTATTAATACTCGCAGTAAAATCTTGGGGGAAATGTAAAGGCACATGAAAGAATTAGGACTCATTAAAATATCAACCAGCTAGAATAAGGAATCCTACTAAAAATATGAATTTCCAGTACACACGAGAGTTTGAAAATAAATAAGTGACATAAGTAGAGACTAACGGAGAACAGGCTCACCAGCAATTCACATGAGAGGGGAAAGGAGTGGACATATTTGGCTGACCACAAGCTTGGGATGTGGCCGTGCTGGGAAATAAAACCGATGGAGAGAGTCTGCACTGGTGAAAATAGAATATGGTAGTCAAGGCAGGAAAATGTGCCCCAGTCTATGTACAGGTCAGACCCCATGTCTGCAGATGCATTTATATCCATCCTTTAAAACAGGGCATGGGAGGGGGAGCAGAATCATGCAGGAGGGATAAGATCACACTCTTAAAATACCAGCAGGGATTAGATGTACCGTGTGCCACTCCAGACAGAAGAACTAAGACCTAGGAGTCTGAAGATCATCCCCTAACCAATGGGGCTGCACAAGCGTAGGGCAAGCGATCTGCCCCAAACACTCCTGACTTGGGGGCTACAAACAGCACAGACCAGATCCAGGACACTGCAGGGAATTGCTCGAGGTCACACCCTAGAGAAAGCTTCAAGGAAAAGCTGGAAGGACGGTCCCACTGGGTTGTTAATGACGAAGCTTCAGTGAAAAGTGCAAATAGGATGAGGAACCAAAACGAGGGAGGTCAGGGGACCAGGAGAGCTGAGATCAAGGAGCAGGAGGAGGATGGGCCGGGGAGACTCCCAAAGACCAGCTCTCACCTTTCCTTTGGCCCCAGTGCACTGCGGGCTTACCAGCCAATTCCCTCTGAAGGGCGTGGAGCAAAATGGACCTGGTGAAGACAGCAAAAGGAAGGCAGAATCTGTTTGAGTAGAAGGAAAACTTTCGAACAATAAGAGTTGTCCAAAAATAAAACATAATCCCTAATCAAGAGAAGGTTTCAAACAGGCGGGCCCGCCACCTTAGCGGGGTAACCACCGATGACAAAGTAACACTGATATGCCGTGATTGTAGGGGACAGGCAAATGCTGGGAAGAGAGACCTGGGGTTCAGGGGTCCCCAAAGAATTAGATAGTGCTAATCAGAGATTCACGATCCCTGGGAAGAAGGAGCCCACGTGCAGGCCACAGAGCCCTGGAAATTGACATGACACTGGAAGTTGCTTTTATTCTTTCTTTTATACATACATTTTTAATTAAAAAAAAAAAAAGATAATCTGAAAATTGAGCCAGGAGGCCAGGAGGCCAGGATGCCAATCCTGACTCAGGTACACACTGTTTAGAGGACCCCGGGCGAGTCACTTGGCTGCTCTGAACCTCGATTTTTCCATCCACAAAAGGAAAGGAGTGGACCAGGAGATTTCTCAGGCCTCATCCAGCTCGACATTTTCTAAGAAGAGATCCCGTTATTTAAAATGAGACCACCTAAACTGTTTCCTCCCTAGGATGTAATAGAGCCCCCTTTCCAAGCCTGGGTATAGTTTTTTAACATCTTTGTTAGCAGAAGGAAAATGGATTGCAAAACACGAGCATCTGCCTTCCCACCAGGGACGCAGTTCAAATAGTGGTGAGGAGGAAAACTATGAGTGGATTCAAAGCTTACAAATAAAGGAGCCAAAAAAGTCAACTCAGATCTATATCAGCACTTTACAATGCGTGCCACAAAGCGACCACAACGCGTGAGAGGTGAGGCGAGACACTGTGTCTGTGCGAGTCTAGAAAGGAATACAGCCCCACGGAGGCGAGTGCTATTTTGGTTTGCACATGGAAAGACATCCTGTCATGGGATATTATATTCTGTGTGGGCACCTCAGGGCGCAGGAACAAGGAGGACTCCTGAGGGATGAAAAGGAAGACGGGAAGCTGAGAATTAGTGAACGAGCTGAGAGGTGAGCGGGTTTAGCCCAGAGCCTGGCGCCTCAGAGGAACTCAGCAGATGTCGGCTGAATGAATAACTCAAAACTAACGGGAGAATGTGAGGGTGGGCAGATGAGAAAACGTTCAGTCTGTAAAATATGGGAATAAATAAATGTACGTCCAGGGTGAGACTCACCCAATCTGACACTGATATAAACCTTCCTGCATGTTTGCAAGCCGTTTGTGAAAGGTGTGAGGTCAACACCTGGATCAAGATTCTGAGCCAAAACATTCCGATAAAAGTACATATATGCAGAACCACCAACAGGAAGTATGCACTTTCTGAAAGTTTCTGGAAGTTACCAGGGAACTGTGAAATTATATCCCAAAAGGATTAGGGGCAGCCCAGAGTACAGTGAAAATCCACATGGTAGGAGTCTGGCCAGAGTTGTTTCCTTGGTCGTTCCTGTGTCTCCGGGGTCTCTAGCATTGGTTATTCTCGTGGCCCACCCAGGTGTAGACGGGAGAGATCTCACCTGACCCCCTGTCATTCTGGGGCTTGGGGAAGACTGTGTGAGTAATTTAAAATGAAAGAAAAAGCCTGGCTTTGGGACATTTTTGATCATTCTGTTTGTTAGCAAACTTCCTGAGTTTCTAAGGTGGATAAAATAATGAATTGAGGGACGCCTGGGGGGCTCAGTTGGTTAAGTGTCTGCCTTTGGCTCAGGTCATGATCTCAGGGTCCTGAGGTCAAGCCCTGTGTCAGGCTCCTTGCTCAGCAGGGAGTCTGCTTCTTCTTCTCCCTCTGCTCCAGCCCCCGCTCGTGATCTCTCTCTAATGAATCAATAATTAAATCTTAAAAAAAACGAATTGATAAGGAAGTTGAAAAAGAAAAAGCATGTCCTTTTGAAACTCAAATCACAATGTAAGAGGAGGAAAACGGTACAAACAGAAATTTTATTATAAAAACTGGCAGCTTTAATAAATCTTAAAATAACAAAACAATAAAACATTAGAAGAAAACAACAAAACAATAAAGGGATGTACAGAAATGCTTTGCAAATAAGAGAAATGGTTCTTGGGTGTTTGGGGATGACCAAGTTCAAACACACAGAAGACTTCTTCCCTTCGGTGGATCTTTAGAAGGCTGAGCGTAGAGGTGGGCCTTGCCTGGGCACCTTCCAGGAGCCAACATACCGCGTCACCTCCTCTAGCCTCAATCATCCTGGGAACCGAGGTGAGGAGGAGGCCACCAGGTCTGGATTTGAGGGAACCGAGCCCCCAACAAGTTAGCTTACTTGTCCTGGTTCCCACAGCCCCTGCACAGAGCTCTGCACAGAGGAGCGGAGATTCAGTCCCAAATGGGCCTCAGGGTGCACACTCCTTGCACTGATCCCCATGGCTATGTGACTGGCTGGTGATGGGTAGGACAGACATCAATATTGGAATGTGCAGGCTTTGGGTAACTACAGGCGAGAGCGCGGGGAATCCAACTTTGGAAAGCTTTCTGGAGTTAAGTGGCAGAGGCAAGGCTTCTCCCCGGTGGCGGGGGGAGCTCTGTGGCTGGGGTGTCACTCACTGTCACCTCACCCTGAAGTTGAAAGGGCTTGCCTCCAGCTTTCACACAACTATCTTTTACTGCAACTTCAACCTTAGGATTCAGGGAAAGCCTAGGGTGACATCATGTAGGTGCTTCTGTCACGTCGTGAATCCATACGGAAGCGAGCTCACCTCTATCACCCTGGATTGCACCTGCTTCCCTATCCAAAGATTTGGCCTGTAAATCAGACGTGGGGGAAGAGCCCGGGAGCAAAGTTTTAAGAAAGCATCGCTTCTGTAAACCGTTTGTAAATGGCGTTTTCTTTGTTAATTTGGGACTAAAAGTAGTCATCAGATCCCCATGGACTACTTGAGCGGTATTTCCACCCACAGAGAAGGAAAAACCAAGGCTGCTGGTAGGAGCGAAAGGTTTCCTGTCTCCAGCTCCATTTTGTGTCTTTTGCCTTTTCACCTTTCCCCATGGAGAATGGGACTGCATGGGGAATTAATCCGGGAGATGAACATTTTATCCTCTCCAAATGGGAATCTGCTACAGGCACACGGTTGAACTGAAGTTAATTCTGAACAGGAATGTCATGTTTAAGAGCTTTTAAGGTTATGATAACACTATATAATATTTCTTCACTGAAATACCAAGTTCTAGAAGTAAGGAATGTGTCAAAATGCAATTCTTCGTTGTCATGGTTCCCAGGATGATTCTCTACTTTGGGCTCTGGAGCCTAGGGGTCAGATCTGATTTCCAGTCTCTTGATTGTATGATGCAACATGATATGACCCAAGGCACTGAGCCTCTCGAGGCTTTAGTTCCAGCTCCAAAATCTAGAAATTCTGTGCCTCAACCTTCAGAGACCCAGCCACCATGCTTTAAATATGGAGTTCCGCATAAAACATGGACACAGGTCACTAACTATCTTATTAAATATCTGTCAAATGAATGAATGAATGAACAAATGAGTGCCAGTCAGGGCTCTGAAACCATTTTCTTGAAAACTTTGAAAGAACAATCAAAGGCAAAGTTCAGCAACCAAAGACTGGAGACTTTGATTTCTGTCACTGAGCAAGTTGAAAAATCTTAGTAAGAGACACTTGAGCCTTTTAAGTATCATCCGTGGTAATAATGACCTCTCATGCATATTTATGCACTTAGCTTTATAATAACCACTTGAAAGACTAGGGTTTTCTTTTCCCCCCGGGGAATGAAGCTATGTGAAGTGTGACAAAATATTCCAAGTTCAAAGGTCCAAATATGTAAAATACAAAAACGCTGGAATTTCTTCTGCAAGCACAAAGCACCTTAGTGTTTATTGACTCAGGGAACGTTTGGATACTCAAGTCCTCCTTGAAAGTCACCAAATGCCTGCCTGGCCGCAGCATTCCTTCTGAGGAACCCCGGCCTGCCTCGCTCAAGTGTGTGCGGCTCAGCCTGGGTCCAGACAGGTAACATTTGGAGGCGGAGGAAACTGTTGGCTGTTGGGTGTTTCACAAAGAATTCCAAGCAGGCTCCAACAGCCAGAACTGCTCTGCAAAAAACCTTTCTGCTAACGTTACTCAGTGTCATTCATTACCCTCCCAAAGTAAAATCATATGACCCCATTTCCTCAGTAAGTTAATTATTTCATTTCTTTGTATGAGGCAAAACACTACTTTTATTGTTAATTAATATGCTAAAATTAGGTTATGCCATTCTGGACATGTGAAATTGAATTTAGTACTTTCAAATATATTTTTTTAAAAGCCGGTTAAAAATAAATGCCTTCAACGTCTTTTTCTTTTTCCAACAGCATAAATTTCCTTCCTATGAAATTTCATTTCTTCCTGCTGTTATAAATGACAGAAAGCCACTTATTTTCCAAAGGGAAGGAGGAATAATAATAATGAGACATTCAGTGAGCATTTCAAAATTCAGATATTTAATAATTGAGCAAACTGAAAAGAAAAGAAAAAAAAATACCCCCACAAAAGAGAGAGAACCATCCATGGGTTTCAGGAACAAAATAGAAAAATGAGAGGAATTCTTTATTTGTGGACTGATTTCGGACACTTAACAGGTTTCTTTTTCTTTCTTTTCCCATTGATCAACGTGAAGAGATCATAGGAGATTTAGAAATTTCCGTTTTTTGAGGAGAAGCAGAAATCACACGTCCATCCTAGAGACGGCAGGGAAGCTTCCTCGGATGGTGGGATACAAAATGGCTCAGTTCTTCTGCTCTAATGAAATTCCCCCTGATACATCTGCCATAGTGCACTGTTAATTACTTTTCTATTTATTTAGTAGACCTACAAGTGGAAAGCAATCTATTGCCAGGGAATTGTTTGACTCCTTTGCTAAGTAGACGGCATTCCGATCTGCTGAGGTTGATATAGCAGCCTGAGCCCAACTTTCATCTCATTGCCATGTCAAATTAGCAGCCAGCAGGCCCTAGATACAAGGAGGGGTTTTTCCCTTTTCTGCAAAAGGTTAATAGTTCTTAGACGTCAGTAAACTGATGCTGGTCATTCTCTGCTGGGCCCTGCTTCTCTACCCCTGAAAGTGACAGGAGAGATTCAATGTAGGGTTTCCAAGGTGGGGAGGGGTTTTTATGCTAAGGATCTAACTGTAAACGTACCCAGGTACCTCTCAACCGATGCGGTAAACTGCCCTTTGAAAGTATGCTGTGTCTCCTAGAGGCAAACGGAAGAGTGAGGTCACGTCTACCAAGAGTGAAGCCTACAAGTCCATGATACGGCTTTAACCCTTTGCACCAGGTTCCCCCCAAGCACACGTGTGAATGATGGCCACGTTACTGTGAGCTTGCTCTTCCTTCCTCATCCCGGGGTCATCTGGTGGTCAGTTAAGAGGAAAACTGAGTCAGAGATAAGCCTTATCTTTGCAATCCGCTTTGGGTCTCCCAGGGGCTGGGGAAGAAGCCGATGCTGTGGGTGTCCAGCTACCGGGCAGTTATTTAAGGCAAAGAGAGAGGAGCCCAAACCTGACGAGGGAAGAGCAGTCCAGGCTTTTCTCAAACGACGGTGCGAGGTCCCTCACATTCAAGAGGAGAAAAATGGCCCTCTCTCTGATTCAATCTCCCCTCATTATATGCTCTGGCTGGGTTTGGTGGTGGTGTTTGTTTTGTTTTGTTTTGTTGGCTTTGGTTTTGGTTTTTTGTCTCCTTCCCTTCCTTCCTCCCTCCCTCCCTCCGTCCCTCCCTCCCTTCCCTCCCTTCCTCCCTCCTTTCCTTCCTTTTTCTTCGGTAAGACTGCCAGTCACATGGTCTCTTTCTGGAACCTGAAAATAAGGCAAGAGAAGAGGCACTGACAAGAAGAGCAGTAGTGAGATAAGCTAGCAATTCAAATTTGGCTTCCCATTTCCATCTTTTAGTGTGACTTCCTTCCTTTATTCAAGTCATCACTGAGTGGCTGGGCCCTGCTCGCTGCAAGTTCTGTCTGGAATCAGAAGGAAGTTGCCACTCTTAGCACGTACCCAGAGACCCTGACCAGGGTCTGGCTGCTCCCATCTTGGTCCAGCCCGGGGCCCCCTTGATCCCACCCCTGGCGAGTCAGCTGTCCTGCCTCCGAGCCCCTCCCCGATCCGATCCCCTCATCCAAGGTCTTTGTTTCCTTTGACCTTCAGCTCTGTCCAGAAGCATTTCCTGACTCTCCGGGGTCCACACTAGCGGCACCCTAGCTCTGAATTCGTTGGCACTTAGCAAGACGGGCCCTACCGTCCTTTGCAGCTCATATTTGCTCTGAAAGTAGGATTCCCATGTCCTGCCCAAGGGCGTCCTTCTGCAGGTCCTGCTACAACATTCTGTGACCCCAGAAAGGGAACAAGTAGCCCCAGGTGTCCTTCTGACTTGGACACAAACTGGAAGCCTCCTCTGTGAACCCGCTTCCCTTTTCTGCTCCTTCCTTCCTTGTTGGGACTCCCAGTTCTTCTTGCTGCTGCTTGCAGCCCAGGCTTTGCTGCCCGCTGCCGAGCTGGATTTCATCCCATGGGCTCTGCAGCCGTCTATTTGTCACAGTGTCCAGTCAAGCCTCTAGGAAAAAGAGCACTGTGGACCCTCCCAGAGCACCTTCTCCCGGGCAGACCCCTCTCCCTGCCTCTTCCTCTCCTCCCCACCTTGACCTGTCCACGAATGCATTCACCATCTCGCTATAGGGGTGGTACTTTTGTGAAAGCTGGGATCAGATGCTCTCTCTTTTCTTCTCGAGGTGGGAGAGTCAATTATGCATCAGGGTCTATTAATCTTATAAACAGTTATGGAGCTGAAGAGGCTGAATCAAACAGCTGAGGTTTTAAAGAAGTTGGAGTACTGGAGCTGTTATTATAATGAAGTTCCGTGATGTATAATCATGTCTCTGGGTGACCAGGCACAATTCTTTAAGTCCGAGAAATCGTAAATGAAGTGCAGGGTTTCTTTTTTTTATTGTATACGAAGCAGCCTCCCAAAAGGTTGTGCTCATGACCAACAGCCCCCTGGGCCCCCTGTCTGGGGAAGGCACCTACCCCCAGCCCGACTGGCCTGTCGTCTTAGGCACCGTCGTCCCCAAGCTGGTAGACCCTGCTGGCTACCGAGGCACCTCTGCTCCTTCCGGGGGACTGGGCGGGGGTAGCCAGGATGAGGAAGAGGAATACGCTGTGGTCCTTTTCTATTAAGACCTGTTTGGTTGTCCGTTTCTTAAATTTGGTTCAGTGGCATAAAAAAGGGAATTTATCTTCCTCCACAGATGCAACAAACAGATGCTGGGACCAGAGATTTTGCACAGTCAATAAAAGATAAGTCATACAATCTATAAAACTGCTGAAAGAAATGAGAATTTCAGCAAATTCTAGTTTCTTTTTTTTCCAAGCTGCTCCTTTTGATCAACTATGGGGAGAGGGGGAAAAGCCAGTCATGCATCAATTCCATCTGTGATTATAGCATGGTATGGACGTGGCTGGGAGAGGAATAGGGGGTGGAGTGATCATTGAGCTGCGATATTGACACAGTAGACTGGAGAATGATGTCAGTGATAAAGACAAAGCTGTCATAATCAATTAGCATTTAACTTTTTGTAAAGATCTTGGAGGCAATGGGTTTTTTAGATTTTAACGTGCATCTTCAAAGTAATTTTGTAAGCTATTTAAATGATGCTCCCTGTTTACAACTCTAGATAATTTGATTATACAAACCATCCTCCAATCCTTGGATATGCAAATGCAGCATCAAAATGATTTTTTCCATATTTTGATAGAATTTGATGTTCATTGCAGTGTTAAGATGTGACACAGATCACAGCAGGGCTTCAGTAACCCATTCATTGGGGACACTGAGGCTGGTCAGATTTTAAATGATGGCATTTTGAGAATCACCCTTCACAGTAAAAATCTGGAAACCAAAGACAGGGCAGTGATTGATTGGTGTTTGGAATCAAAATGCCTTGGACCTAATCCCAGGGCCACCAGGATGCTGAATCTGCAAATTAAACTCTCAGATCCTCAGTCTTCCCACCTGTGGAATGGGACTAATAAGACATAGCTGACAGAAATGCTATAAAGGTCGGCAGTTAGAGTGAAAATACCTGGCAGAACATGGAGAGGACCCTCAGGTGGTGGCCATCCCTGCTCTACTACTAAAACTATGACCACTACTAACATCTGGGCTATTCCTTTGGCAAAGTTACTCTTCAAGCAGGTATCAAGTGCTGTAGTGATGCTGGGATTATGCCAATGGCTGAGCTTCATAGTGATCTTAGAGGAGAGGGTAATTGGGATGTGTCTTTGAGGGGTCACCACCAGAACGTACCAGCCTGGAATGACAGATTGTGCATTCACTCAACATTTCCTCAACTCCTTCCGTGGATGAGATACTGTGCTGAGGGCGGAGGATTTAAGAATCCAGATTTGGAGGGATCATCATTGACCTCTAGGAATTCACAGTCTAATAAACTCCTAGAGGTCAAGAAACTCCAAGAGGTCAAGGGGTAGGGGAGAGAGACAATTGCATGGCCATGGAATAAGCACCAAACGGGGGTGCACATTTATAAGGCCCAGTAATGAGCAAGAGAGAGAGGACTCGCTTAGGGCAGGTCCAGGTGGACCTGAGGTCTGGGTTGAGGCATGAGAGAGGAGTAGGTTTGCCGACAGACAAGTGTCATGAAGCCTATTCTCATAGAGCAGTGGTTATGACTGGGTGTGATTTTGCTCCCCAGGGGCCATTTGGCAAGATCTCGAGACATTTCTCATGGTCGTGACGTGGGGGTGTTAGTGTCCTATAGCAGGTGGAGGCCAGCTAGGGATGCTGCCATGGAGTACGAGGCAGCCCCCCTCAACAGAGAATCATCCAGCCCCAAATGTCAATAGTGCCCAGGCTGAGACTCGCTGGGCTGAGGGCGCCAGGAGGGAGAGCACATGGGGGCAGAATATCACAGTGTGTCTGGGAAATTCCAGCTGATTCGGTATGGCCTTGCGCCCTTACAGGAGAAGGAAAGGAGCCTGGAGGTAGTCAACCTTGTCAGCCGTCATGAGCTAAGGTTTGGTCCTGTTTTTGTGCTCCTTATACTTCCCCTAAAGTAGCCCTAATGTTAGAGGAAAACTAACTCAGTCCACCGTATCGGGAAGTAATAGCCTGAAAGAGCCAAAGTTCCTGTATTATCTTCAATTTTGCTTCTCTTCATAATTAAAATAAAAAAAAATAACGATAAGGTGTTTTTCCCCTACAAGTTTAAAATCAGTACTTTGGGTAGACCAGCACGTGTGTGTCTGGATGGGATGCTTGAATGAGCCGGGCTGGCCCTGAAGAATTTTGAACAGGGGATGACAGGAGCTGATGTGTGGGTTTGAGTCCTCTGTCACGGGGCTGCGTAAGAGTGGGTCAATTCAGCAGCACTGACAAAACCTACCTCCCCAGAGGACTGATTCCGGATCTGGTGCCATTGAGATCCAAGGTCACGGCTGATGTTGAAACGTCTGCCAGGAGCAGTGAGATGAGAGGAGCAGCCTCCATTCGTAGAAAGAAGACCAGGGGCTTCTGAAGGCTCTGGATCGGCCACTCATAAGCTGTGTGACCTGAAGAAAATCATGTCACCTCTCTGGTCTCGGTGACAAGAGTTAGCTGATCGAGAAGAGCTTGTAGGCTCCCAGCCTCACACTCCACACCGCCGGGAGTAGGGGCAGCCTTTCTGCATGGTACTCACACAGTGGTGTGTTCTGGGAAGTCAGCTGTGTTTGGCCGGGCCCTGCACACCAAACACGGCACAGTTTTGGGTTTGGGGGAGGCCTGGTGGAAATTTAGCAGCAGTGAGTTTCATTTTCCACTTTCATAACTACATTCCTTCGAGTCTTGAGAATTCTTTGGCCTTCAAGAGTCCCTTATTGTTATATAAATCTCCCGAATCCCTATCAGCTGACCTCTTAGGCATCAGAGAACCCTTCAGTGCAGATTAGGGAGAATGAACTTGGGAGGACAGGAGAGAGAGGCCCGCGTGTGGTACAAGAGCGTAAATACTGTTAACCTTCTCTCAGACATATTTACTCACCTGTTCATTTAGGTAAAGCTCTTTCTCTCTGGGTCACAAAGCCCTTACAAAAATAGAAATGGATTATTTCTACCTGTCCGAAGGGCCGAAGATGAACAAAAGGCACATATAGTGAAAGAGGAGGGGGATGGGGCCGAGTTTACCTTTGTCCTTGGTGGCCACAGGGCTCTGAAACGTCTTCCGGGACATCCACATGGTAGACCTGAGTCAGTCCTTAATGCCTCCCATCCCTGTCCTCATCTGTGAACTGAGAAGTTGAAGTAGATGGCCCTGCACCTCCTTCGGCTCTAAACTTGTATGATTATGAGGGTCGAGCCCGTGGCTCCGTGCCGGCTCCACGGTAAAAACTAGGGAATGTAACTCTGGTTATAAGCAAACTTCCGATGAGGCGGCTGACAGGAAACTAAGGGCTGTTCTGTGGACATCTCTGGGTTGACAGTGTGGCTACTGCTCAATAAGTAATTGATAAGGAAAAAGAATGGTTCCAAATTGAAAGTTGCCCCATTGAAGGGAGGTAACCGGAAAGCCATGGGTAGAAGTGGGCAGTGGGATCCCAGGAGGAGGAGGAGAGAGCCCAGGCAGGGGAATGTGAGCCCTGCAGGTGTCCCTTGGACCTCAGGCAGCAAATCCCGGCGCGGTTTGGAAAAACAGACTTAGAATTCGGGGAATGCCCCCCTTGACTCACAGGAACTTGTAAAATACAGTCTTCCTTTTTCATCCTCGTTTTACCGGAGTTATTCAAGTAGGAACGGCATAGTCATATCACGGGGTGATTTTCAAAGGCGGTCCACATGACCTGAGTATGTGGCTTTGGGGACGCTTGTATGTGGACAAGCTCCTCCAGCATCACCCCCTGCCCCCCGGCCCCTTCTTCCATGGATCTGTCCTGCATCCCCCCACCACCAGAGTCACCCCTGATGGACGATCCAGGATGACCCCTCTCGTGCCCAGGAAGCTAGAGTCCTCTGCCGGTGGGTGAGCTGGATCGGGAGGGAGACAGAGGTGGGGGTGAGGCAGGCCCAGGCCGATGGCAGAACCTGCCTCCAAGGCTGGGTTCCAACGGAACTGATGCCTTGGAAGCATTCCGGAGGTCAGAGGCGTGTTGACAGACTTGTTGTCATTTTTGAGCATTAAAAACATGAATTTGTTGTATATGAAATATTCATAAATTGGCCCAATTGCACATTTTTATTGATTGATGCAGAGAAATAGGTGTCTCAGCAATACAAGTCATGGATACCATACAGAAGATATTCTTTTTGAGAACTGTCTTTGCTGAGATGCCAGACTGCATCTCATCTCCAAGGCTGCACCTCCACCCGCTCCTGAGAACAGAGCCCATGGAGGCCCCATGGCAGACCCCAGCTCACTCAGGCTCTGGGCCACAGCTGGGCTTGCTCCCTGGGGTGGAGGTACCCAGTATTAGATCCCCCCTCAGAGCCAGGAGGCCGAGTGCTGAGTCGGGGTCCCACGGCCAGTCCTCAGGCCTCTGGCCAGCACATCCGACTGGAGCCTGGAGTCCTTGCATTCGGCATCCCAGGCAGCAGGGCTGGCGGGGTGTGTCACCAGAGCCATGACCCCATGTTGTGCCAGGCAGTGTCCCAATGCCCCCAACAGCCCTCTAAAGATGCACCAGCATTGCCCCATTTTCAGATGAGGACATGGAGGTGCTGGGTGGGTGAGAAGCTTGCTGAGCCAGCAGTGGCTAGTGCCAAGTTCCAAACCCAGGCAGTCTTGCCCTGGAGTCCACATCCTGAACCACTGTGCCGGCCATTCCCCATGTGGTCTGGGACCGAGCGGGACTCCGGGGACCTTTCAGAGGATCTGCAAGATCAGAACTGATTTCATAACAACACTAAGATGCTATTGACCTTCACCCCTCTTTCTCTCAGAAGAATGCAGTGGGGGCTTCCGGTGGCCGCCCCCGGTGTGGCGGCATCATCATCCCGACAACTAAGGGCACGTATACTTGTGTTCTTGTGTCTTACGAAGTCTTGGCTTTAATTTCTAATAGGTCAATGTGGATAGATACAGGCCATTTAGCTCTTTGTCTCTCATCTTTATGTCTCTTTGGATTTCTCTCTCTGTTTTGAGTGTAAAGAGGTCCTTAGACAAAACGGTTTGGGATGTGCTGCTCTGGACCGGCACCCCCAGCTGGCTTCTTTGCTCCTGTTCTCTGGTCCCACCCTACCCCTGTCCAGCCCCGAGGCCACCCCCGCCCACCCAGACCCCAGCTGGCGTGACTTCTCCAACTCAGCCGCCATGCCTATACACATGGCTGATCATCCTCACATGTGATTGGAGCCAAGTTCTCCTTTGGGTATCTGCAACATGAAAGTGGAGAGAGCCGGGCATTATCAGAGCCGTATGTGTCCGTGATGGGGTTCTGCAAAGTGGCAGCATTCAGGGACGGCATCTGCTCTGGATGCTGTGTTGGGTCCAGAAGTGGATCATTGGTTCTTATGTTAATTCTCTGAGCCATCCCACTAACTGTCGAGTATCTTTTTTATCACTTAAGGTTGTTTGAATAAACAGAAGCTGAACTAACAGGAAAAATGTAACATACCCTTCTTGGATTCTCCACTCCATCTGTTTATCATGGTCTACTACTTTACCTTCGGGCCCCGTCACCTAGCAAATTGCTCGTCTCCTCCTGAAGCTGCCTGGGTCTTGCTCCCTGAGGATCGCCCCCCGGCCAGTGTCACGTGGCTTTGTCTCCGTGTCTCTGCGCCTGTCCCATACCTCCTCAAGGGAGACACTGTCCCTCAAGCTTCGGTGTTAGGATGGGACAAACAAAACCTGTAGTTGGATTGGTCCAGACACCCTTCGGAATATCTAATTGTTTGGGCTCAGACCCCACAGAAAAACCTGGGTGCCTCTCTCCCCTGAGCAGCCAGGCTGGTGGGCACAAAATCCTCCTTTAGTAATAAGATGGCCATTATGTAGCATGAGAAAGTTTAATTAAAAGAAAAACAACAAACATTCACCATGAAGTAACAGGAAAAATGTAGGAATTCCATGTTGCACAATGAACATTCCCTCTGCCATTTACCATCGGCAGTGTGTTGACTAGCAGCCCACCCCCCCAAACACTTGTCTGCCCCCCAAAAGATAGGTCCGCATCCCAACCCCAGGAAAATGTGAATGTGACCTTATTTGGGAAAGGGGTCTTTGCAGATGTGATTAAATTAGGGATCTTGAGATGAGATCATCCTGGCTTCCCAGGGTGGGCCCTAAATCCAGTGACAGGTATCCTTACAAGAGACACTCAGAGGAGGGACAGAGAGAAGAGGAGAAGGTCACATGAGGAGGGGGCAGAGGCTGGAGTGGTGCAGCCTCAAGTCAAGGAGCACCTGCAGTCCCCAGAGCTGGAAGAGGCAGAGAAGAGAAGCTGGTTAGAGGCCCTGAGGGGGCACAGCCCTGCTGACACCATGACTTTGGACTTCTGTCTTCCAGAACCGCGAGATACTAGACTTCTGTGGTCCTTTGTTATGGCAGCCCCAGGAGCCCGGCACCTTAGACGGAAAGCCTATGATCGCGGGACTGCTGCTTGCTGGCCGCCCTGTGATCCCGGGAGGGGTTTCTGGCAGGGTGGTTACTCCGCTGTCTCATCTGACGCGCGACGGCCGTGTCCCCGACCTTCCCTACAGCTTGCGGCTGGAGAAGCCTCCTGCGTGCTGGGGGTCCACTGTGTCCGGGTCCCCTGCCTCCACCCACGTTCCGGAGGTGCCAATGACGTCCACAGGTCTCCTTGGTCACTATGACTATTTCCGTGTTTAGCTGGTACATAGATCATGACCCACACGAGTTCCAGCAAAAAGCAAGAGGAATTTATTCTGTGGATGAATGGACCCCAAGGGCCAGAAGCGCAGTCAGGTCCTAGGGCGGGCCAAGAGCAGATACTGAGAAGCGTTCAGAACGCAGGCAGTCACTTGATAGCTTATCAAAGGGTTTTTTTTTTTGCCGGTTCTTTTCATTTCTCTCTCTGTACCAGGTTTCCTTGCTTCTTTGTGACAGCTCATGAAGACCACCCACCTGCCTAACATCAATTCTGGCTTCCCGATTTGCCTCAGCTCAGTCAAGGGAGCTGTGGAGAGTGGGCACCTCTAACTCCAATTCCAAATTCTTGGGAGAGAGAAGCTCATTGGGAGAGACCCTTGGCTAAGGCCAAATGGGCAGAATCAGGCAGTGCAAGCAGGGTGAATGTGGCCCACCGTGCAGTGTGGAGGGGTTCTCAGAGAAGGGGTCCGTGGTTTGTCGGACATAACAAAGTCATGTCTCTGGTGGGAGGTGCAGCCCTGGCAATAAGGGCCACACCAAGGGTCTCTTTGTCTTCAGCCCCTGCACACACCGAAGGCTGAGCTCGTGCACGCACTCTTCGTCTGCTCTCTGAGTGGCCCTTCCCCACCCTTCTTTCCAGTTCTCCCACCACGGGGCCCGTACGTGACATATTTTTGTTGAAAACACGGCTCTCAACAGCCCCGTGTGCTTCCAACACCCCCACGCTGGACTGAGCCTCTTTTACGAAGTGTCTCCACTGCACGTTTGCTAACGTGCCCTCCTTCCTACCGCACCTGCCGATCTCCTCCATCTTTGTCCCGGCAGACACAGGTACCAATGGGGAAAACGCCAAATCGCTGGGCCCCCCACACCCGCCCTCATCCCGGGGGTGGGGATTCCACTAAGTACACATGCTGGAAACTCACCTTCGGACCGCCTCCAGGTGCGCACGAAGGAGGTCAGAGCTCAGGCGCTGCCTCAGCTGAGCAGAGGTCATGGCCATGGACGTTCTCTGACGGGGACCCTTCAGAAAACAGTGTTCTGTTTCTGTGTGTGGGTGTACGTGTGTAGCTAAACTCACAGCACCAAAATTAATATCCAGTTTCCGAAGAAGTGAGAGAAGCAAAAACAGTAAATGGGGGAAATGGGAACCACTGTGCCCCCGGCAACTCAGGTGGGACTTCTGAATTTCCACCCACCCTCTGCCATCGCCTGCTCCATGGTCCGCTGCCCCTGCATAATGGAATTTGAAAGTGCCTCCCAAGCAAAGGGCAGAGCACCCTGTTAGGTCTGAAAATGAATAATGATGAACCCCAGGCTCAATCCTGGTTGGGTAAGGATAAATAAAATTAAAATTCGGAAATTTGTTTTAAATGGGTTGTTAATTGCTGTTGAGCTTTAAATATTTGAGTTTATTAATTTCTCCCTTACCCCTGAATTATATTTCAGCAACATTCCCCTGTTATTAGGCTATTAAATCAGACATATCAAAAAGGAAGCATTTATTTATATCATCAGAGACATGTACATCTAATTAAGACCGTGTTACTGTGCATATTTTATATCAGGCAAATGCTGTCTGTGATCTCAGTCTCATCAGCTCTGAAGGGCCTTCATGAGTGTTTGGAAGATATGACTGGAGCTGGATGAGGAAGACATCCTGTAAGATTTCTTAAGAAACTTCACCATGACAGAAGTGGCTCCTCCCAGACAGGATGACAACCTCCAGAAAACAAGAGATTTGAAAATGGGCCGCACTGCCAGAAAGTTCCTGTGTTAATAAAAATAGTGAAACTGACTAATATTTAGAGAGCACCTTGAATGCCACAGACTCTTTTTAAAAAATTTTTTATTGTTATGTTAATCACCATACATTACATCATTAGTTTTTGATGTAGTGTCCCATGATTCATTGTTTGTGCATAACACCCAGTGCTCCATGCAGAACGTGCCCTCTTTAATACCCATCACCAGCCTAACCCATCCTCCCACCCCCTCCCCTCTAGAACCCTCAGTTTGTTTTTCAGAGTCCATCGTTTCTCATGATTCGTCTCCCCCTCCAATTCCCCCCCTTCATTCTTCCCCTCCTGCTATCTTCTTCTTCTTCTTTTTTTTTTTCTTAACATATATTGCATTATTTGTTTCAGAGGTACAGATCTGAGATTCAACAGTCTTGCACAATTCACAGCATTCACCATAGTGCATACCCTCCCCAGTGTCTATCACCCAGCCACCCCATCCCTACCACCCCACCCCCCACTCCAACAACCCTCAGTTTGTTTCCTGAGATTAAGAATTCCTCATATCAGTGAGGTCATATGATACATGTCTTTCTCTGACTGACTTATTTCGCTCAGCATAACACCTTCCAGTTCCATCCATGCCGTTGCAAATGGCAAGATTTCATTCCTTTTGATGGCTGCATAATATTCCATTGTATATATATACCACATCTTCTTTATCCATTCATCTGTCGATGGATATCTTGGCTCTTTCCACAGTTCGGCTATTGTGGACATTGCTGCTATAAACATTGGGGTACATGTACCCCTTTGGATCCCTACATTTGTATCTTTGGGGTAAATACCCAGTAATGCAATTGCTGGATCGTATGGTAGCTCTATTGTCAACTTTTTGAGGAACTTCCATACTATTTTCCAGAGTGGTTGCACCAGCTTGCATTCCCACCAACAGTGTAGGAGGGTTCCCCTTTCTCCGCATCCCCGCCAACATCTGTCATTTCCTGACTTGTTAATTTTAGCCATTCTGACTAGTGTGAGGTGGTATCTCATTGAGGTTTTGATTTGGATTTCCCTGATGCCGAGCAATGTTGAGCACTTTTCCATGTGTCTGTTGGCCATTTGGATGTCTTCTTTGGGAAAACGTCTGTTCATGTCTTCTCCCCATTTCTTGATTGGATTCTTTGTTCTTTGGGTGTTGAGTTTGATAAGTTCTTTATAGATTTTGGGTACTAGCCCTTTATCTGATATGTCCTTTGCAAATATCTTCTCCCATTCTGTCGGTTGTCTTTTGGTTTTATTGACTGTTTCTTTTGCTGTGCAAAAGCTTTTTATCTTGATGAAGTCCCAATAGTTCATTTTTGCCCTTGCTTCCCTTGCCTTTGGCGATGTTTCTAGGAAGAAGTTGCTGCAGCTGAGGTTGAAGAGGTCGCTGCCTGTGTTCTCCTTTAGGATTTTGATGGACTCCTGTCTCACATTGAGGTCTTTCAACCATTTGGAGTCTATTTTTGTGTGTGGTGTAAGGAAATGGTCCAGTTTCATCTTCTGCATGTGGCTGTCCAATTTTGCCAACACCATTTGTTGAAGAGACTGTCTTTTTTCCATTGGACATTCTTCCCTGCTTTGTCAAAGATTAGTTGACCATAGAGTTGAGGGTCCATTTCTGGGCTCTCTATTCTGTTCCATTGATCTATGTGTCTGTTTTTGTGCCAGTACCATGCTGTCTTGATGATGACAGCTTTGTAATAGAGCTGGAAGTCCGGAATTGTGATGCCGCCAGCTTTGCTTTTCTTTTTCAACATTCCTCTGGCTATGCGGGGTCTTTTCTGGTGCCATACAAATTTTAGGATTATTTGTTCCATTTCTTTGAAAAAAGTGGATGGTATATTAATGGGGATTGCATTGAATGTGTAGATTGCTCTAGGTAGCATTGACATCTTCACAATATTTGTTCTTCCAATCCATGAGCATGGAACGTTTTTCCATTTCTTTGTGACTTCCTCAATTTCTTTCATGAGTATTTTATAGTTTTCTGAGTACAGATCCTTTGCCTCTTTGGTTAGATTTATTCCTAGGTATCTTATGATTTTGGGTCCAATTGTAAATGGGATCGACTCCTTAATTTCTCTTTCTTCTGTCCTGTTGTTGGTGCATAGGAATGCCACTGATTTCTGTGCATTGATTTTATATCCTGCCACTTTACTGAATCCCTGTATGAGTTCTAGCAGTTTTGGGGTGGAGTCTTTTGGGTTTTCCACGTAAAGTATCATATCATCTGCAAAGAGTGAGAGTTTGACTTCTTCTTTGCCGATTTGGATGCCTTTGATTTCTTTTTGTTGTCTGATTGCTGTGACTAGGCCTTCTAATACTATGTTGAATAGCAGTGGTGATAGTGGACATCCCTGCCAAGCTCCTGACCTTAGGCAGAAAGCTCTCAGTTTTTCCCCATTGAGAATGATATTCGCTGTGGGTTTTTCATAGATGGCTTTTATGATATTGAGGTATGTACCCTCTATCCCTAAACTCTGAAGAGTTTTGATCAAGAAAGGATGCTGTACTTTGTCAAATGCTTTTCCTGCATCTATTGAGAGGATCATATGATTCTTGTTCTTTCTTTTGTTAATGTATTGTATCACATTGATTGATTTGCGGATGTTGAACCAACCTTGCAGCCCGGGGATAAATCCCACTTGGTCGTGGTGAATAATCCTTTTAATGTACTATTGTATCCTATTGGCTAGTATTTTGGTGAGAATTTTTAATGCCACAGACTCTTAATGAATATTCATTACCTCATGTAATGCTACCAACAACTCCAGGAGGGAGAGAATATTTTTATCCCCCATTTTACAGATGAGCAAAACAGAGGCTTAAGAAGATTAACTGATTTGCCTAAGAGGCAGAGGCTGGACTAAAACGAAGGCCTGCCTGACTGGAGCCCAGGCTTTTTCTACTTGTTCTCTTTTCAGAGTCGAGAAGAGTTCATTCATTCTAGAACTTTCTCAGCCAAGGTGATATCATCCCTTCCCCCGCAACAAGGTGGTGAGAATTGCTACTTGGGAGCAAAATCACATTATTTTTATGTTTCAAGCACAGATAAACATATAGTACATAAATTGATAAACAGTATTTCTGTGATACTAAAACTTCTCGGGTGAGGACATTTAGGAAGAAATGTCTGAAAGGGCATCTTAGGGAGAAGTCAACGAAGAAGGTTGACAAATACTGTTTTATAGCAACTGCAGGAATGCCCCCCACCAATTACTCACCTGTCCTTGTGCATGACGATAATATCACTTCATGCTTGTTCCTACTGCTGCTTTATTTTTACAACTCAGATAAGCTGGACGCGATCTAACTCTGGGGGCCCCTTCGAATGTAGAGCCCAAGCGCCAGTGTCCGACGGCAAATTCCATTTGGCTGTATGAGTCTCTTATCGGATGAACTTTCATCAAAAAACAATGGATCCCCGTTTCCAAAAGACAGTCAAGTTCTCCATGTGAAGCCATTCCACATCCTGGGATGGTTATTTCACGCTTTGGGGGCTTTAGCCCAAGATTCCTGATTCTTTTTTTTTTTTTGGTTATATCATACAGGAAGCTGCTGGACAAGGTATGAGTTTGGGTCATATCAGAAAATCTCAGGATTGAATCCTGAGTCTATCCCTTCAAAGCACCTCTGTTTTCTCACTGGTAAACCCAGATTCTTACTGTATGGTAAGCATTTTACCCTAGACTCATACTATCTAATATGGAAACCACTAGTCACATGTGGCTATTTAAAATTAAATTGATTAAAGTGAAATAAAATATAGTATAGTTCCTTAGCCACACTAGCCACATTTCAAGTGCTCAGTAGCCACCCACGGTTACCAATTGGACAATATAGATAAGGAAAATTTCTTTTCTTTTCTTTTTTTTTTTTCAAAGATTTTATTTATTTATTTGACAGACACAGAGAGAGAGAGCACAAGCAGGGGGGGTGGCAGGCAGAGGTAGAAGCAGGCTCCTGCTGAGCAAGGAGCCCGATGCGCGGTTCGATCCCAGGACCCTGGGATCATGACCTGGGCTGAAGGCAGGCGCTTAACCAACTGAGCCACCCAGGTGCCTGATAAGGAACATTTCTATCACCACAGAAAATTCTACTGGACAGTGCTGTTCTAGAGACTGTAATACCAAGAAGACAGGAAACTTGCCAGCAAGGGGTGGTTACTTTTCATTTAACAAATTTTTAGTGATAACTCCCTTTGTGCAGGCCCCATTCTGAGCACAAGAAAAGATCTATAATCAAACCAAAGTTCCTATACTCGAGGAAGCGATTATTGCTATTATTTTTACTGGAGGTTTTTGTGATTTCCTAGTGAGTTGGCAAGAGTGTGGTGTTTAAAAATATTAGTTAGGGGGCAGAGCACCATGACTTTGAGTCTGAGCAGAGTGATGTGAGTAAATTTACTTATTCTCTCTGAGACTTACTTTCCTCATCTGTAAAATGGGTATGGTAATAATTTCACAGGCTTGTTTTGAAGATTAAATAAGGAAATGGATGAGGAGAGTTTAGCACAGTGTCTAGCACGGTAGGTGCTCAACAAATGATTGTTTTCCTTGTTAAGATAAAAACCTGGCCTGGTTTGGTTGACTCTAGTTTGTTCATGTAACACAGTATTTCCTCTGCTGTACGGGGTTTATTGGTTTGTTATTAAGGATCTATTTCAGGATATTCCTAGAGGCTACCTGACAAAATAAAATTGAAGTCATGCTTACGGTGCCATTGGAATCCATTCTTCAGTGCACCTTTGACAATCCATTGGTCACATAATAATCTTAAGAGCATTCGTGTTGGGCTTGGTTGCTGTAATGACAGAATGTAACCCTGAAGAGGTTCGAGAAAATATAATTGAATCCGCCTGCCATGAAGGTAAGGAAAGTAAAACGCTGGGAAGTGACATGCCCAAGGTCACGGCTCTGCAGAGGCAAACAGACTAGAACGTGGGTCTCTAATCATCGAGTACAATGTGCTTAGCATTTCAGCAAATGGCCTTGGATTTCTGTCTCTCCAGCAGCTGTTCCATCTCCCCAAAGAAAGTTACTACCAACACCTGCCCATCCCTCAGGCGAGTAGTCTCCTCATCCTGGGACAACCAAGTGGGCGTTCACTCGAACTAACACAGCATTTGAAGCCTGGAGAGCACTCGAGGCGCCCAGTCATGTTCACCGCAACCCCCGCAGCAGCCCTGGTGCTGGTGGCCGAGCTCTTTTTAGGTGCTGCTCTGTGTATTTCGTTATCTCCCCATCAGACCTAAAGAGTCTGTCTCTGAAACTACAAGCCTGGGAGGGAAGACACTTTCCGCTCTTTGAGGTCTAGGTATTGAGTGCTAGAGATCATCTACAAGATGTGCCCGAGTTACTCCTTTTTTCTGGTCCCTTCATGGAAAAGAATCTTGGGCTTTTCCCCATTTTAGGGTCACACATTCAGATTTTGATAGAGAGGATTAACGTTGAAGAGAAATTGCACATATAGATCCTGGATACAAAGCAGGGAAGATAATAATCCTCAGCCAGGTTTGAACTTGCCAACCAGAAAGGGTTGGCACTTTTACCCAAGTGATCAATTTCACTTGATGGGAGTGAAGTTGTGAATAAAGAAGGCTTTTCTTTCTTTCTTCTTCTTCTTTTTTTTTTTTGTAGAAAGGACTTTTTCTTACTTTCTTGCCCTCCAGCATCCAAAACATTTTTATATTCCCATTAGCCAGCCCAGAGAATGAAAATTACAGTGGACTCTGGTTATTCATGGGCCACCTGGATGCTTCCGCTTCCTGCCCCCAAGGTGGGTCTCCATCCAATTACATAGTTCAGACAGTGAGGGAGGTGTGTGTTCCCTTTTCCTGACTTCCCCTCTGGCAGTGGGAGGGAGTGAGGGTGGGGAAAAGGAGCTGAGCAGAGAGAGGGCACTTTTCTGTGGAACTTGTGCAGAAGGGGGATGCATCAGCATTTCAAAGCCAAATAACACAGGAAGAATAACTCAATCACCAAACAGCTGGATTACTAATGTGTGTGAAGTTTGGGTAGCCATATGTGTTTCATTTTTCTGTTAAAAATGTTTCTAAAGAATGAAACAATTTAGTGTCTGAGTAAGAGGCACCAATATAGTTTTGCCATTATATGAGACAAGTGTGCAGTTACAGATCAATGGCATTGTAGAAGTGATCAGATTATGCTTGGGTTTTTTTAAGGAGTCTAGTGTGTCTTTATGGTATGACTGAATTTGTAACAGAAAGCCTGGCCTTGCAATTGGATGCTGATTGAGATCATCATAAAGTGCTCACATTTCCTTTGGAATCTTACGGCATTGGGCGCGTACAAAAATGTCCCAACAGGAAGAGGAGGGAAGAGCAGGAAGTGTATGGATGCTTAGATAAGTATGGAAACTGTCACCAAACAGCCTACTGTCCTGTCCCCTCCACGCCCACGGAGCAAGCAAGCAATCACAAACTCGTTTGCACATACGGGGTGTTGATCGCCCCACTGCCTCAGCACCTTTGGCTGCTAGGGCTTTTCTCTGCGGACAGGCAGGGCGCTCTGGATGTTCTGTAGGGCTACACAAAAATGGGGATTGATTTCCATTTGGATAAAGGTAACATGACTAAGGCTGAAATTGCTCTGTGTGTATCATGGCTCATTTGGGGATTAGAGTAACAAAAGAAAAGAACTTCTTGCCCATCTGTGAAGAGCTTTAAGTTAGACTTAAATTGGAGGATCCCTGGGAGCGGATGGAACGATCCAGTAGATGAGCAAGCATGCTTTTGCCTACCATGTCTCTGGGGGCCTGGCACCCTCCTGGGCCTGGCCAGCCTGAGAGCAGGGGCAGTTCACTGACCTCTGACAGTGTGCTCTGCTGCATGTCTTCCCTCTCTTTATTCTTGGCTTGTTCTGTGGCTCAGCACCACTCATTTTGGCTCCACAACTCAGCTCCCAGTTTTCCAAGAGTTACTTTAATTTATGACATGGTTTGGACACACTCATTGGCCATGACCTTGGCCCTCGGCCCAGAATATTATTTTCAGCATTTATGCTCTAGCTCTCCCATTGCAACCATGGGCAGGAGATGCTCCAACCTATCACGGCCCCACGGCCCAGGCCCAGAGGCACAAAGGCCAGGGCAAACGTAGTGCAGTTTCCAGCCCCCAGCTCCCAGTCAGGTGGGAGGTCCACGTGGGAGGGCGGCAGAGTGATGGAGTTGGCTGAGTTTACTGCTGGGTGTCCTACTTTTACAACGCCATTCCAGATACTTTTCTTCTGGCAGCACCGAAGGTCGCCGCACTCATCCTATAGAGAAGCTTGGCACCCACTCAGGTTTTACCTTTGGGGAGATAGAACATACACATGTAGCACCTAGAGAAGATGCACAAAGCTCTGTCACTGAGACGTGCCAACAGGTACGCTCAGATCACATGTTTACCCAAATACAGAGGCTCTCCCAAAGAGGGAGGGACAATAGAATAAGCACTGAGTTCAAACTGGGCCTGAGGGGTCTGATGGACATATCCCATGGATGGGCAATAGAAAATGAGTGGAGTACGTTCCAGGCAGACAGTCCCCACATGAGCCACACAGAGAAGCTGGGTCCTGGGGACACACTGATGTAACGGAAGTCCCCACCACAGGGCCATAGATAGCTATATAGGATGGGCACAGCCATCGCCCAACAGAACAGGCCCCAGAGCTGACGCGAATCACCACAGAGAAGTGTTCAGGAATGGAAAAGCTCTAGGAACAGACCTAAAAGGAACAGGGAGGACATTTCAACTAGTGTAGTACCAAAGAGTTCATATTTGTGTTGTTACTCCACTGTTGTTTATTCAGGTGATACTCTAAAACACAGTCAACTATGTGTACATGATGAATAATGTATTTCGTAATTTACATTTTTCTAATTGAAAAAATTTCAGGAATAGCCCCAAGAAGATCACATGCATGATTTAACAGGAGATGAATAAACTTTTAACTATGAAAAAAACTCTGAAATGGGGCTGTTTCCCAACAAAATAGAATTAGAGAATGGTTCTAATCCTCGGTTCTGTACTTTCATGAGATTAGCGACTGGAATGGGTTAGCTTACAGACCAAATGCAGAGAGAGAACTAGAATCAGTTAGTCCACTTCTTATTGGGTTAGCACTTTAAACTTCTGAAGGGACCTCTGAACCGATTCTGTAATTTGCTCCTCACACCAACTACAGGAGACAGGAGATGGTTTTCTTTGTCACCTGACAGAAAGCTTCACCCATGAGCCTAACGTAACCTTCTCCAGAGAGTGGGGGAAAGGCCAGTGCTTGGGCCAACCTTCCGTGCTTTGTGAGCACTTACTTACTGCTTTGATTCCTTCAGACCTTTCCTTCTTTCTGGGAGCGCCACCTCTTTTCTTGGGGAAAACTGCTTTTCTCTCAGTCCAACCACCTGGTTCAAATGGGGGTTCCTAGTCACACGCTCCCAGCCAGGGCCCCTGACCTGAACTGAGGTAACCAGAGTCTTTTCCAGGGACTTTTCAACTGCGATCAGGCTTGGGATGAGGAAGGTGGCCATTTAGTCAAATTTTAATTTTTCTTCCTGGGGCACAATTGTGAGATGTGTCCGGCGGGCTGGGGGGCAGGAGTTGTTGGTAGCTGTCCCAGGCATGTGTAGGAAGTTGAAGAAAAAAAAAAATGCAGTGAGAGAAGAGAGTCTTCCTAGCATTCAAATTTCTGGTCCCAGTAGTTTTTGAGACTCTGTTGCTTCTTTTCCATGGTTACTTGAGACTTTCAATAGACTTCTTTTTTTTTTTTTTTTTTTTGCTTCAACCATTTCAAGTTGAGTTCATGTCCCTTAAAAAAACAAAGGAGTCCTAAGGCATCTGTCCTCAATGTTACACTTCTATCCCCGGTGAACCTTTTATAATCTACTTTTGCATAAGAAGAAATAAGGCTCAATAAAGTTAAGTAAGTTGATATAATTATGTCACTCACCAGTACATGTTATTAGGACCTTATACATGTAATCAATAAAGTTTCACATATACTATCTGCTTTGATTTCTATGACAAGCCCTTGAAACAGACTGGAGAAGCACTGTGAACCCCAATTTTAGAGGAGAAAGCGGACATTAATAATGGTAGGTGATGTCCCTGCTCTCAAACAATCAGCAAGTGATGGGACAGGGCTTGAACTGATGTTTTCCAACATAATGCCCAATGCTCCTTCTAACCACACCTCACTGTACGTCTGATGCCCAACCATCTGTTGGGCTAAACACACATAGACATGCTGGCAGGAAAAGGTCCATTTCAATTAAAAATGAAAATCAAATACAGCGAAATAACTGTCCTTCTTAGGATTATTTTTACAAAATGTTTTAAGGTATTGCTGCCCATAATTATTTGTACTTTAATTTTGTGCCAAAACATTGGTGTAGGATCCACCTAGCTCTTATATAGGTCTAACTGGGATAAAATATTTTCCATTATCTTGAGACTTGATAAAATATAAATAGCTTGTACTTTGTCTCTCTTGGTTTTGATACCTAATGAAATGTGAAAAAGCAAGACGACACATAAAAGCAAAAGATAACTAATTTAGCGATTAACTTTGGAAAAGCTCCAAAATTAGATCATGTAATTAGTTCACAGTTTAGAAGCCTTTGGTGGAATTAGATTTATGCAAACAAATTCCATTCACATAGTTTAGGAAGACTGAACGATTTTATAGATGAATCACACTTAAAATCGAGGATTACATAAGCCCTATTCCTCCTTTTCTCTTTTACATCAACAGGTTTTAACAATCAAGAAAATCCAAGAATGGGCACTGAATTGTTCACTGGAAAAATTGATGGTGGGCACTAACATGGTGGAAAGAAGGCTACAACAAAGCTAAATTACAGCAAGTCTTTAAAAGGCATAAACATTCCCTGAAGGCAAGTAGCCAAGGTTGGTAGCCTCCAAACGTGATCTGCTCTGGTTTCCGCGTCTTTGTGCGGTCCTATACAAGGATGAAATGAGTAAGAGGCGAGGCTGGATCACTGGTTTTGAAGTTGTATTTTCGTTGTTGGAAATCCGACATACAAAACGGTCAAAGGTGAACTGCTGTCACTATATGGGTGAGGGATGGAAACACAGAAGCCACCGGCCACCTGAAGCATTTAGGACTCGATCTAAGCTGTATTTAATCGTACGCTCAAACACTGATCAGTCATGTGGTCATAATTTAACATGTTCCTCAATGGGAATTCTTCCTCAGATTATGAGACTTCAGATTTAAGACTCATCTACGTAGATTAACAACTAACCAGTATAAACAACCCAGGCGATTGAGTAAGTAAACTCATCAAATAGTAAAAAGAAAATGTTTTTTCCTTTCACTGAACTGACTGGTTGGTTGTCAGCATGGGCAAAATAAAATGATTATTTCATTGTGCGAATACTTCTTGGACAGCTCTTTCCCGTTTACAAACCAACTTTTTTTGGACAAGTCAGTACATGTCCGTCCACATTGTCAGAGGAAAGGAAGGATAGGTCAGGGGAGTCTCGCGCTTGGCACTTGGCCAGTACACTTTTTCATTCAATTTGGATTTAGGCTCAGCTGTGAACCATGCATCTCAGCGCGGGGCAGTAACAGTTTTAGGTTGGAAAAATATGATGTGTACCTCTCAAAACAATATGCGGCAGCCTTTCCCCCGGCTTCCATGAAAACAGCTGGGGCTGGTCGGCCTGTTCCTAGCATGTTTGAGAACTCTGTGTAAACATTCTGAAATAGGCAGTATTTCTAAACCTTGCAATGAGTTGGGCGAAGGTTTCAAGGATCAAATATTTGAAAATGTTTGAGAAACACAAATTATACTGTGAGATAGACCCTTGAGAAAAATGACACTGAATGTAAAATCAGCATTTTTAACATTTCAGTTTTGAGGGAAGACTTCATACAGACAATCTCATTTGCTCTTTGCTGTTTTAATACAGATTCGGGTCAGTTCTTGGTTTGAGAAAAGGCGAAGTTCTGCAACGCTTTTCTGTTTGCAGGGAATCTGATGGTAATGAAGCTCCTCTAGGAAAAGCAGAGGTTAGATGAGAGAGGAGGTCTACCAGTTGTTGAGGGTGTAAATGCCAAGCGTTGCCTACATTTGGTGTGAATTTGGCTGTATTTAAAAAAGCAAGTGGGAAGCTATAAACCGTTTTCAGATAGATATATATATATATTTATTTGAAATAATTAAAATTTTCCAATTTTGTCTACATTTCTCAAAATGTGACTGTTTCATTGACATTTTGCATGTTTTATTTCAATGTCAGGACAGACACTGTCTTAAGAATATTGGCACATAGTTTCTCCATACACTCTTGGAACCCGAGCATTTCTGTGACACTGGAATAGTTTCCACGAAGTTCCCGGAGGGGATGCTCAACCAATGAGACACCAAGCAATTTGCTGACTGGGGACAAACTTTTTTTCTTAACAAATTTTATTTCTTATTATATAATTAATTCATGCTTATTACAGAAAATATAGCTACGAAAAAATAATAAAATAATAAATAATAAAATGTAATTTCTTTCTTCTAAATCCTCATTAGAAATAATATTGCTATATCTTTGCCCATCTATGATTATTTATATAAAATAAATTCCCAGAAGTGATATTACAGCCCGAAGGCACACATATCCTAAATTCTATGATATATGTTAACAAATTATCTTGTAGAAAACTCCTATCAATTGATAGTATTATCATTAGTATATGAGAATATCAGTTTACTTGCTTTGTTTATGGATTATATCATTAAGACATATTTAAAAAATTTACTGGTAAAAAGATAATTTTCACTTTCCTGGACAAACTTCTGCACTGTACATAGTTTTTCTTCAGCTTCCTCTACCCTGCAAGCTATCACCTTTACGTGCTAGTCTCCCCGTACCTCGAAAAGGTATCTTGGATTCCCAGGGAACCCTGTTCTAGCATATTCTAGTACATTCTAGTACGTTCCTCTACAGGACACTGTTGCAAGGACCTGAACTTTTCCTCCCTTAGTGTATTCTGTGTTTTGTTTTGTTTTGTTTTTGAGAGGCAGGGAGGGGCAGAGGGAGAGAGAGAATCCCAAGATCCTGAGATCATGACCTGAGTTGAAATCAAGAGTTGGACACTTAACCGAATGAGCCACCCAGGTGCCCCAATTCTGTGTTTTAAAATATGCTTTTTTTTTGTTTCTTGCTAAGGTGAATCCAATATAATAATTTCAGTCAGAGCTTAACAACAGTGTATATACACAGATATACACTGATCGGAATCTTAAGAAGTACACTGATGAGGAATGTATTTTTAGTAAAGGGAAATTTTCTTGGAAACCTTCAACTCCATGCAGATCATGGCCTTCTACTGTGGCCTTTAAACGGCCAGCCCTGTTGTTTTCCACTGTGGGAGATGCCAGTTTCAGCTTAGGCCTGGTGGTGAGTGTGGGGTGGTCCCTTTACCCTACGTGTGCTCTGGGTGACAGGTGCCTTCTGCAGAGCTCCAGCAGCCTCAAGTATGGGATACAAGTTGGACTTACTCACCAAATACTCACACTGGTTTTAGTATATGTGCTGCTGAAGCGAGCACACGCACACTGATTTTCCAAGTTTTATATAAAATTCCCTTCTGAAATACCTTCCAAACAATGCTTTTTTTTCCCCCCGGTGGTGTTGGGGGATAGGGAGTTGGAACAATTCTGTGAAGGTTTCAGTAAATTTTTCCTTAAAACCTGGATACAGTTTTCTTTCAACTGAGACACAGCCAAGTGCCTATTCATCCAGACAAGTAAGTAACAGATGACTATGGAATAGTGCTGAGTTAATGCCATTTCCCGTCAGTGTCTCAGATGAAAGACCGTTAACATTTTCTGTGTGAACGTTTTGTCTTCGTTTTTTATTGATGACACTGATTTAAAGACACTCTGGTTTAAGCTAAGAATATGTAATGTTTAGATTATATAACCGTTACATAAATAGACTAGAGTCAATTATTATCTGGGCTTCAAATAACTATTAATCAAGTAACCAGCTTTTTTTGGGGGGGGGGGGAAATAGGAGACTATGTTCTGTATTTTATCCCAGTATGAAAGAAACAAACAAATACTAACACTCAACAACTAATTTTCAGTTTGTCACAAAAATGTACAGAGAAGTCTTGCGTACGTTAAAAGGGAAGTTGGAGATTTGGTTTCTGCCTTCCCCCCTTCAGCCACAGCAGCTGTGTGAGCTGTGTGGAGTCAGAGGTAGGGTTTCTTAACCTTTCTCGTACCCTATCAAGATAGGTGATGAGAGCCAGGCCAAGTATTTCTTGAATCGAGCAAGAATCCTCGAAAATAACAAACACAATCTTTGCCTTTTTGTATATTATGACCTACAAATGAAGATAAATACCAGTTGAGGGGCAATATATATTTTTTTTAAAAGAAGAAAAAAGTACCCTTTTAAACCTCATATCCCAAAGCACAAGTATTAAGGATAATTACAGAGCCGAGGAGCCCTGGGTGAGCCGGGCCCTGACTGCTCTGGTCTTCACAGGAGAACAGGACGGAAAGGGGAGGCCAGGAAGATGATTAAAGGGCTGGAAAGATGACTTTCCGGCAGTGTGATATTAAGGCCATTAATATGTCTGCATTTCAGTTCCAGTGTGCTAATATATTATTTTACCTATTAAAATATCATAAAGATTACCTATAATTAAAGATGATTTAGAGTCTAAGTCATAACTAGATCTAACTTCATGCAAACACATTGAGAGTGAATTCACTTTGAAGTGGAATTTAGCTAGCCTCATGAAAACAGTATCTACAAGACACCGAAAAGACAGAGAGAAGAAAGACACTATATATGGTCAGTACAATAAAAACCCTGACAACCCTTTTATGGATTCATACCCAAAAAGTCTGTTTTGAAGGAACACGTGTCAAGCGCTGCCTAAAATAAAATGTCGGTTAGTTCTTCGTTTTCTAATAAGCGATGTATTTCCAGTACTGAAACTCTGCCCTTCATTTTCTTCCTCACAGGGATCAGCCGGGCAGCCGGTTCTCCTTTTTTCAATCAATCAGCATGTTTTACTTCACATTTGTACCGACTTGAAACAAGTTACATTTGCAACTCCAGAGAGCAAAGATGAAACTTTGTTCTTGCTTTTGTGTTGAGCCCTACAATTTATTTCTCTCCTGGCAACAGATTTTAAGTCTCCCTCCCTCCCCCCCTCTTTTCTTCCTTTTCACGGGAACTGCTTGGGGAGTGCCGACAAAGCGCTGTGTGTGTGTGTGGGTGGGTGTGTGTGTGCGCGTCTTCCCTTTGCCTGGTTTCTGTGTCGGTGTGCATAAGCACGCATTCATTAACGTAATTCCTCAGCATCCAACAAGAGCGCATCATAAACCCGGGAGAAGAAGCCTCATAAATATTTAGATGTTCCCTCTACCTTCCAAACTGGAGTGAAAGGCTTATTTAGTGAAGAGTTGGTCTCGCTTAATCTGCATGTGAATCGAGATGGGGGACAAAAGGATGAAAAGGTGATGGAAACTCGAATACAAACCCTATGGTCTCCAGGGGGTCATTCATCTTGTTCTTGTCAATACCATCGCGGGGCTTGGCTTTTTTCTGCGCATGAGCACACAGAGCCGGTTTCCAAAGACAGCTGGAGAGGACGTGTATGCTTTGTTCTAGCTTGTAGTTTTTTAAGGCATGGAATTGCTTCACACTTTGTATTGGACTGACTTCTTCCTTCTTCTGAGTTGCTGCTAGCCATATATGAGTGATGCATCTATATTTAGTGATGTATACAAATACACAAGACAGGCAGTATTAACAAGATTTTTTTTTAATTGTGACAAAATATACATAAGACTTAGCCATTTTAATCATGTTAAAGTGTATAATTCAGGTGCATTTACTACATCAGTGTTGTGTAGCTGTCACCACTATTTATTTCTAGAACCTTTTCACCATCCCAAACATGAGTTCTGTACACATTAAACAGTAACTCCTGACCTGCCCCTCCCCCAGCGTAAACAAGCTTTTTTAAAACTCCATACCTAAAACTCTCCGTGGAGTGAGAACTCCTGGCACTTGATTTCGGAGGTGTTGAGGAGCTGGGCAACGGGGAGTGAAGGAAGATAAAGAAGGCAAAAGTAAAGCGAGAAAAGTCTTTTCTCCTAAGTGTGGTTTCACTGAGCTAATGAACTCAAAGCCTGGAAATGAATATGGGGAAAGAAACTTGGATGTCAAGTAGCCAGTCTGCTTTTTACCAGAATGAAAGAAAATGATAGTGAAAAGTTTAGCAGCTTTTGAAAATCCCCATTATTATAAAAAAATCAGTTTAGGTAAGAATTTCAAAATAAAACTCAAAGATAAAAGCCTATGATATTTGATATTATTTGAGACAAAACAAGTGGATTATGTATTTTATAGAACTATTCTGCCAAATATTGGGGGGTATATTGTACTTGACCAAAGACTGACATGAAAGCTAGGAGGATAACCTTATAACTAACTGTTAAAATTCATTTATATTGTTATTTCCCATTTTACGTATCTCTGAGGTTGTAACCATGTTGCTTTAAATGAAAAACACTAAAGAAACACTAGTGGTCAAATTCCATCACAAGGCAATGTATTAAGGAGGAAATTTGCAACCCCAACCTCCAAGTGCAGCACTTACTTTAAGAAATCTTAAAAAAAAAAAAAAAAAAATTCAATGCAATTAAAAAAAATAGGGGCAGTCCTATTGAGTTTGTTTTAATGGGACCCTGTTTTCCTAGCACCTAGAGCCAGGCTCCCTAAGAATGAGTATTAGCAGTTGAGACCACATGTGAGTGACTAATACTCTTCCTCTCTCGGTGGAAGTCATGCCTGTCATTGTCACCGAGTATTTAAGGAATTGTATTATTTTATATAGTGTGAAGATAGCAGCTTTCAGGGGCAGGTGCTGGGGGAGGGGAGAGTGTGTGTGTGGAGCCAGAGGCCCCGGGGGCCTGGGGGAAGAGGCAAAGCTGGTAAATTGGGAACTTACAGTTCCAAATAATGGGAAAACGAGTTCTGATTAGCTTAACCAAAAAGGAGGTTCACTGACCAAGGTAATTGGGAAATACGAATCAGGCATTAATGCAGGAGCTCAAACGATGTCATAAGGAAATGTTCTTCCAGATTGGCTCTGTTTTCCTCCATAGCTGCTTCTTTGGTAAGCTCCTTCCGTGTGGCGATTACCACCATGGCTACTGTATCCTTAAAATATTTTCATCCACTGCAGCCAGCAGTCCCACCAAAAAAAGGGAGGTCCCTGTTTTCCTGAAGTGTCAGTGGGAGTGGTAGCAATGATTGGTTTGCATGGCGGGGGTCAGGTGGCTCTCCCGGAAGGGCATGGAGTCCTGCGAGCACCGTCTGCCGGTGGTGGCCTAGAGGTGTTAAGGCGCACCAAAATCACACTAGATTTCCCACGAAACAAGAAAGTTTCTTTATGGAAAGCAGGAGGAGTAAGGGCAAATTGGCTAGGCAGACAACTACAGCTCTGACAGTTCACTGCAAAACTGATCCTCCATTGAGTTCGGGGGATATGAGTTGTATCCGTGAGGGTGAGCGAGGCTATTGGCCAAATGCATATTAGTTTAAATACAGTAAAAGTGTGTTTCTTATTTGAGTAACACAACTATACAGGTGAAGAGGTCTGCAAAATAGCCTTTCTCGAGGCAGTCACTTGGGGACTCTTATCTTCTGGACCCATGCCCCCATTCCAGCTGGCCCCAGTAGGACAGACTGCTAGAGGACACTGGGAGGCTTCTAGGGGCCACGCTGGGAGGGGGCACCTATCACCTTGGCTCCTATTCTATTGACTAGAACTCAATCACATGGCCACACCTAAGTTTAAGAGAGGTGGGAAATGTGGATTAGCTGTGTGCCCAGAAAGAAGAGGAAATCATTTTGGTGAATTGCTGTCAATTTTTGCCTCATCGGTTACCATGATTCTGCAAACGGGCTGGAAACCGGAGGCATGTAGTGGGTGAGAGGAAGAGTTACTGTGTTCTCACCAAGGGCTTTGCATGTATGAACTCATAAAATCCTCTCATCAACCTGGGGGTTGGGACAAACCTCCTCCCTGGAAGTGAAGAAACAGAGGCACAGAGAGGGTATGTAACTTGCCCAAGGTAGCAAAATTAGAAATTGTTGGAGCCAGGATTTGATACAGAACAGGTTGAGCACACAGGGTTGCAGGGGAGACTAGGTGAGAGGATGTTTGTGAAGACCCAGGTCATGCCAGGCATTTGGGAACCTGTCAGTGTTAGCTGTATTTTTAATCTGGTCCTCAGGTTAAGCACAGCGTCTCAGAGGAATGCTCATCAGGAGGCCAACCTGGAGGCTGAGGGATGATGGGTGTCCATAGAGGCAGGTTCCTGAAGGCTCTTTGCTACCGAGGATGTGGGGCTACTGGAGGCCTGGATCCGTTCATTAAATGAGAGCCATTACTGAGATGGCCAAAGCTCATGCTGGCCAGCCATCACCACTACCTTCCCCAGGTGGGAATGCGTGGACAGCCTTCTCCTGTTCTTGTCCTCAGGTGGCGTTAGTTGCTCCTTGCTCAATATTTGTGAAGGACTTCAAGCACATTAATAGACAGCTGATTGCTTGTAATTTGGGGCTTACTTGCTCCCTTTGCCACCCAGAAAATTTCTTGAAGGCAGAGACAATTTCTTTGTGTCCTCACATCATGCATGACATAGAGTAAGCCATCTCAGTGTGGTAACTGGATGTTGATAATAATGCCAATAGCCAATACATATTGAGCAGTCCCTAGATTCCAAACGTATGTCTGGCCTTGATAATTGTTGCCCCATTTCATCCTCATAGTAACACTACAGAGTGGGTTTTATTACTGCCCCATTTTTCAGCTAAGAAAATGGAGAATTGCTGAGATCAAGGTGTCTGCCCCACATCACAGCAGAGCCAGAGTGTTTCATCATTGTATCACCTCGCGGGGCCAGCTTTTTTTTTTTTAAAGATTATTTATTTGAGGGGGAAAGAGAGAGAGTGAGAGGAGAGAAATCACGAGTGGGGGCGGGGCAGAGGGACAAGCAGACTCCCCGCTGAGCAGGGAGCCCAAAGCGTGAGAGAGCTGGATCCCAGGACCTGAGATCGTGACCTAAGCCCAGGGCAGTTGCTGCTTAACCTACGGAGCCCCCCAGGCACCCCTGGGCCAGCTTTAATTCCATGACAAAGAGACCCACATCCTGTTCTATGCCAGAGGCAGGGGGACATCCAGGCAAGATCAGAGAAAGATGGCTCAGTGGGGCAGTCTGGAGAGTGGGAAGAGAGGCAGTGAGGATAGATCCCTAAGACCTCAACCAGGAGGTGCTCCATTAGGGACCATGGTGGCAAACTGAAGGTCAGAACAAGTAGCCTCAAGCCCAAGAGAGAAGCCTGGGAGGGAAGAAGGGACTCCTTTGTCATAGGTCAGAGATCGGGGCCTGGGTCCCCCAAGAGCTAGGGCAGCACACCCAGTAACAGAGAAGGGAGCCGCCAGGGAACCTGTAACGACAGAAAAGATTAATAAGAATGTTCAGAAACATTCCAAAGAGTTGACCTGGGTCTCCATTGAAATGTAAATGAGGCCAGTCTTTGGGAACCCCTGCTGGATTTTTCTGAGATTCTTTAGTAACCTTGTAATTTTTCTCAATGTTTGTAATTTTTAAAACCCTGACCTTTTGATAACTAAAACTCCTTTGTCCTTTTTTAAATTTGTGTTTGTTTTGGAGGCAGCAGGGATGAGGAGAGGTTGAGGAAGCTGTGTCCTTCCTGCAGGGGCCTGTGGGAGGGGCTGGCCTCAAGTCCAGGGACTGGCCAGGAAGAAAGAAACCAGGTGGAGCTGAAGGGCTGGGGATGGTGGCTGGCCGGGGATGCAGGGGATGGAGGAGGTTGATCGAGTTCTTTGGTTACTTCTAGAACTTAACTCTCAGACCCAAGAAGGATCTGTGTCACACATAATTTCATGTCCACGTCAGGGGGAAGCCAGTGCAAACACTTACCTTTTATTACAAGTGCAGTTTAAATTAAGTTAGGAAGGAAAGACTACAGGCTTTGCAAATTTCCTTTGTCAGAATTTGGGGATCAGAAGAACCTTACAGCTAAAATCATTGGAGGCCTACCATTGCAAAAGGTGAACACTTGCTCCTGAGCTATCTGGTGGCCACAGAAGCTTTTGGTTGCTGTGCAGATAGGGCCTGGTAGAACAAACTGTGAGGTTTAATTAGCGTGAAGATCTTCTCCCCACATCTGGGGGCTTCCTTTTGATTTTTAACGGGAGAAAATAGATAGTGAATGACAGCATGTTTTAGTTTTGTGAAGTCGGCCACTAATTTAATTCAATTGCAATGAAAAATAAATAGCGGGTCCAAGAACCCTTTTATTTTCTCTTCTCTGAAATGCTTCTGAATATTTTCCTATGGTTAACATTGTACAGAAACCAGGACATTTTCGTCAACAACGGAGATCTTGCAAACAATTTCAAACACAGCATAGAACCTTAAAGGCCTGTTGAGCCACCTGGAACCAACGTGAAGTTTAGGATCCATAGAAGGACTAAAGCTGTGTAAACACCATGGGGTTGACAGACAGATGAGCTAAAACTTGAGCTAGCAGAGAAGGAGTGGTATTTTTGCATGTAGAACTTGAAAAATAAACTTGCCTGGTGGAAGTGTTTTCCTTGTGTTCTTT
This sequence comes from Mirounga leonina, assembly GCF_011800145.1. Taxonomy (NCBI): domain Eukaryota; kingdom Metazoa; phylum Chordata; class Mammalia; order Carnivora; family Phocidae; genus Mirounga; species Mirounga leonina. Next base: position 6,937,280 of record NW_023270812.1, read on the forward strand.
TCTTCCCTGTGCAATTCCCCTTTATTTCCTTTACTACAACGACACTATTAATGGATGCTCTACATAGTTGAGTCTACTGAATACAGGGCCAGATGAAGGATAAATGGCAATGATAAATCTTAGGTTAAGTATTTTAATTAATTAATTATTTATTATTTTTAAGTGTGGGGCTTGAACTCATGCCCCTGAGATCAAGACCTGAGCTGAGATCAAGAGTCAGACGCCTAACTGACTGAGCCTCCCAGGTGCCCCAATCTTACGTTAAGTATTTTTAAAAAGCTGTAATGAGATGCCAGCCATGTTTCCCATCCAGGAAGTTCACTGATAGACACTAAGAGCAAGGTTGCAGGACGTACATATTGCGTTGCTGATATGCATATGTTGTGTTATAAATAAAAAATTCTATCACATCACATCACACCAGCAAGTTCCAAGTTAAAGTAACTCATGGCACCATGGAGACTGTGTGGAGAGGCTGTTGGGCTGGTAGGAAATGACCCTCCAACCAGAGAAAATGGGAGAGAGCAGGGGCAGGGAGGTGAGCGACTGAGCTTGAGACTGGATGCAGGAGGGGAAGCCCCAGGAGGGAGCACCAAGCCCTGAGCTCAGGTTTGTGTCATTTACGAAGGGAGCTGACAGCTCAGTCATGGGACCAAGATTTTGCCTTGGGAAAATCTGATGTAAAAATCAGTGATTTGGGTTTTTTGCTGTGGTCTGTATAGCATTACCCTTACTTAGTGCACAGTTGTATATACAGGTTACAGTAAGTGAGTTTTGTAAAAATAGCTATCGAGAAGAAAATTCTTATCAAGCCCTTGTCAGGGATTCAATTACCCTTCAGGCTGAATCACACCCCACCCCCCCCCCCCCCCCGCCCAGGTATCCAGTGATAACACTTTGCCCTTTTGGTAACATATGAGGCAAATGTAAATATTGTTCAACATCAGTATTATAAAGAGGTAAGTGATTCACTGAAGCTGGACACATGATTATAAAAGTGTTTATTTAAACGATTCTTTTTTCTTTTCGGCTACCTTGATTTAGTTGTGGGTCCCGGCTTTCATCTTGAAATGATTCTCTGAAAGCTGCTTTGATAACCTGAAAACCACAGAGAGAAAGTTTTCGCTCTCTGGGTCAACTTTTCAGAGGCTGTATGCTGGCTGGGTGTGGTGACAGATCCGGAGGCAATGGAAATCAGTCTCGGGGAGCTAGCCTTGCGGAAGCGGAGACTTCTGGGGGTTCACTTGGAGAGATCAAGCTCACTTCAGGGAAGGCCCTGGGAAGACAGAGCTGTCACCGTCTCTCTAGTTGCTTCATATGTGACCTGGTGAAACTGACTTGCAGAAGCCACTTGCGAGTGTATGTACATTTGTCTCCTCCCACCCTGCTCTCAGACCTTAAGTTCCTCAAAACATGAGCTATTTTTTTCCCATGGCATCTGATTTAAAAAGGGGGGTGCTCGTTGCTTTGCTTACGGAATGTCTGCTGAGAGGCGGGTGGAGCAGACACCCCACTTGTTCACTTGCCTGTGGTTGTTCGCTGTAGCCGCCCATGCAGGGATTGGAGAAGGCCCTTGAACTGGCCTCATGCCGACCAACGGGTGCTGGGGCATCACATTTTTAAACCTGGGGTCAGCGTGCAACTGTCGGTGTTAGAACACAACAACGATGGGATCCTGGGGTCCTGCGAGCTCCTGCAAGTCTGGGGGTCCATCTAGTCCTGGACCCTCCAGGCCCCCTGCTAACTGCCCGTTCAGTTGTTGACAGGGCAGGAAAGGGAAGGAGGCAGCCTCCTTCTCCACATTCGCCCCGCTGCTACAGAGCTCTCTCTACTGTCTGGCAGCTGGAGGCTGGGTCTTGAAGAGCTCCGAGGCCCCGGGCCAGCTTTACATCTACGGTTTGGGCTGCTGACAACACAGCCGGCCTGCGATCAAGGCTCCTTTCCATCAGGTTCTTGGTCCTTTTACTTCCTGGTGTCAGCAGTCCTGGGAACAGGAAATGCTTCATGCAACAGGAAGCGACAGGAAACTGATGACTAAGTACTTCTGAGTTTTGTGGATACAATTTCAATGTAAATAGAGTTACTTACACACTTTCCAAAAACACATGTGCATCGATAAATAGGAGCTATCAGGAGACCTCACTCTTTTCAAGTTTCTGTTTACTGAAAGTTTACTGTGTGTCAGGGAGTTTGCTGGGCACTTCATGTTCACTTCCTCACATGATCCCAACACCATCCTTAGGTTTCGTTATCCCATTTTATAGGTGAGAAGAGAGGCGTAAGTCATTTAAGTGGCTCCTGGTAAGGGGCAGGGCCGAGATATGAACGCAGGACGTCTGTGGTTGCTGCTCTGGACCCCTGTGCTCAGAGGGTCCAGCAAACTCTCCAGGGTGAATGTTTTAGGGCTTCGTTTCCTTGCTTGGGGGTTTAAAGATAATTCGTCTATGTCACATGTGAGAAAAGCAAGAAAAGCACTTCTATGGCTTGGCAGGTAGTTATGTAGTGGGGCTCAGGTGCTATTATTTCATATTTCTGAGCCTAGAAAGGCCCCCCCACCCCACCCCCCGCTGCCCAGGCTCAGGGCTCAGCAGCCCTGACACCAAGGAGACCTGGCCACTCCCTTTCCCATGCGGAGTGACAGGGTCTGGTTGGGGCCCTTTGATTAAGTGAAAGCTGCCTTCCTGAAATCAGGCACCTGCTCAGTTGAAATGCTGGAGCCCGGTCAGCTGAGGGACTGGAGAAAGTCAAGTCTGGCTCTGGGTCCCCAGAGGTCAAGGAACCTGGTGCAGAGAAGGGCCTGCCTCCTGTGCCCACCAGTGGCCAGGCAGCCCAAGAGGAAGCTGGGACTGGATGGGGAGTAGGATTATTGCTGGCATGTCAGCTGACGGGACAGTTTACAAGACCGTCTCTGAACTCTGTGAACGCAAGGCTTTTTCTCTTTCCTCATTTCACGATTTAACAGTTTAGTGTTCTTGATTCCCCCTCATATCCCTTCTGTTCCCTTAATAGCTTTACCTGGACAGAGAAACGCTCCTGGCGCGGGGGAGGCCCCACCCCACCATCTGTCACAGTCTCAGCGGGCACTTTCCCACTACTTAATTCCAGGCTCACACTATAAATACAGGGCACCCATTTTAGAACTGTTAAACAAACGTGTTACTCACTTCACTATGCGGCATTTTATTTCCATCTGAAAAACCATCCTTACTACCGATGGGTATTGAGGAAGACAGTGTCACCCACGCCCGTTGATCAGGCTGGTGGCCCTTGAAGGTCTACAAATTGTAACGGTAACACATTTTTACAGATGGGCTTGGATAGAATAATTAGGAAATAGTAAATGCTGGTATCATCAGTATTACTTGCAGAGTTCAGCAGAGGAATGTGAATGGCTGTCCAGGACAGAGGAGAGAGCAGAACAGAGGTACTTCCTATGGCGTGAAATATAAAACATTTTCCATAAGGAGAGAGATTAATCGTTTTTCAGCTCTGGCAACAACCTGTTTATTAAAACATTATTCAGTGGAAAATAGAAAGTACAGCTGAAAACTTTGGTATTTCATTGTAACTGGTTAAATAGGATTTTCATAAATTTTCTTTCTAAACTTGGATATATGCCCAAAGAGTCTGTATATGTATACGTATTTTCAACAACAAAAATTTCCTTAGTTGCAATCAATAAAAACTAGTAAAACTCAGATTTAACAGACATGAAGATAGGAAATAAGCAATTTTCTAAATATGCAAACAAGCTGATACAAATGTAAGTATCATTCAGAACGTTTCCGTTGGTAGGGCAGGAGTGCAGGTGACCCAAGAGGTGGTCAGTCCCACTGGGAGCAGGCAACAGGCATCACTCCTTCAGTTTGCCGGGTCGGAGGGATTCCCGGGGCTTCTGCAGGAAGGGCAGGGCAGTGTAGCTAAGAGAAGTAATTGTGTCCTGAGTGGTGTGGAAATAGTTCAAAATTTAAAATCTGAGAAAGTTTACTGGTGTGTACTGATTGAATATCAGTGCTGTGAATAACTGCTTTTAATCTTAAATAAAGTTAAAGTGATTCTGACCAGGCCTCTTTTATATTAAAACAGGAGGTACTTGCTTTCTGACCTATTAAAGATTCCAGAGACTATGGATGCTCTGGCCCCTGTTGCCCCAAATGGTATGTTTCTTGCGGGGTGAGAGGTATTTCACACTCCAAAGTGCTTTTTAGGAATCATGGAATCACACTGCAAAAACTGTTCACACAGTAACAGAAACTGAGGCCCCTCCTTCCCCTTCTGTTTTCCCGATGTCACTGAAGGCAAAGATTTTCAGATGCTACTATTTACTCAGGTAAGTATTCTGGGCTGGGAGCAGCTTACACAGCTGCCTGCCCTCCTTAGAGACCAAGTAGGCCTATGTTTTTCTTTCTTTTTTTCTTTTATTCATTCAAACAAGTAACTATTGAAAGGAGACTACTTTTAAAGCATCTAAAGAGCAGAAAGAGGAACAGGCCTGGAATCTACTCTCCAGGAATTATTATGCCCTCGGAGTGGTTAAGTTTCTCCACCAGGAACTCTAGAGGCGATTTGTAGGGCTCAACATTTTCAGCTGTAACATGTTAAAGAAAAAAAAAAAAAAAAAGAAAGGCTATTTGGTTTTAACCCTTTGTTAATTATAAAAATGTAAGAATTTCAGTCAAAGGTATTATATTGTCTAAGGAACACCAATATCCAAAAATATGACTTTTATTTCAGTAAGGAGAGCAAAAATGACACCTAAGAATTTTAAATAGATTTCTTATCGCCATTATATGACCACCCATCTGTGCACCGGGTTATCCTAGGCACAGAAATTAAATTACAACAAAATCAGTTTGCTGATGTGGATGAGAACATCTTATTCAGAATCACAGAATTTTAGAACTTCAAAGGCTCCGAGATCACTCAGTTCACATGTCAGAGAGACTGAATTACTTACTTGGTGTTGCACAGCTCATTAGGATAGAACTAATAAGGACTTTTTATACCCAACACAGCAATCTTTTCTCTATAGGACATCAGCAGTATTTCAATGAGATGTAAGAGCTTAATGTTTGAAAAGATTCAACATCACCACTGAAAGAAGAAGGACTCAGAGAGGACAGTATTTTAGTCATTACAAGACATAGCTCTTGGGGCACCCAAATTTAACTGACGGAAGGGCCAGACGTGTGCCGTGAATCACTCAGGACTTAGGGGGTTTGCTTTGAATTGGGTTCCCAGCATTTACCAACCCTGTCACAAGAGTCACATCACTGGTTAACTCTCTCAGCCTCAGCTTCTTCACTATAAAATGGGGGTAATAATTAACTCAGAGCTGCCAGGTACTCAATGAGATCATAACTGAAGTGCCTAACAGTACTTGTAGGGACTCTAAATGTCAGTCCTCTTTTTGTCTCCCTGGTCTCACTAAAAACTCTTCAGAAAGTACAAATATGTAGTAATTACAGGAAAAATGCAACATTTTAGGCTATAAGTTAAATTTTAGTAAAGGATAATGGCATTTGACTAAATGTCTGGGACATGAGCAGGCACTTCCCTTGCTCATAAAAAATGTTTACTCACATTAGTTATTTAAAACGAACACAGAGAGGGGCACCTAGCTGGCTCAGTGGGTAGAGCATGTGACTCTTGATCTTGGGTTCATGTGGTTGAGCCCCATGTTGGGGATAGAGTTTACTTAAAAAAATAAATAAAGGGGGCATTTAAAAAACAAAAATAAAACAAACCCCTAGTGCATAGATTATGAATCACACTGTATCTGTTTAATATGTTAAAAAAGTCTAATTACAGGTTCATCCTGAATGAGCCAGATCTTGAAGGAAAAAGACAACAAACCAACAAGTCCAGGGGAACACTATGGAAGTCGTTTTGCAATCATAAACCCGTGAAGCGATCTGAAAGTTGATCAAAACAAAATGCATTTTTAATTCACTCTCATATTCCTATAATTAACAGGTGGTTATTTTTTAGTTTAAGTTTCTGTTTAAGTGTGGAATGAAGATGGGATTACCTGGCACAGGCCTGCATCCTGGCTGAAAACATTTTTCCCTCTAAAGTTTCATTTAGGGTCAAATGAGTAGAAACTCTACACCATCAGTTCACATTTAACTGCTGTGCAGTGGTTTAAACTAAATGTTAGTATTACATCTGCAACTATCATGTTAGTGGTTTTAAAAGGCAGCACAAGTAACAGAACAGCTGTGAAGAGCAATGCCTTTCATTTTACAAATGGTGCATTTACACTAAGAGATATATAAATATGCCTCACTGAAAGGAATCCATGTTACTGTTTGATTGATTCATTTCCTTGTATTAAAAAAATTCCCGAGGCTCTTCTTCATGAACACTTTAGCTTGACATTTGAGGCTAACCAAAAACTGGCAACTACTACTCTTTCTGGAAACTCCTACTCTGCAGCCTGACCCTTTCCAAGTTTTTGTCAGTATCCCCCATCTCCCGGGGCTGTGTTTCTTAGGCTTCCAGGCCCCAAGTGGTAGCGCTCATTTCCATTCCTATGGCATTTTGTCTTCAGCACTTGCTTTTATTAGTTAACTTTTCATATGTATGTGATCCTAACTCCCAGCTTAGCCTTAGGGTTAGTAACAGGTATTTAGATATACTAGGTACCTCAAATATTTGTTGATTAAGATATTCACACTTAAAAGGTGTCATTTTCAACCTTCCAAATAGTCACTGATAAGACATCTCACAATTGAAAAGGACACTTGAGAAATCTAAGATAATAAACAAACATAATTAAGACAATAAACAAAAGATTATAGGAAAGCCCCATTCCCTTGTAGGAAGATTTAAGAATTAAAGATTCAAAACAAAACAAAAACAAAAACAAAAACACATTTGGGACACAAGGCCGTTAAAGATTGGATTCTTAAGTGGAAGAACATTTTTTTTTTTTTAATTTATTTATTCGAGACACAGAGATACAGAGAGAGAGAGAGGACATGAGCAGGGGGAGAAGCAGGGAGGGGAAGAAGCAGGCTCCCCGCTAAGCAGGGAGCCCGATGTGGGGCTCGATCCCAGGACCCTGGGATCATGACCTGAGCCAAAGGCAGACGCTTAACCATCTGGGCCACCCAGATGCTATTAAAATTTTCTATTTTAAAAGTCAAGAATAGCAAGAAGCAAATAAAGCCAATCAAATTTTAGAGAACAGAAAATATATTTCCACTCACGTTTAATTACTGATGTTAGATATGGAAACATTTTTAGTGTCAACATATTAGATGACAGTTTTTCACAGTGAAAAAGCTATTATAAAGATCTTCAAGATGAAGCTCGCCCATGTGTACATTGTAACTTGTGAATATTGTAAAGATATTTTTGTAATAATGTGATTAGTCTTTCCATAATAACTTTTAGATTTTTAAGCTTCTTGAAGGCAAGTGATGTATCCCAACAATTTTTGTATTCTTCATGCACTTGTTATATGTTAGGTAATTAATGGGGTAAGATGGTACCTAAAAGGTCTGAGGCAGGAGTGTGAGAGAGAAAAGGGATATGGTGGGTAGCACAGTGGTCTCCAGAGGCCTCTCCCTGCATGGACCTGGTTCTGCCTGTATGGGACCAACTACTTACTACTCTGAAGCATCAACCATCTCTCCTCTGAAGTCTGGCTCTTCACATCTAAAATGTTTGCTCTAAGGATTAAAAGAATATAGGTAAGGGGTTTGCACAGTTCCTAGTGCAGAACTACTTAGTACTTTTTTGAATATACCTAATTTTTGAGTGCCTACATGTACTGTTCTGTTCCAGGTGTTGGGAATCCCACACAGAACAAAATAAAGCCCTTGCTCTCATGGAGTTTACATTGTAGGGGGAGGTGAGAGGCAAATTTACCCATAGAACATGTGAGGTAGAAATAAATGCTATGAAAAGAATTAAAAGGGGGGGGGGTAAGCAGATAGAATAGAGAGGGAGTGTGTGTATGTGTACTTGCATGCGTTATCTCATACAGGGTGGTAAGAGGAACCTTCTCTGGTAAGACCTGAGAAAGGGTGGGAGGCAGGCTTATAGATGTGTGAGGAATGCTCTGCAAAGAGAGGAGACACCAGGTGCAAAATCCTGGAGTAGAAAGCATGCTTGGCCTGTTTAAGGATGGGAAGGGATTCCGGGGGAGAGCTCAGTGTGCTAGGGGAAGAGAAGAAAGACGGTCAGCGAGACAGCAGGGTCCAGAGCATGTGGGGTCTTGAAGGCCTCGATCAGGTCTTTGAGTTTTTCATCTGAGAGGGGAAACACGGAAGAACTGTGAGCAGAGAAGTGACCTATGTATACTTGAAAAGGCAATACATAGTAGCTATTATAAATGCTGTAACCACATGAGATTTAATACATGGGACATGAATATTGATTATTGTTCTTTAACTCTGATCTGGTTCACCTAGAAGAACCAGGTGAGCCATATGAAATTGTGATTTCTATCCATCAACAACGGTGGAACATCATCAAAAGTTTCAACCTGACTTATTGGATAGGGTTAGTAAAAGGGTGAAGAACATAGGATAAAATATAAGTGGAATTGAATCCCAGATCCAGGACTCATGAGTTATAGGCTTGGCGAAGTTACTTAACCTCCGTTTCCCTGTGTTTTCCCCTTACACAAAATAGGGATAATAGCATACCTAAATTACAAGGTTGCCTTGAAAATTAAATGAGATATACATGTAAAGGATTTAGCACAGGGCCTGGGAGCTTAATAAATAAGAAAACTGATTAAGAAGGGGAATTAAATCTTTTATGCTATCAAATTACATGAATAGTTTAGTGCCCTCTAAAATACCTATCATTTTGCTACATACTGAAGCAGCATACATTAGTTTTTAAAGAGGCAACAGGTTTTTTTTTAAATCAAAATACTGTTTCTTGAATTTACAAAATTTACCCTTTAAATTGATAATTGAGTAGGTGAATATTCTATGGCTCTGTTAACAGCAATGGAAGTAGAACTTCTTAAAATATTTTAGAGTTAATTGTTTTCAACTTTGTCTGCAGGGCAATTCCATTTCCTCTAGCAAAGTAGCTTAATTTTAGAAACAATGTTCCTTGAACAGAAGCTACTTGCTACTCAAAGAGTATTTGTTTGAAATGCAGCGAGTTTCAATACAACTCAAACTTAAGTGTTCCTCAGAATTAGTATGAAGCAAAATTTTACCAAAACACCCCAGGTAAGTTCTCCCCAGCTAAAACACAGTAGACATGATTAACAGATTTCAGCCACTTGCAGCTCTCACCACGGTCAGTTCGATGTTAAATTTCGTCTACATTAATTGAACATGTCGTAACAGGCTTGCAGAAAAATGCAGATGCAGATTTTGCGGCTGACAACATTGTATAAACCAGAGGGCTACACTGTTGCAGTTCAGAAGTCTTTCCCAAACAAAGCTAAATATTCGAAATCCATCATACCGCGTGGGAAACCCTCCTGCCCCATGTAGCATTATTTTTACAAGTTGGCAAATGTGAATGTTGACTTCCACCGTTCGAACTCGGGACACGCTCTCGTTTACTGCGGCTGCGTTTCAGAAGTGGATGCCGATGCCACCACCGAGTGCAACATCGCCACACCGCTCACGTCCCCCTCCTCATTGCGACCAGCGCGGGGCTCGCTCCTAGCCGCGGCCGGCTCTCGGGTTCACGGGTACCGCAGCGAGGCGGACCCTGTCCCTAGAGGCGCGCCCGCCACCGGGACAGCTACCGCAGAGTAGTGGCGACGCCGTCGGGGCGACGAGGGGCGCCCACGCGGGGCCCGCCGCGCGTCAGGCGCCTTCCCGCAGCGGGGCTCTCGAAACCGGAGACCGCGGGGACGCGTCCTGCGGAGGAGACCCCGACACCAGGGAGCGAGGATTCCGGCAGCTTCGGGCCCCCACCCCGCCCCTTGGGGGTCCGACGGCCCGGTCGTTCCCCCCCACCCCGCCACGGCGCGCCCCCGCGCCAGCCCCCGCCCAGGCCCCGGCCCGCCCCACGCAGGCGCGCGGCAGGCCCTGCCCCTCCCCCTTCGCTCGCGGGGCCCTGGCAGGGGCGGAGCGACCCTCGGAAGGGGCGTGGCCGCCGGACTCGACGCGCGCACGCGCTGTCGGACCCTACGGCTACGTGTCGGGCCACGTGACGCCTACCCCGAAAGTCCCCCGTGAAGCAACAGGACGTTAAAAAAAATTCTTTTCTTGACGGTGGGGGTGAGACCGGGCGAGAGTTTTTTTTTTTTTTTTTTAAACTATAGTAACGGAGGAGAGAATGGGGCCGTGCGGTGGCGACAGCAGCCCTGGCGCGTCCCGCTGGCAGTCCCTCTCACCTAACGCCACAGCCCGACCGCGCCCGCCGGACGGGCCAGCCCGCCGGCGGGGAGCGCGAAGCGGCGCGGTGCTCGCCCCCACCCCAGTCGAAAGCACCGCCGCCCGGCGCCCTCCCCCGCCCGTCGGCCCCGCGCCGGCCCCTCCCTCCGCCCTCGCCCGCCTCGGCGGAGACCCCAGCCCCGTGCCCAGGCCGGCTCGCCGGGCGCCGCCCGCCCCGCCGGACGGAGACGGCGCGCCGGCGCCCGGGCCGGGGGCGGCGGGGGGCGG
>NW_023270812.1:6952874-7132151 GCF_011800145.1 Mirounga leonina
ACTCGAAATACCGCGAGGACAAATCTAAACGTAGTCCCGAGTTGCAGAGAACTTCGGCGGAGAGCTTTTCCCGAGGACGCCGCAGCCTCACGTTGTAGGACAGGAAATGAGACTTTGAAAGGGCGAAAATAAAAACGCGCAAAAGTTTGCCAAAAAGCTTTGTCGGTGCAGAGCTGAGGGTTGCGAAGAGTGACAAGAAGATTGATTTTGGCCAGCTCGGGGACTTAGCAAGTGCTTGTAGCAATGCGCTGGGCTGTTAAATTCTAGTAGCTGTGCGTTTCTGTGAACGCCCAGAGAGGAGGAAAATGACCAGCAAAAAAGTCTGTTTCGAAAGTCGAGTAGCCAGGAGTTAATTTTCTTTTAGAGGCAATGCCGGAGGACTGTTGAGAAGAAGCCGAAAACCGTGTCTTACAGAATTGACCGTGGAATTTAGATTTTTCACAGGAGTTTCGAGATCTTTAACGTAGAACTGGGGAAAAAGAATCTAAAGCTTAGAGAGGTGGAATGTCACTAAAGAACAAAAGACCGGAAATGTCTCCGTGATTAAAGATGGTTAAAGAAGAATCCCAGGAGCTTCTGTTGTCAAGAAAGTCATAGGAACAACTTGGAAAGTACGAAACTGTTGGGAATTACTGCGTCCTCGCTTTTGCTTACATTTGTTAAACGTAACAGCAGTAAGGGTTTATTGGAATCGCTTTTTCCACTGTTGAAACAGCGAATCTGTTAATTTCGTATTGCTCCGGAAAAAAACTTGAGCTGTCCCTTTAAGGGGTTCTGCTTTTTCTATTTTTGTTGGCATTTGAAAGATTGTGGAGGCAGAAAACTTTCTGGAATGTCAAAAAAAAAAATTGCTGGAACTCTTAAATTGAGTATTTCCAAATGTGAGCGCTAAGGGGCGCCAGTTATTTTTTTTTAAACATGAGAAATGTTTGGAGCAAAATGTGTAACATACTCATAAGCTGATCTGTATTAAATTTAGTTGGAATTTAAATCACAGTAAGTCATTTTATGTGTCATCTCGTGGACTTACTGTATTTATAATAGAAAATATATTTACAAACACCGAGAGCACATTCTTTAACATCATGGGAACAATTTTATTACATTTCAAAAATAATATGCTTTTTCTGCCTTGGTATATTTTGGTAAAATTAAAAGTTTTAGTATTTATAAAAATTTCTTTTAAGGTTATTTTTCTTAAGTACAGTTGTTTAGGAAGGAATCCTTCGTAGACATTAAAATGAAAATGTGTTCTCACAATATTTAGGGTTAAATAAAGTTGCATTCTTTGAATTAAAATGTTCAATGAAATGACAGGAGGTTATAAAAAAATTGGAAGTATTTTCACTTTGTGTGTATCCTATTTAAAAACATACATAATTTGAGTTTCTCTGATTAGTTCTGAAAGGCTTCTCACTTTGCGTTTATGTTGATCTAAAAATCTCTGATAATTTGGAGTTCTCTGTTAAAAAGTTTCTAATGTTGGCTTCAATAATTTGTAATCTTTCAAATCTAGAATTCCACTTATGTCATTATCTCTAACAAAGGTTTTTTGTTCATTTCTCTGTAGTTGGAAATTGCAACTATTTGCATTTTAAAACTTGGAGACCACTAGCTGAGGATGATACATTCTAAATAATTTTTTTTTCTTTTAATGTGGTTTACTCCATCCCTTATCTTGGTCTATCTTCAGTTTTAGCCCTTTCAACTCCCCAGCCTAAGTAAAGATTGTTTCTGTGTGGTAGCTGGGATGTTTAAAATGGACAGCATAATGACTAGGAAGTTTGATTGTTTTTTTTATCAGACCAGTACAAACATGCAGGAAAAGGGGCTATTCCTTAGTGTGGAATAAGCTGCTTCCTCTAATTGTTAGCCTTATTATAAACTTAATTTGACTTAAGAAAAATACAGTTTTTGAAATGCATCACGTTTTTTTGGGCCAGATGATTTAATTCTGAAAATTTGGCAACTTGCTTTGCCCCTTTGTGGCCTGTCATTGTCCAAAACAAATTAATCATGATTTCTGTTTGTGGTTAGGAATTATATTTTCCTTTTCCATGTGATTGGCGGAAAAATTTTTTCAATTTAGATAAAGCTGTAAATTTTATGTTGACGACTAATTTAGTCAAGGTACTGGACTTAACAGTAGATGTATTTCCTGATAATTAGAAATTTTGAATGATTAGGAATTCTATTAAAAAAATTTTTTTAAAGTAAGTTTCAAAAAATTTGTCAGTCTGAGAACTTTTATTTGGCTAGTTACAAATTTGGGATTTACGTGTGCTAGATTTTCTTAGTTGATTAAAGCTTGACTGTTTTAGATTGAGCATTTTAATTCCATGCCAAGTTAATCTTTAGCTTATATTTTGACTTTGGACATTCTTTTGGTTTTTGGATTTATTTTTTTGTCTGGAGAGAGGGGAGTAGGTAGGAATTGCCAGACTATCCTCTAAGTGTCTTCACAGTTGTTCTTTTAAGTTGTGAGCGCTTTCTAGGTTGGACCACTCACATAAAGGACGTAATTTCAGTTGTTTCCAATACTTAAGAATCTTTCGTTGAAGGTAGAGATGATTACACATAAAACCAAGGTCTTAAAGTCTGAAACTGCTCTCTGGAGAGAGGTTTCCAAACTGAATCCTGGGACCATCCATGGGAAAGAGTAGTTACTACAAGTTTTTTATTTAAAAAAAAACTTTCTTTGTCATGAAAATGAAACTCATGCAACAACAGTACTTGAATGCAAATTATGTTTTTATAAAGTATTGCAATTAGAATTGAGAAAGCCACAAATGAAATCATTTAGACTTAAAAATTTCAGATGGGGGAAAGAACTAGGGATTTTAAAATCAGATTTTGAGTTTTCATTTTTTAGGCATAGGGAGGTTAAAGCTGCTGATGGGAAAATTAAGAATGCATGGTATGGTTTATAAGTAAAGCTAGCCTAAATCTTTTGTGAATACTTGAAAAATTAGTGTGTGGCTCAGAAAAAGTGAGCAAACATGTTAGATTACATTCTGCATTCCTGATTTGAGAAACGCATTTTCATTTTCTCACGGTCTTTGGGGGGGGGGGGTAATAAATTTTCTTTCTGGCCTCAGTTTTCTTTCCCTCTCCCTTAAAAATGTGGGCAAAAAATATTTTAAATGAAAACTTGCTTCACTAGTTAACATTTTTCCATGTTACTGTTTATTTCTATTTATTATGATTCAATATTGAAAATACCTTATATCTTTGGTTTTCTTACACTTCAAAATTTTTTTGCAGAGGAGAAATCTTGTCTACAAATGCTTTGTTTCAAAAATTATATGGCTGTTTGTATTGAGAGGACTTGCTGTATAAGTTTATTACAATTTTAGGATTTTTTTTCTGGAGCGTTGTTGACCGTAATCAATCTCTGTAACAAACAGGTTTTATTTACTTAAGTTGAAGTAATTAATCTGTTCTTTAGGAAGAAAGATTTTGCAGTTGTACACTGGCCCTTTGAATTAATAGTGATGAGAGAAGGATAGGGTGTTTATAATCAGTTGTCCTTCCATTATTTTTCTCCTCACCCAGGAGGTGTCACCAGCTCTGTAACGTAATAATGGAAATGATAGCTTGTATCCTAGGTCATTTAGTCAACATTCATTCTGTACTTTTGAAGCTTAACTCTCCCTTAGGCAGAATGTATATTCAAAATGCATGTATATTCACTGAGGCAGAAGGTGATTCCTTTTTCTTAACTCTATCCAATTTATGTGCTTTGTAGTAAAAGCTGTACTCCCAAGGATATAATGTAATTGAATTAATAGAAGTAGGTCTCTTTGCTAATTGCATTTGCTAGTGTGTTTGGTATGAGCACCTTTTCTTAAATGGCTTTGAGAATATAAAGTGACTACAAGTTAATTTGTTTTTTTTAATGTTTTGTATACATTGTTTCTGTTATTATCCCCTCACTTGTCACTGTCCTGAAGCTGATTGCAAAGTGCATCAGTTTTTCATAAGAAAAAATGGCTTTTTGTTTACTTTTTAAAGGGAAATAGATTCCTGTGACAAAGGACAAGTGTGCTCCCTTCCTCCCCCAACACACACCCAACACCCATACACCCTGCCTTTATTGGGCACCTTTTTTTTACATGCACCTTTTTTGAAGCCAATATATTTAGACATGTAAGCTTTTTGTTTTGTTTTTTGACCTTTTTTGGCCCTTAAGAGAATTACGCCAGTGTGATCATAGGGACAGCTTTTTTACTCTGACTGGAACACCTTTTAATTTACTTGAGAAATTTATTATAGTTAATACAATTTGGTTTATGATGGTGCAATTATAAGTAAAACTTGTCTTCGTTGGAGATGGAAAATGCTGTGCCTTTTTTGAGTTTTATTTGTTTGATAACCTAAGTGAGAGAGTCCACTGAGCAACTTTCTGTCATTGGTATGTCAACTATTATGAAGATATCCAAGGATCTATTTTAGGGCCAACGGATCAGGATAGTAAAGAAACCTATACCAAGAAGTTAGAATTATATTATGTACCAACTTTTTATTTTTGTGATTGACAGGACTTCATTATTTTTTCTGATCCCTCTTTTTTTTTTTGACATCAAGATAATGTATTTTTCCCTTCATGGGAATGCTTTTTTTAAGGGAATGTTTATACCCCTTTTAAAAATTGGCATTTCAGTTTTGGGGCCCAAAATACCTACGTTGTTTGAGGTCCAAGTAAGATTTTTACAGGGCTTTTTTCATTTAATGGAAAGCAAACATGGCATTAAACTTTTTTTCGTAGTGAATGCATTTTGTTTTGTTAGTGTGACTGTGTTATGAAAGTTGACTGTAAATATAATCCAGTGTGTGTTAGGTGCTACTGTCTGTGTAGTTATCATCATACTTCATGTTGTAATACTATCTTTTTTTGTGTCTGCCTGTCCTTATTAGAATTAGTTCCTTGAAAGTGCCCACCTCATAGCCCGGCACACGTACACTATCAGATGTTTGTTGAATTAATAAATAGGTTGACATTGTTATCCTCTTGATTTTTCTCTAAAGCATGGGATTAAGCCAATTATATAATAATTTTGATAGTTTTGGGAAATTACAAAAAAAGGTACACGTACTTTTAAGTGATATTTTTTTAGAAATCTTAAAGTATCATTTGCAATGCCTGTTCTCAAGAAGCTTTTTATTTATTTATTATTTATTTATTTGACAGAGAGAGAGAGAGAGCAAGAGCAGGAACACAAGCAGGGGGAGTGGGAGAGGGGGAAGCAGGCTTCCCACTGAGCAGGGAGCCCGATGCAGGGCTCCATCCCAGGACCCTGGGATCATGACCTGAGCTGAAGGCAGATGCTTAACGAATGAGCCACCCAGGCGCCCCTCTCAAGAAGCTTTTATCTTCATTTTACTTTAGTACCTTTGGTGTGAATGAGAATTAGAAAGATAAAATTGCTTTACTTGGGCAATAGTTTTCAGCCAGTCCTTGTACAAAGCCTACCAATCCTTAAGCAGAGAGAAGCTGTCAGTGCCCATCTCAGCTCTTAGAAGTTTTGGCACTTTCAAATTAGCTTAAAGAAACACCCTGTTTAAAAAATTGTTACTTGTGTTAAATTACTGTAACTGCCACATATGGTTATACTCCGCTTTCTTCTAAACTAAAACCATTTAAATAGTCCTTATTTATCCTGAACACATCAAAGCAGCACTTAGGGACCTGGAATCTTTCCCATATACTGTGTTCTACAGAGTACAAGACCTACATATCAGCTGAATGTTGACTTTTATAGGTAATTGACTAGAGAAAAGGTTTACCTACATAATCCCATAAATGCCAAAACTTTTAAGAGCTGAGATGGGCAGTGACAGCTTCTCTCTGCTTACGGATTGATAGACCTGAGAAAAGTTTTCAGCTAACTGAAACTTAACCCTCTTAAAAGCAGTCTACTTTTCTGCTTTAGCCCTAACAATGTTTTAAAGTAAATCTGTCATGAATTTTTAACAGATATATAGCTTGCAGAAGATAAGTGATATATCCAGAATTCTTGTAATTAACAAGCAAATGATTGTACTCAGTGGTTTCATCATTTCTTCAGTTTTCTGAAGCAG
Organism: Mirounga leonina; assembly: GCF_011800145.1. Taxonomy (NCBI): domain Eukaryota; kingdom Metazoa; phylum Chordata; class Mammalia; order Carnivora; family Phocidae; genus Mirounga; species Mirounga leonina. Next base: position 6,958,956 of record NW_023270812.1, read on the forward strand.
CAACTCTAGTTTGAAATTCGAGAAATCCTATCAAGTCTAGCAAAATAAACAAATTTTTATGTTCATAATGTTTGCCTTGTGTATTGATTCTAACGTACATGTTTTATTAAACTAAATTTTGTGACTTGTGAAATGAATCTATTGTAACATTTCTATCACGTTATTTATGATAAAGCATAATTTGTCAGTTTGGATGCTTTTCAAGGGTCCTGAAGTGTCAGAAAAAAACATCAAAATGTAGTTAAATCCATAAAGTGGTCTCATGTTATATGGCCATGGTAATAAGGAAAGGGCTTGTGTGTGTACACACATGTAGGCACACATGTACATAAAGGGAAACATGCAGTGAAGGTGAGCTGGCCTTGAACCCTTGAGAAGAGTCGGTGTTGGGGCTGGTGAAGTTCTAGAACAAGGACGGTTTTCGAAGTAATGAAATACCTGCTTGGCCCCAGGATTGAAATGATTATGTATTAACAGTGGAAAAGGGTCTTATTAGCAGGTCCTAAGTAAACACCTTGCTTTTGGCTTTCATGCGGAACAGATTGTTGTAAAGATTGGGCATGATCACCTGGTCAGTTTCAGATTATTGGGAAACTTTTGGCTTTTAATCTAACTTAAGAGTTTAAAATCTATAGAAAAATATAAAAATATGTAACGCGTGTATCTATATTTATTACATTTAAGAGTACTAGGAAAGTGCTGGTTTTAAAAAGCAAAGTTTTACAAAATTTTTATTTGAAATCTTTCTTCATTAACTCTTAGTGTCATAATTTATGGGGACTCAGAATGGTTTTACAAAGAGCATTTGAGGAGATGTATATATAAAAAAACTAGGAAAATGGAAAACATTTCTTGGATGCAGTTTAGTGTAGGGAAAACTAAAATAATATCAAAAGATCATGGAATTTCAGAACTGCAAGGGACCTGGGAATCAAGGGAAATCTTTCTATTGTAGGTACAAAAACTGAGGTCTAGAGAGGTTGTGACTTGTCCACATCACAAGGCAAGGTAGTATCAGAGTTGGAGCTAGACCCTCAGTTCTACCTTCTTTTGGTGAATGTGTCTCTCTATAATTGGAACTAGAGAAGAAAAACCCAGAATAGTTCCATGTGTTAAAAAGTTGCTGTGTTGCCTTAGGTTGTGAACATGAAGAAGAAAAAGTAAATGGGAGTAGTGTTAATTCTGTAATATGTTGGACTTGGGCAAATACTGGTCAAATTCTTGGAGCTAGAATTTTTAAAGGTAAAATTTTGAGATAGTTAAGAGGCTAAAAGTGAGAAAGTAAAAGTGTTTAGAAGATTTCATTCATTTACTTAAACTTTTTTTTTTTTTTAAGATTTTATTTATTTGAGAGAGAGCTAGTGTAGAGGGAGAGTGAGAGGGAGAAGCAGACTCCCTGCTGAGCAGAGAGCCCGATGGATGCAGGACTCGATCTCAGGCCCCTGAGATCATGACCTGAGCCGAAGGCAGACACTTAACTGACTGAGCCACCCAGGCACCCTTACTTAAACTTCTTAATAACTATAGGATAGAGCCTTAACTCTTTAAGGGTACAAATCTAGTGTGTATTTAGTATTATTGTTGGTATTATTATTACTGCAGTTACTATTTTTAATAACTGCTCAAGAGGAAACCTAACATTTCTGACTGGAAGATTTAATATAAAGGTTTACTCTTGCGAGGTGATTCAAGTCAGGAATATACACTTGGTTCACTTGTACATTAGCATAAGGAGGTTCATCGCATAGGTAGCAACTCTGAAGAGTACCTGCCAGGAGGTGGATGATGATGAATTGAATGGAAATGGGAGCTGTACTAGGTGTAGCCACTGCATCCCATTCCTGATACCCGTGTTTGAAGCATCAACTGATGGGAGGATGGAGGATGTTCCACGAGAAGAGAACGTGCTGTCGTGTCAAAACAGTGGTGATGGGAGATTGAAAGATTTTCAGAAAGTGTGTCTAAACTCAGTTAGTTGGAATGGCAGATGCGGAGGAGAGTCATGAGCAGAGCCAGCAGCCTAGGTTCGGGCTCTACCATGGTAGGCCTTGAATGCCAGGATGAACAGCATACATTTTATTCTGAGCTTTGTAAGGAACCAGTGGAAGGCTTGTATTATTTTGGGGTGTCATAATGAACTCTTTGAGGAAAACTAATGAGTGTAGAATATATGGGTCTGAGGAAGTAGAAATTGGATGCATTGTGAAGGGTTAATGTAAATGGTTAGGTAACTTTTAAATAGTTCTATTTTCTCAAAATAGTTAATAAAAATATATTTTGAGCTTTATATATTTTAGGTTTAAACTCTTCAGAGTTTTTAAAAGTGCATTTTAACTAAAAATAAACATATACAGAAATTATTTTTTCCTTACCCTTAAGTTCTTACCTTAATCCTGAGGTATTGAGAACATGTGGGGCTCATTTGTATAGCTGTCAGCTAAAATTTCGGTTACTTAGAATTAAGCTTATATGTAAATTAAAGAGAACTGAAGAAACTCTTTGGTTTAGGGGAATCTTAGAAATTCTTGAATTGGTTTGAGTTGGAGGAAATTTTGTCCAAATCTCACTCATCTAATATTGTTGAGTCTAGATGTGTTATCAAATACAAAGATTTTTGAGAATTTCATTATTTTCATCATCCATTTTACTTTATTTTTATTTAATTGTATTTTTTTATGTTGATTATTTTAGGTAAGTTAGAGATATCTTGACATTCCATCTCTATATATGTATCTCTTTAAACACTAGCATTTTCCTATATATATAACAGCATCGCACTGAATAAAATGGGTCAGTCCTACACTTAATGTAATAACCAGTCCATATTCAGATTTTTGTTGTTATCCCCAAAATATTTTTTATAACTGGCTTGTCCAAACCAGAGTCTGACTCAGGACCCCACTCACTGAATCTGGTTGTTAGGACTTCATGTCTTTTTAATTTAGAACCATCTTTTATATGGCACTGCTATAACTTCCTTATCATTGGAATTGTTCTTTTATGCCCTGTGTATCTAGTACTTGGGAAGTTAAGTTTAAAGGATTGAATAGGTTCATCTATACATCATAGGTGATGCTATGCACTTGATTTGGCATCACGCTGGGGGCCTGCATCTGGTTCCACCATTAGTGAAACTGAGACGAATATCTGGGTTAGCCTGGTCTTAGAATGATTCTCCTGCCGTAGTTAGGTAAAGCTTTCTTTCAGCAGCAGGGAATATATTGTTATTCTGAAAATAGTTACTATTGGAAAGCCAGATAGATGCTTATTCTTAATTAATTATTGGTTGGTTCTCGAAGTAAAACATTGGTTGCTAGTTGCCTCAAATGGTGACCAATGAAAAGGTTTTATTTCTAAGTAGTTGCAAAATCTCTACTACAAAGTTTTTCTCCTTAAGAACTTTTAATAGTGAGGAAGTTATGTTCCAGCAGATGGAGATATTAGTACACAAAAGGCAGTGTTTAGTGATTAAAATTTGTTGAGAAATAACTCTCTTATGAGAATAGGAAATTTTTTCCTTTAAATTGTAAGAGGAGAGTTGCTCAGGAATATGAGAAGTAATTACTAAATTTAATATTTAGAAGTGTCGTGTAAATCAGTTGTGATATTTCTTTAAAGAACTTTTTTTTTTTTTTTTAAGAGACCATATGTTAGATGTTGACTATAAAATGTGGCGGGATTAGGACATTCCATTGAGTATAGTAATATTCTGAAATACAGTTTCTGCCTTTACAGCTTAGTTGTTTGAAGGTTTTTTGTTTGTTTTAGTGCAGAACTGAGTCAAGTCTGTTGAAAAGTATTCTACTTGTATGTTTTCTTTGCAGTTCTAAAGTCTTTAACCAACAGTTGATTTGTTTACTAATGTAAATCAGAAAAAAAAACCTAAGCCATAGTTTACTACTATATGTTACATGAAGAGAAAGTTCTTTTGGGGCTTATAGTTTTATTATAGTAATAAAAAATTATCAGCAATAAAAAGGTAATCTTATCTCACTTTATAGCATTCCTTGTCAGTTTTTTTAGTTAGGTAAATATTATATATTTTAAAATATAGCTTGCAATTGTTAAATAAGAAATACTGCTCATTTAAGTTCCTTCTTAGATATGATTTGGAAGTGTTTTTGTTAATAACGCATTTAAATTATATTTTCCAAGTTGTTATTTCGAGCTTTTTTTTAATTGCTCTATCAGTTGTGAAATACTTTTCTTCCTTAATCAGTTGACATTGAACTCGGAGACGAGAGAAGTGTTTGTATTGTAGAAGACCAGGGAAGAGGATATCAACTGTGATATATACCTTTGTAGAACTGATAAAACTTGCATTTTACTTCTTTCTCCCCAGTATTTTCTCTTTTTTGTTATTCATAAAATGTAGAGAATTGAAGATGCAAACATTTTCAGTTCACCTTTGACAATAGTGTGGTTTGTGATCTCTGAGTCCTGGGAAAGGTGGTGGTGAGGGCAGAGAGGTGTCCTAGCATATTGTCTTTGAACCTCAGTGCCATGTATTATCTTTCAGGGAAAGTTTTTCCCTGTTGCCAATTTTGTGTATATACATTTTAAAAATTGTTTCTTACAGTCAGAGTATATGAGAAGCATAAATTTCTTCATTCTAGTAATCATTGTAATATATGTTATAAGGAATTAAACACATTGATTTTATTCTTACAGCAAGTATTCTTCATCTTATGGAAAAGAACTAAAATGTACCAATTAAAAAGTAAAAGTTACCCATAATTCAGTGATAATCACTCTTAACATTTTGGCAAATTCTTTTCTAGACTTTTTCCCTTCTTGATCTATGGATAAAACACAGTTGTGATCCTACTGTAGTGTTATCTGTTTGTGTTCAAGTAAATTACATCAGGAGCATGTTCCCCTGCCGTTTCATATTCTTTGACAATATAGTTTTATGTTAACATAGTTCATCTTACAGAGATGTATTATAATTTACTTAACTATTCGACCTATCACTTTGTTTTCAGTAAGCTTGTGTGATAATATCAAATGTTTTTTAGAACTTGATTACTCACTGTTTAAAAAGCCTTAGGTTACTAAATATTGTAATGGCCCTGTGAATACCAAGCTCTTTTGTTTTTGCAGTGTAGTTAATTGGAAATCAGCATTTTATACTGCATTCCAGTAGAAAGTGATTACTATTATGTGGCATTTAATTTTTGAGTAATGTCAGAGTTGCATATTTTGCTTATTTTTTAATGACTTGACATTTATTTGAAATTTTTTATTCTATTCACAAGTAAATTTGAGTGCATATTATGTGTAACATATGAGGTATGCAACAAAGCTTCACATTCATTCCTTACCTTCAGGTTGTCTGAGTAATAGGGTAGATAGTATGAAAAGAAAGTAATATAAGGGAATGTAACCAGGAAAGGTTGAAAGACTGGTGCTAAGATCACGTTAGGCTGGGGAGATATGGAATGTTTCAGGAAAAGAGGTAAAATTTCACCCGGCTCTTGCAGGATAGATAGGATTGAAGTGGAGAAAAGGTAAGGGAGTAGTATTCTAGACACAGGGAACACTATCCTTGAATGAGAGGACATTCTGGGTAGGAGAAAGAAGTAAATTATTCTATATCTCTTCTGTAGAAAGCTTTAAATTCCTGGAAAAAGATTTCATCCTCTTGATAATGGGAGACCCATTTAAGGCTTTTCTTTTTACATCTTAATTTTTTTCCCTTTTATCTGCCTCCACATTTCTGTTTAATATGGATTCATTGATAGATTGCTCTGCTTATTGCATATTTTTAGACTTTCTGGAATTACTCCCCACCTTCCCCCTCCCCAGTATTTTGCCTCTTAACTTCTATTTTTTTATTTTTTTTAACCTGTGCATGCTTAGTTTGGCTTTCTATTTTGTTTTACTAGTACATTTGGATATACTTAATCCACTCTTTTTATGATAGTTCTTTTCTCTGTGTGTCTTTTGGTGATTGTGTTGGGTTTAGGTGACTGGAGGAAGGAAGTTTATCTGGAATTAGTGTGTGATTTGTAGAACTGGTGAGTCTAAGCTCTATAGATGAGTTGCTAGCATATCTTGTCTTGTATGTATGGCATGGGTTTTTGCCATATGCTTGCCTTTCATCTTTCTCTCCATTTGCTTTTGCTCTAATGGCTTGAAAGACCTAACAATCTTATACTGGATGGGAGAGACTGAAGATCTGCTAATTTAACCCTGAATTGAGGGAGGCTATCGGCGAAGTGTTTGCAAAGTGTGTTCCATGTAATACTGGCCTCCTGAGGTAGTCTGAGAATAAAAGTAGTCAAAGAAATGCTGCATATTCTTTTGTGAATTCAACATGTGGTGACATGTTGAACATCCAGGAGCTGCTAAAGGAAGCTGACTTGGTTTAAATGAGCATTTTCTGAAATTACTTGGTAAAGGAATGCCTTTTTTCTTTCTTTTCTTTTTGGAACTAGTGGTCTGAGGATACATTATGATAAATATTAGAGGATTGTAAAGACTGTGGATCCTAGGGAGAAGAGGGTTTAAATAATAATTGTTTGGGAATCTTAATTTTTGGATGAGAATACTGCCTCAAGTCAGATCAAAGTACTCTCTGAAAAAGATAGTTAAATTTCATTTAGTTTGGGATTATTTCAAATTCCATCTAAAAGGAAGCAAGAAAAAGCATCCTTTTTGACTTTATATAACAATCGCAGCAAATGGTTTCTGTAGTGAATTTTGTTTAATTCAAAGTGTTATTTAAATATTTAGAATTGCTATTTTTAAATAATTTTCTAAATGAAAGAAAATGAACAATTCTGACAACTTAAATGTAAAATTTAAAAATACTTTAAAATAGATAATGCACAGAGAAATGTTGACTGTTTTAACGTATGCCTGGTTTAAGTCTAAAATTTTTAAGTTGGGAATTAGTGAATTGTTAGGCGAAGAGGAATTCTGAGCAGAAAAATATTTGTCTTTGTTAGATTGTTCAATAAACATTGAGATGCAGTGATAGAGTAGTTTTGTAAGATCTGTAAATCAGTAATTAGATGAGTTTTTTCTGTTTAGATTTTAATCTATAGGATATTAGCTCTCTTTTTGTTGTTACAGCAATTATTCATATTATAAAATGAAGTTTTGATGACATTTATAGTTAGCAGTCTTTAAAGAAGGGTAAGTGTAAGAGTGGGTGGTAGAATAATAGCATTTCGTCTGGAAGGCCCAACAGATTTTCATTAAAAAAATTTTCCAGTTCAAAAAAAACCTGTAATTCAGAGATTTGAAGTTGGAATGGATCTCAGTGATCACAGTTCCATCTTTTTGTTACATATGTAAGTGTAGTTCATGTACAGAAGGTATGAAGTTTCACAAATTAGAAACTGCTGGCTTCAGGAATGGTAGCTGATTTGGCGCTTGTGACAGAACAGGGTAAGTGTAAGGGTGGGTGGTATTAGCCAGTCAGGGAGTACCTTTGGGCCTGATCCCCTCTGTGGGGAATGATGTTATGACTGATAATTGGTGTATTGTGACTACCTTCTAAAGTGAGTAGTCTTAATTATTTTAAATTTTGTTTCAATACTTGAAGTACCTACCTAGGGTTTTTTTTTTTTTTTTTTTTTTTTTTGAGAGAGGGAGAGGAGGGGAGAAAGAGAGCATCTTAAGCAGGCTCCATGCCCAGTGCAGAGCCCTACACAGGGCGCAATATCACAACCCTGAGATCATGACCTGAGCCAAAATCAAGAGTCCTACGCTTAACCAACCGAGCCATCCAGGTGCCCCTCTACCCAGGGTGTTTTTTTAACTTTTCCTGTAAATAAGAATAAAATTAAGGATATAATGCATACAGTGATATTGTCATTAAACTGATGTTAAAGACAAAAGGCCTTCCTGGGTTCATTTTCCGGCCAGCTGACTCTAGGTCTAGATACAATGTAGTGTACATAGCAAAGGAACTTACACTGTCTATATTTTATACAGTATTTTAAAGTCATTAGTTAGAGTAAGCTCTCCATTTCCCCCCTTGTAGATCTAGGTTATTTGCCCTCGAATAATGGGATAAAAGTCTAAGGTAAAGATAAGGGAAAATGAGAAAGCCACTTAGTGTCTTCCAAATACTCAGTTCAGATTCTCTGTCATTGCTAGACTTAGTATTTGTGTGTGTGGTGATGTCCTGTACAGGTTGTTTCATAGGCTAGTGTAAATTTATCTAAATTTTGAAGGGTGATAAATTTAGGGGAGGTATCTTCAAAAAGCATTTTATGTTGTTGTTTCATGAATCCTGAATAAAAGAAAAGTGAAAAGGGGAAGAGAGTAGAGAATAAGTGGATCCTGTAAGAGAATGACAGTGATTAGGAAAGGTGAAAGTAAGATCTGAGTTAGAAAATCCTAAGTTTGTTTTTAGGTCATAGAAAAATGTATTTATTTTAATGGGTAGTAAGGGACATGAGAGTCTTATTTTTCACATTTCATTTTTATTCAAGGACTAACACCTTTGATTTTCTTATTAAAATATATTAACTGAACATCATGAGAGTTGTTCAGATTTGAATATACAAAATTTTTAGTCACTTTATCTGTGGATGTTTAAAGCATTGGAGCAAGTAAGTAATAATTAAGAGGAATCTCAAAGTGAAATCTTTGATTTTGTTAATCCAGAGTGTCTTTGATTGTTAATACTAATATTTATTGAATAACAAGTACATATATCCTGACAGTGTAAACCAGAAAACTGATATAAATGTGGGCAAAAAAAGGTATGTGTCAAATTTTTAGAATGCTACCTATAAAGGGAAATATTTTGTTATGTACATACATATTCATATAACTAAACAGCTGAAATGAAAGCTTAATGAAATAATATTTGTGTTTTGTCTCTGTTACGGTGTAATCTGTTTTCCCATATCTATGTCATTTCTTTATTTTAAAAATTTATTCTATGTCATTTCTTTATTTTAAAAATTTATTTTAGAGAAAGCGTGTGCACACATGTGCATGGGTGGAGGGGCAGAGGGTGAGGAAGAGAAAGAGAATCTCAAGCTCAAGCAGACTCTTCACTGAGTGGGGAGCCTGATGCGGGGCTCGATCTCACAACCCTGAAGTCATGACCTGAGCCAAAGTCAAGGAGTTGGATGCTTAACTGACTGAGCCACCCATGTGTCCCCATTCTATGTCATTTAAAAAGTGTTGGTTGTGACTAATACTATAGAATTAATGGGTTATGACTTGTGTAGTTTTAGCAAAACTGATGCTGACTCCTGCTGTAACTTAGTTTTCAACAAACTTTTTTTTTTTTTTTTTTTTTTTAATCTAGCACTTTCCTGGGTGCTGCGGATACAAAAATGAATTAAGGCATAGTCCAGTACTTAAGGAGCCATGTATGGGGAGAGAAATGAAATAAGAAACTGCAGTATAGTGCTTTAACTGCTGTGGCAGAGGCAGACACAGGTTAAGATGGAAGGGATCACACCATTTTCTAGCAGGTAGATGGAAATTTCTTGGAGGTTCACGTATTAAATAACCTGATAATTCCTCTGATTATAGGGCTTCATTTAATGTGAAATTTAGTTCTCTTCCCCCCCCCCCCCGTAAATTCTAAAATGGATACTATCAAGTTCACTGGACTAAGAGATTTCTGAGTGTTTGGCATAAAAGCCAAGTTTGTAAAAGTAAATGTTAATTTTATAGATAATCTTGAAAAAATCTAAATCTTATAAAGAGTAATATTGTGTTCTTAAATATGTCATGGTGACTAGCTTTAATGACTTTATTTGGGAAATACTGTCTTTTTTCTGACTTTCTTTTACCTCCAAACCTTATATTGTGACTTATTAAGAAGGTAAAGTTAGATAGAAGTGTTATATAAGTATAAACATTATCTATCTATGTATCTTATAATTATTTTTGACCATTGGCTGTTTGCCCAGATAGTGAAAGTTAAGCTACAAAGCAAATCATGAACTTTTAAAGAAGATGGGTACTTAATTATCTAACACTTAAAAATTATTTTGTCATTTTATTGAAATTTGGAAATATTCCGTATGTTGACTTCTTGTGGTTGATTCATTCACAATAACACTGAATATAAAAATTACAAGATTGGTTGCATTTTATCCAAAAATTAGGTTCTGTGAGTTACAGAATTGTTACAGTTTCTCCTGTGAGTGATGTAGGCTACTACGTCAGGTTGAGGAAGCGAATCTGAGTGGATGTGGTGGTTGCCTTAGAATGATTTTGCCGTTAGCAGTGAAAAATGTTTTTCTTATAGTTCTTGTGCAGCAGGCCATGGAGTGAAGCACATTTTTATAATAAAGGTGATGAATTTAATCGCAAACTGGCAGCCAAATGGAAATTGCAAACCTTGATACTGGGAGAAAATTGCCTATAAAGCAACTCTTGAGGGAGCAGGCTTTAAATTATCCACCCATTTCGACATTGAGGAGAACATAGGAATCACAGGATATTTTGCTTGGCCTGCTTAGTTCAGATGAGTGACACTTGAGCATTCTATTTAAGAGCTAAAGATGGCTGTTTTTAAAGTTGCTTACGCTTTGTACGTTAAAGCCTTAACCACATAAATTTTTATATTTCATTAAATATCTAAAACATTGCTGACTTTTTATATTTCAGCACATGATTTGTCTAATGAATTGAAATCCATTTACTACATTCATGGTGATATGCTGTGTAATTTATGTTTCTGCCATTTGTATGATGAACTACAGTCTTAAAGGATGCAGAATACTCCGGGTTTATAAGTAATAGTCAATTTATAGAATGTCATATAAACTGTCAGTCTTAACTGGTTTATATTGTGTTTAAACAGTTTGTATTATAAAATTTAAACACAGTGGTAGAATTTCTATTATGGGAAATCTGGGCCTTGTCAGTTTTTACTCTAGGTGACTAATGCTTGTCATTTCTTAGAATAACCTAACCCTTGATTCAACATACAGTATTCAGAGTGTTTAATCCTGAATTTTGGTATACTGTACCATGCATTTTGGAGTACACTTTCTTCCCATGGTACATATATTTGTTAACAGATATTTGTGTCCAGATTAAGAGAATTATGTGTGACTGTTGGAATGTGAGACCTATTCGAAGGTTGGTAAATATTTAAAATGAAAAATGCTAATGTAAAATATAAAAGTAATATTTCTTAGTATATGTCCTGAAACTGTTGGGTTCTAAGGTAATTGAGGATTACTTCTAGGAGGTTATTAGATTTTACTTGGATACATAACCCTGGTTAATAAATTATATAATGTACCATGCTACCTAGAAAATTTTAATAGGAGTATAGCTGTTGTAAGTCTGTTCTCTTTAAGTACAGAATAATAGAAATGTTTAATTTTGAAGTAAATGTGGGAATTTAATATTTGATGGTTGGAAAAAGCAAGAATAGAAGGAAGAAAAAAGTTGTGCAAATTCTCTGTATTTAGGAAACAGTTTATTGAGGTTGTGCACATGAGACTGAATGTATGAAAACCTGCAAGAAATAGTATTCTTGTTGAAGTAAGTTCCGGTTGTGATTGAAAGTACTTTCATTTAAGTTACTTTAATTGCTAGACTGATTATGATACATCCATATGAGAAGTAAGCCTCCATGTGATGTTGAAGATAAATTAGAATGCTTAGCCATCTCTGACATTTACAAAGTTTAAAATAAATCAACACCTCTAGGGGTGCCTGGGTGGGCTCAGTTGGTTAAGCGCCTGACTCTTGATTTCCGCTCAGGTCATGATCTCAGGGTCCTGAGATTGAGCCCTGCGTGGGGCTCCTCACTTAGCCCAGAGTCTGCTTGTCCCTCTGGCTCTGCTCCTCTCCCTGCTCGTGCTCTCTCTTTCTCCCTCAAATAAATAAATACATAAAATCTTGGGTACCTGGGTGGCTCAGTGGTTAAGTGTCTGCCTTCGGCTCAGGTCATGGTCCCAGGGTCCTGGGATCGAGTCCCACATCGGACTCCTTGCTTGGCGGGAAGCCTGCTTCTCCCTCTCCCGCTCCCCCTACTTGTGTTCCCTCTCTTGCTGTGTCTCTCTCTGTCAAATAAGTAAAAATCTTTAAAAAAAAGTCAGTCAATACCTCTGTTTTCTTATCACTGATACAATTTGGCTTAGGTAGGCTGTGGCAAGCTTAGAATTCAGAGATAGAGCCTAAAGATAAATATTCTTTAGGCTAGGCCTTTATGAGAGAAATATAGTATAATAATTTTAATTCTAATGTTCCTGATCCAGTAAATCAATATGTGGAAAGCTACATTTTCAATTTCAGGAAAAAAACTAAAAATTTTAACATACAAGATGAAGTTAGAATAAGGTATATGGAGTATCTATGAATTGTATACATGTGTAAGCATTAATATATTTTAGTGATATATTTAATGTTTTATATGTTATACATGTATATGAGTATAACATGTATAATTCATATATAATTTTATTGATAAAAGTAGTATATGTGTATACACATGTATATATAGTACTTATTTCATTAAAATTACCACTTTTCTGTAGCAAGATGGCTATAATTAGTTGTTTATAAGCTGATACTAAATTCAAATTCCATAGTTACTGGTGGGAGTTTACTTTTTTAGAAGGGTTTTTTTGTGATATATTTAAATTCACATCCAAATCTATTGTGATAAAGGTGACAACTATTTTAAGTTATTAAATTAGAGTTATGCAAATATATATTTACAGGCCAAACTGTTTCCCCAATTTTTCTTCCCCCAAATGACTCATTTGAGGTTAAAGTAATCTTAAACTCTGGAAAAATGGTTAAACCAAAATAGGTCAGATCCTGATTCAAAGAGCTCTTAACCTTTTTAAAGTGTGTTCTGGGAAAGTGCTGTAGAGAATATCTGCTCCAGGTATTTAACGGTCATTTTTAATAAGCTAAATGTACTGTGGCATTTGTATTTGAGTAGTATGTAAGGTTTTCTGGAAGACATGGTTGACTGAGGAGGTGCTTAGTAAAAGTGAGTTGGAAAAATTACGCTGTATCTGTTACTTTTTACCTCCACTTTGCCATGTATGATGAGTTTACATGTGAGAAGTCATTTCCAAAGAGTATTTGTTGGTAGATGCCTTTTCTCTGTGCCTTTTATGCCTCTAGAGTCTGGGAAAAGAACAGAGTTTAGTAACAGGTATTCATTAAATCAGCAGTTATTATCTTTCAGACATCTGTCAAGATAACAGCATTTCCAGAATATATGATTTTATATCATAATTATCAGTAGTAATGATGATATGAACATACTTAAGTTTATATATCAGGCACTTTTTATAAATATATATTCATTACCTCATTTAATCTTTACAGATTCCATTTTATAGATGAAATGGAGGCAGACTGAGGTATTACAGTAGTTTTTATCAAAGATTGCATTTTCAGCAGTTTGTTTCTTTGTCATAGATTATTATTTATAATTTTGTAGTCAGCTGTTTGGTAATTTTTTTAAAAAGTAAAATGTTCTCTGACTTTTGAACTGTTACTAAGTTAGTTCTGCACAAAGACCTGGAGACTTGGAGTTTTTCTTGAGCAGCTGTAACTATAGTTGTGAGAAAGGTGATGGTCTGGTGATTGTGTCAATAGCTTGCTTTATTTGACATTGTCATTCTTTTCATAAGAGAAAAAATACAACATATTCAGAATGCAGGAAGTATGTTAAGTTTCTTTCAAAGCTTGTTCCATTTAATACTGACATTTTGAAAGTGGGTTCACTTTTTTGTTAAGTCTTGATATTCTGATGTGCCTCTTACTGCAGGTTACTACTAATGCCTCAAGGCACCTGTGAATTGGCCTGGTTTCAAAGAATTTTATGGCCTTTCCACTTCCTTGCTTAAAAAAAAATGTGCTGGGGAGTGCTAATGTACATCTTACTCTTCTGTTGCCTATGAAATTCTCCAACAAAAGATGATATATGTATCTTGCTATGCTTACTCTTTGTAGTAGTGTTTGGTTTTAAACCACAATTAGGGAGGAATTCATTTTTAGTGAGTGGACTTCACTTACTTTCCAGTGTGATGAGTTTTGAGTGCTGTTTGAAATAGGTTGCTTTTAGATTTTGGTTTATATCTGTAATTTTCCACTTGCCCCTAGTAAGGCAGGCCTTGGTGGAAGATAGAACTTTTGTTCTTAGAAATTCTGTTCATTACGAACTTTCCACGGAAAACTTTGTATTGGTTTTAAGAAACAAATACCTAATTTGCATGGTAACTTCCATGTCTTTAAACCTTAGTGTGGCTACTCTAAAATACACAACTGTTCATTGACCTCTGCCTTTGGGAAGTTTTTGAGTAAATGAAAAAGTACCATGAGTGAGAAAAACAGAAGCATTTGCCTGGATAATTATAGGCATTACTAAAAATAACAGTCCAGTAGAAATGGGATTAGGAGTCAGAAAACTAAAGTTTGTAAAAAATCCTTGAGGGGGACATATGCATATATTTTAAGCATTTTTCACTTATCAGCTCCATCAACATAAATATGTATCATTAGAGTGGTAAGTATACATCATGTTTTTTTTTCTGATTTTATTCTCCTTTCCTTCATAATAATTAAAGTGAGGGTTTACATACCTAGAATCCAGTTTTCCCTAGCATGATATTTTCTACGGTGGAATCAAAAGAAACCATAGAACTCTGGCTTACTCCTTAAAAAAAATTACTTTGTCTAGTGTTCAGGTCCAGGTATTTATATCCCAGGACACTTAGCCTCATCTGTCAATCACTTCTGGCCCTCTAATCTATTTACATAGACACCAGTTCTTACTACTAGAAGAATTGCCCTGGCAGGAACCATGTTGCTTACCAGGGTCATGCTAGCACCAAACAAAATGCCTGATACCATAGAAAAATAGGATATATTCAGTCAGTAATTGCAGTTTGAGTATGTGCCAGAGACTCTACAAATACTATTCTAGTTGAAAGAATTTTTTCTCTGAAACTCAGAAATTTAGGTCTAGAGTTATCTTAGATGGTCCTTATAGATGATAGAGTAAATGTATACCGTGTTGTTGAACTATGTGCGGCTAGTCCCTCCAGAGCTTAAATGAGACTTATCATTCTAGTTTTAATTTGAATTATACTGTTCTTTCTTTCCTTCATTACTGTGTATATCTCTCTACTTTTCCCTCTTTATATCTCCAATTTCTACACTCTTCTCATCTTTTTTCCTCTATTCTGTATGGCTTTTATTGTATTCTTACACTGTTTTTCCCATTATCAAGACGGGACAGTAATGTTGGAGAGACAGTGTGATATGGAGGCCTAAATTTGGATCCTGACTTTTTCACTTACAAGTTATGTCCTCTTTGGTCAAAGTGTTTAACCCCCAAATCTTAGTCTCTTAACTATAAAATGGAGATGAGAATAGTACTTGCCTGTAAGGAAATGCGTCTAGCTATACAATAAAGTGTTGCCTTCCAAGGCAGACTTTGAGGGGCCACTCATTGCTTAGAAAGAAGTTAGATCTCATTACTCTGTTTAAGAGATGCTATGCCTCCTCACTCGTTGTGTGCTACCATTACCACCACCAGTCAACTCTGTTTCATTCCCAGTCTAATACCTTGCTGTGGCATTTAAATCAGCCCTGGGAAAGGTCTAGATAACAAGGAAAATAGAGGCAGAGTAACAGTAAGCTGGATAATTTGTTTACAAGGGGGAATTCATTTTAAACTGTCTTCTATGGAGATGCCTCCTTGTGCCCTGTCTGAATGTCTGGTTGGTTTGCTTTCTAGGAGGGCTTTGTCAGACATGTCTACTCTTAGAAGACCAGTCTTGAGCTGGAATGTGAAATCCAGAAGGAGTAGGAGCTCTTTTTGAATCTGAATTTTAGCTTCCTATTTGAGGACTCCCGTTTTCCCTGAATAATTACTTCTGAGAATGTCTCTCCTTACCATATAGACCACATAACCACTGAATACAACATAATACTTCTAATATTTGTCGGACTTACTTAGATTGTTACAGGATGATAATGAGGAATAAAAGTTCAGTAAAAGCTCAAATTCTTATTTTGCGATATGAAATGCATTGAGGTACTTCTTTGAGGTCATACCTAGATGAGTACTCTACTTCAGGTATTATTTTTGCTCACTTAGTGTGTGATAGAGCAAGGCCCATGTCTGTTTTTGCATATGAGTATATCCCTAGGGCTTTTGGCCAGTACCTAGCTCATAGTAGGTATACAATACATATTTGTTGAATGCATGCATGAACAACCAATATCTTGTACCACAGATTATTAAAGACACTTAAAAAGAAACTCCCAACTGTACATAATTCAGGCCAATCCATTTTATAAACAGTTTGTACTTTTAGGAAATAAAATGGAAAAAATTTATTTTATTCTTTACCAAATAAACTTTGAACAGATTGTAAACTTTGCAGATTGTAAATATAGAGGTTATAAAAAAAACCCAAAAACCCTCAAGAAGAATGAATCATTGTAACCCCTTTGGAGCAGTCCTGAAAAGGGGCAGTCTTTTCCTCATGGATTAGGGTGGTGGTTTTTTGTTTTAAAGCTAAGCCCATTCATTTAGATGCTTGTGTATTTTATCTTGTCATTTGGTCTAAAACACACCAGAGGAATTTAACACTGATAAATGAACGTATGTTATTATCTAAGTGTGTTAGATGCTCACAAATCCTGCATAAATGCAGCAAGCCCTTTTGAGAAGAGGAGTGCATTTCTGTTACTTTAATGGGAAGGGGAATAAGTCATAAAGCTAATAACCTCTTGATGCTTGAGTCAAGTTTCAAGCATGTTTTTGTAGCTTTGCATGTTTTTGTACTAATTGTCCTGCTAAGATTGTTCAAAAGGTGCTTTTTCCCCAAGGATACAGATCCTTGGGAATATAGCAAAAGACAAAAGCAAAGCTGTCTGTCTTTCCGGAGTTTACATTCTTATGTAGGAGACAGGCAAGAAGCAATAAATACATTCTGTGATATATTAGACAATATGGGTTCTGAGGCTACACTGAACAGGATAAAGGAGATAGGAGTGTTTTGGATGGCTTGGAGCAGGTTGTGGTTTTAAATAGGGAGATCTGGGTGGGCCTCATTGAGAAATTGATGTTAGAACAGAGATTTGAAGGGGGTAATGGAGTGAACCATGCTGCTCTCTGGGGCTTTCCAAGAGGAAGGAAGAGTCCGT
This sequence comes from Mirounga leonina, assembly GCF_011800145.1. Taxonomy (NCBI): domain Eukaryota; kingdom Metazoa; phylum Chordata; class Mammalia; order Carnivora; family Phocidae; genus Mirounga; species Mirounga leonina. Next base: position 6,976,083 of record NW_023270812.1, read on the forward strand.
GCAAAACTGTGAGGCCAGGACCTGCAGTTCCTTGTGTGGCTGTAGCTGTAGCTGTGAATGAGAGATGGGGGTTGGGGGGGGGGGGGGGATGTGGTAAGCTGGTTAGGAGAGTAGGTCAGAAAGGTAAGAGGGGGAGGGTAAAGGGGAGCTTCTGTGAGGACCTGGGCTTTTACACTAATTGAAACGATAAGTCATTAGAGCATGAAATGTGGTTTGGGCAGTTTTCTAGGAGTCTGTGAGGTCCAGCTATTTTCATAATAGTAAGTTATTTGACTTTTTTACTCTCATTCTCACTTGAGTTTATAGTGGAGTGTTTCAGAGGCTATATGCTGTGTGATATTGCAAAAGATTGAATTCAGAAGAAGATACGAGGGGGAAAAAAGATGAGAATTCCATTGTCTCTATTAAGAGAGACATTTAAGCAATTTGCAAAAATAGAAAACAGTGCCTCTCCTCACTATTTTGTTCTGTTGGATAAAATGTTTTTTGTTAAAATGTAATGGGGTTTACTATTATGTTAAAGTGAATCATAAGTAATTTAGATACTTTAAAGTTTTGATTTGTGGTTTGGTTAAGTATTAACAGGTATAACTCACAAGCACAAGCTCTTTATAAAGGCTCCTTGAAGTAATTTTTTTATGCGTTGAGTCCTGAGACCAAAAAATGTGAGAACAACTCAATTAGAGAGTTTTGAGCAAAGGAGGGACATGTCACTTGGATTTTAACAGGCTAACTCTGGAAAATAGAGACTAGGCTGACAGGGGGAATGATGGAAACAGGGAGACCACTTACGTTATTTCAGTGATTTAGGTGAGAAATGGATTGTGGCTGGAACTAGGGTGGTAGTGGGTAAGGGGGTCAGTGGGATTTTGGGTATATTTTTTAAAAGGTGTGTAAACAGTATTTGCGGGTGGATTGGATATGATGTGTGAGAGAATGGACTTGCCAGTTTTTGAGATCAGGAGGAACAGTTTTGGGGACAGATTTAAGTGTGTCAAGATGACATGTTTAGAAGACAGTTGGATATAGGCATTTGGGAGTTCAGGAATGTCCTTGACCAGGATTTTTCTTGTATTATTTTGGTAATATTTTTATATGATAACATTTAGTTTCCATTCTAATAAATTAAACTTTTATGATCTCAGAAGAGTGCTGTATTCTGCATTTTATAAACTCATATTAAAATTGCATTCTAAGAATATTGTTATATGATAGTAAAATGTATACTTTTAAGAGGTAGTAAAAATGTAGTAAATACAGCCAGTAGCATACACAACATTACTTAGATTTTCTGAATCTAGTTCTTTGTAAAGTAAAACAACTTTTGTTTCATTAAAGGGGATCATATTAAAATACCATATTAAAGTAGTGTTTTCAGTATCAATTATGTTGACATCTGAAGGTACTGTATATGTTGCTCTTGAAACAAAATTGGAAGTTTTTTAATTCAATCTCAATGCTTGCTGTAAAGGACCTTTGGAATATCATGTACAGTAGATTGTTTATTATGGCTTAAAAAAACTTAGCTTTTTTAGTATGAGGGATTTCTCATGTACATGGGCTGCTGTAACACCTGTGAATGTCATTTGACATTTGCTTCAGTTTGTGGAATTAAGGTGATGTTCAGATACACAAGGGGTGCATGATTACTGATCTTCGGTTTTTCCTCCACTGAGCTTAGGAGGAATTTGGAATACAATTGAAAAGGAAAATAAAAAATCAAAGAAATTGTTAGGAAAAGCAACCTACCTCCACCCCTCCCCCTACACAAACATAATTCCTTCAGAATTTCTGGGAGTTCTGTTTTATTTTCACTCATTTACCAAATTTCTTTTAAAGCCCTAAGTAATTTGGAGCTTGAGGAGGATAAAATACATAGGGTGGACCTCTCCTCACCTCCCACAAAAATAAATTTGTAGAGCCTGGTTATATGAGGATTTGGTGCTTTACAAAGATATTATTTAAAATAAATCCTGGTGACCATTAGTTTAGGACATTTTGAAATGTAAATTCTGGAAGGAGTAGATCTGTGGTTCTTGATTGGTTGTTGAGTTTATGCAGCCCTTTCCTGTGGGGTATTGATTACACAGAGGGCACAAAATGAGCTTCTCAGAAGAAACACGAAGGTGCCCAGACTCCTCATTGATAGAACTGATCTGGTCTAACCTGATTTTACAGAGGAGGAAACTGAGACTCAGAGGGTTAAGTTCAAAGCCACATAGCTAGATCTTGCAGGGAATCAGAAATAAAATCTAGGTTGCATAAATTCAAGGCCAATGCTTTTTTCCTTACTACGTGTGGTTATTAAGAAAGGTTCTGTTCCTATAGAAAGATAGTTTATGGATTGTAGTCTTCATGTTCTTAAGGCAAATTTAAAGTACATGCGTTTTTTAAGCAGTAACTGCTAAAGAAAATGTAAAAAGGTTATTTTGAATTAAAGAGCTTATTCTTAATGATTTTGAGATCCCCAGTTTTATTGGTAAGCAGGCATTTTATTTTTTCAAACACTAGAAAAGTAAGACATTTGCATGGCTTTCATTCTCTCCCATAACTATCCCCCCTCAATGAGCATAAATAACTCTGAGGCCAAAGTAAAAACTTTATTTTGCAGCAAATTTAGACTTACACAGAAATAGAAATATAGCACAGAGGTTAATGGTAAGAACTCATATAACCACAGTACAATTAGGGGAACTGGGGAATTAACATAGATACAATATTATTAACTAATTTGCAGCTCTTATTCAGGCTTCACCAATTTTCCTATTCACGTCCTTTTTCTGGTACAGGATCCAATCCAAAATCCCACACAGCAGTTAGTAGTGATGTCTCTGTAGTATCCTCCAGTCTGTGACAGTGTCAGATTCTTTTATGACGCTTTTCTTGGTATTTTTGAAGATAACTGTCAGTTATTTTGTAGAATATTATTCAATTTTAGTTTGATGTTTTCTCATGATTAGATTGAGGTTGTGCATATTTGGCAAGAAAACAACAAAATGACTGGCCTTTTTCACTGTGTCATGCTAAAGGTATATATCTTATTGGCGATAGTATTTGATCCCCTGGTTAAGGTAGAGTCTGCCAGGTTTCTCCACTGGATCGTTGCTTTTTTCCTTTGTAATTAGTAAATGACTTATGGGGAGATACTCTGAGCAGAAATCCTGTTTCTCATGTTTTTTTCCACTAATTTTAGCAGCACCCATTGAATGGTTCGCACCTGCAATACTTACTAACGGTGATTTTCTATATCCCATCTTTTCCTTCCATGTTAATTGGAATTCTGTAAGGAAGATCTGCCACTTCTCCTTGTATTTGTTTATTCAATTATTTATATCATTGTAGTCTCATGGATATTAATCTGTTACTATTGTTATCATAAATAAAATCTTTTAAGGCAAGCATTTATTTTTAAGAAGTTAATGTATTGAGACGCTTAAACACTTCAAAGGCATATAAGAGTAAATGGTAAAAAAAACCCAAAAAACTCTCATCTACCTCTTTATGTGGGAACCCATTTTCCATTGTTATGAATTCATTTCTGTTCTTCTAGAAATATTAAAAGGGTTGGGAAAAGAGTTATTAATAAGAATTGCTAGATTCTCAAGTATTACTTTTTACCTGGATCCCAGTAGCATCTGCTGGTTTATTGTTGCATCTTCTTCAGATCTTCATTAACGGTGTTTCTTAACTAGGTTTCTTAACCTTCAGATTTAAATTTTAATACAGTGGATATTATGTAGAGGTAAGGATTGGTTTCCCCTGTGTATTTTAAAGAACTAAATGACCAGAAGGGAATATTTTTCTTAAAAAATCCTTGACATATAACATATAAAACTAAACAGGTTTAAAATGACCTCCAAACAAAATCCAATATAAATGAGAAAGGATGTCTATTCCAATAACTTAAAAAAAAAAAAAAATGCTTTCCCCCCATTCTGTTCTGTTCTTTGTATTGGCCTATTTTGCCTTCTTTGTATCCCAGCAGCAGGCATTCATTCATTCAGGATTGTCACTTTTCCAGGCACTTAGGCCTAGATTTCACCCACTGAAGCTGTGTTCTGTTGGCATGAAAAGAGGAGGGCTCTAGCCTTTTTTGCAGTCAATAGTAAAGCAGTGGACTGAACTTGTTAGAGCACGGCTGGCAGTAAACTAAAAGTTGGTTTGTTCCGTTTTCCTATTTTCCATTCTCTAATTACCGTCTCCTAAAGTAAGTTTTAAGGGCTTCTTATACCAGAAAGTCTTTTATGAAACTTTAAATAAAAGCTGGTTGGTCTTACTGTGACACTGGATCAATTCTTAAATTTCTGAGCACTGTTTTTTTTTTTTTCCCTTTGTTTCTTTCATAAAGTGGGTATTTTATCTACTTCACATTATGGTGAAAATCAGGTAATAATTCATATATAAAGTATTTTAGCCTGGTGGAAGGTGCTCATGTTAAAAAAATAAGTCTTTGTAGTTTATTTTTATACTTGGGACTTAATCCTTTTAATTTTATATAGGGAATCCAATATTATATACAACATTTTGACTTAAAGTACTTCCTAACATCGTAATGAAAATATCCTTACTATTTTACAAAACTTACAAAAAATTCTTATGTGAATCTAATGTGAAAGCCAAATAGTCCCTGTAAATCCATCTTCCAGAGATGATTACTCTTAATAGTTATATTTTTTGACTTCTCCATGTGTCTATCAAAAAATATATGTACTTAGTATAAATTGAATCATATAATAGACATTATTTTCTATAACCTTTGAGAGAGCTTTTCCAGGGAGGTGCAGCTACTGTTAAATGCCTTCTGTGATACAAAACTGCTGCTGAGAGCAGTTATGGAAGTAGGATAGGCATTTTTATAAGACCTTTGCTGTTTCATGTTTTTTATGTGAAATTTATCCACAACTTTACAAAATTATTAATTAAATTGCCAAAGCAATTCAAAGGAGAGCTATGATGTTAAATCTAATTTTGTAGTTTTTCTTTTTTTGCTTATAGTTGTGACTTTAGCCCCCCAAGTCAGGTTCCACTAGAGAATTATTGATAGCTTGATTTTTTTTTTTTTTTGCCAGTTTCCAAGCAATTCTCTCAAAATTAAATCAGTTTTACTTGGTTATTTAAGTAATCTAAACACATTTTACTAAATGTTGTGTAGTCTCTATTAACCTGCGTTTTAAATTATTTTCTTTCTGTACCTTGGGGGTGTGGCTTTTAAAAATAAGTACAGTGAAGTTATGTTATTTTTTGTCAGCTCAAAATATCTTCAAAACTTTCCCTGAATTAGAGGTTACTTTCTACAAAAGAGATCTTTTTTCCCTTTAAGTACTTAACAGCCACCACCCTAACGTGGTGTTTGGTTATAAATAGACTCCTAATATTACTGTTTTAAGATTTAGTAAGTTTCATGTAAATAGAGACTAGGAATTTGTTAATTAAGACCTAAAATAACTAAAATCTTCCTTTGCTTTTTATGTTCCTGTGCCGGATTAGTGTCTAGCAGATAGTGAGGAAATAATAGAGCCTATTTAAAGTTCCAACTGAAATGATGAAAGCTGTCATTTTAACTTCACTTATAAAATTTTTACTAGGTACATCAAAGCATATATTTTTATAAATAAGTGGCTCTTATTTCACTGAATAAATTAATGGAAAACATTAATTTTAAAAATGAGGCAGTAATGGTCAAATGACAATGTAACATTTTCATTTCTTTCTGTATTTTAGGTCCATCTGTCTTATAATTTTTTTTGCTGGATTTTAAATATAAGGCTCAAAGAAAAAGCAAATAGCTGCCCAAATAAAATGTATAGTTGTATAATAGCATCGAACCAGTTGAACAATTGGAATTAGCTACCACAACACTGGGTATAAAATACGTTGTTTTTTTTTTTTTTTAAGATTTTATTTATTTATTTGACAGAGAGAGATAGCGAGAGCAGGAACACAAGCAGGGGGAGTGGGAGAGCGAGAAGCAGGCTTCCTGCCGAGCAGGGAGCCCGATGTGGGACTCGATCCCAGGACCCTGGGATCATGACCTGAGCCGAAGGCAGATGTTTAACGACTGAGCCACCCAGGCGCCCTAAAATACGTTTTATATGAAAATGTGTTCAGTGTTTTAAAAAGTGGTCTTTTAATTTGTATTGTTAAAATCCTGAAAATAATTTTTTCATGCAATTTTATTTTTATATTTTATTATTTGTATATTATTAATAGCTTTTTTGTGTACTGCTGAGCCAGTAAATATTTTTCATATTTCATTTCTTAATTTTTATTTTCTTAGTTTAAGTTTGTTGAAAAAATTCTAAACCAGTAAGTAAAATAGGGTTATATTCTAGTCTTTATCCAGTCTTCCAATATTTCGGTATTGAATTTATACATAGCCATTATCTGTCTGTCTTGGGAAATAACTACTTTATAATTTAGATTTCTCAGCCTTTATTTTTCTATTCTCTAATAGTTCTTCAAGTTATCCTTATTTCTGATATTTTACTTTTCCACAGAGAGGTTGATATGTTAGTTAATCCAGTAATTCAGATTTTTAAAAAATGTACAAAATTTTAAGGGGGCAGAGGGTGGGATGCACTTACAGTAAGTAATTCAGATATAATAAAAGTAGTGGTGATAAAGAGCTAAAGGCAAAAATGAGCTGAGCCTTATGAGATGCTAAGATTTTAAAGCAAAGCTTTTAGGTTTTAGTGAGTTAGGTAAATTAGGGAAAAAGGTGATGTAGTATTAACAGGTCACATAGAACAGAACTGTGCAGTGACTATTTTCCCTCTTAGGAGCAGAATTTACTGACTGATAATTGAGTTTTAGTTCGTAAAAGGGAAAAATCAAGATCATCAAAGCAGAGAACTGTAAGGAGACAGTAAGTAGTATGACTGAAACAAGTTTTCAGTCTTTTTTTTAAGATTTTTTTTTATTTGACAGAGAGAGAGACAGTGAGAGAGGGAACACAAGCAGGGGGAGTGGGAGAGGGAGAAGCAGGCTTCCCGCAGAGCAGGGAGCCCGATGTGGGGCTCGATCGCAGGACCCTGGGACCATGACCTGAACTAAAGGCAGACACTTAATGACTGAGCCACCCAGGTGCCCCGAACAAGTTTTCAGTCTTAAACACAAGTAGTTTTCAAGATACGGAAATTTGAAAAAATGTCATTAAACTGTCATTGTCAAATATCAGTTCTAGAAAACATGGAAAATGAGAGGACCCTGACTGCTGGAAAGGTGAATACTCCTAAAAGCTGAAAGATTTGTATTCTAAACTTGACGGTACAACCTGTAGAATCCAAAACAGATTATTTCCTGTTTAAACTAGTGAATCCAAAGGGGGGTTTGGGTCCTAGTGTGGCTTGAGATTTCATCAGATAGTTGATAAGGTATGCCTGTATTTCAGTATGCAAGCTGCAGAAATATGTGCACTATGAAATTGCAGTTAGTTGGATCCTTGACTCAGAATAGCCCTCCCTAAAGGATGTTAACTGATAGATTAACTTTCTGAAGGGATTTGTCTAGTAGAAAACAGCCAGGAAAAAAAATTTAAATCACCTATTGTATTGGTGTCTAAACCAACAGTTGTGGAAGTATGGAATGGTGGACTCAACATTTGAGTCAGGTGATATGCTCATCAAAGAAAGAAAGGTGTTCTTAAACACACTGTGGACTTGGAGTGTTTGTGACTGGAGGTAAGCAGCCTGTCTGCATTCTCCTCATTTTCAGGGAAGGATGTGTGTGGTACAGGACTTTCCATTTTAAGGAGCATAGATAAATGGGGTGTGTCTAAGTGAGAGGGTATAAAACCATGTTATTATATAGCTCAGAGAAGAGGATACTTAGATCTAAAACTGTTTTAAGTATTTTTGTCATGGGAACAAGGCGTTGGATCTATTTTCTGACCTTTGGAGTGTTGAGTGGGTGGGGGGAAGTGGGAGAAATTTTAGGAATGATTTTGATTCAGTAAAATTTGTAAACTTTAATAACTTCAGAGATGTCTAAAACAAGTTGTCTTGACAGTGGGGATTTTGGGGTTATTGTAGTGGGAATTTTTATACTAGGTGATTAAACAAATGGTTCTGAACTTTTAGTCCTCCGAACCACTGCTGTAGATTGGTGAAGGTAGTGTGGAGATGAGACATTTGAGCATTATCATGCAATGTTTGATACAACGAAAGTTTATACAGTTGATTCTTGAACAATGCAGGGAGTCGGGGGCACTGATGCCCCTCATGGTCAAAAATCCATGTTTAACTTTTGATTCCCCAAAACGTTAACTACTAATAGTCTGTGGACTGGAAGCCTTACCAATAATATAAATAGTTGATTAACACATTTTGTATGCCATATGTATTATATATTGTATTCTTACAATAAAAGTTAGCTAGAGAGAACATTTTAATAAGAAAATCTTAAGGAAGAGAAAATATGTTGACAATACCGTACTGTATTTAACAACAAAAAAAGATACTGTACTGTATTTAACCAAAAAAAAAAAAAAAATCCAGGATTTACATACTACAAAATCTTACATACATACAAATAAATGTATGTAGTACATTATAACTATGTACTACATAGTAGTATGTAGTGGACCCTTGTAGTACAAACTCTGTTGTTCAAGGGTCAGCTGTATAAAATATATTAATTATGAAGCACTTCTATGTTTCATAAATGAACACCTGTAAATCCACCACTTAAAAAGGAACTAGAGCACTACCCATATCCATGACATGTTTCTGTAATATTTTGGCCATGATTAGATCAACTTGATGGTATAATATTAACAAAAACCTCTGATTGCCAGGACTTACATACTACAAGCTTTGGAGACAAAACTTTTTAAAATGTGGGGTTAGGGGACAAGATAATAAATGGGGTCCTTGCATACTAAGGTTGGAAAACCATGGATTTAGTTGAATCATTCAGTAAGCAAACCTCTAATTATATGAGGTAAAGTTGCAGAGAGGTTAAGTAAGAGACTTATCTAAATTCACACAGTTACTGTTAGAACTGGAATCAGAACTTTTTTCTTAAGATTTATTTTTTATGTAGTCTTTATACCCAGCACGGGGCTTGAACTTAAACCCCGAGATCGAGTTGCACGTTCTATCAACTGAGCCAGCCAGGTGCCCCAGAAATTGTTTTGACTTGAGTATTGTAAATAACATAGCAAAAAGTGCTAGTGTGATTTCCTGGTTAGAAAGGTGCTGTTGATACAGGTAGTGAAACTCAGCTGGTTAGACCCCCACAATGAGTAAGATTATAAGATCTTTGAGCACTAGGACTTGGTCATCTTTTCATCCCCATCAGTACAGTGTTGCTTATGATTTGTATTATTGAGTGATGTATCTGAGACTAAAAGAAACATGGTAGAAAGACTTTTTATCTTAAGAAAAGTATAATTTATAATTACATTGTTTGTACCTTTGCCTCACATACAGTCATTAGAAAAGAAAGGTCAGAGTTTCTTTCCTCTTGACTTCTTTCTTGACCTTAACAACCTGTGGCAGATTTGATGGTCCTGCTTTGTGCTACCACCATCTCTAATCTATGTCTCTTACTGTTTTTCTACTTTAGAGTATCTGTTTATATATATCCCATATGAGACTAACTTCTTTGAAAGATTGAAACCATGACTTGTTTAACTTTAATGCCTTAGAACCTAGCTCATTTACCCACCCATCTGCCCAGTCCACTGAGTATTAACATAGGGCCCACTGTATTCAAGGCACTATTCTAGGAGCTGGGGCTACAGTGGTTAGCAGAATCTCACAGAACTTTCAGTTATTAATCAGAGAATCACATTAATATTTATAGAAGTACAAATACATTTAAATGGTAAATGTATCTTCTATTTTATCATCTAAGTGGATATGTGGTCATTGATTATTGTAATATTTATGTATTTTTTAATTTAGTCATCTGAATTTTCATACAGCTCTTGGTTTTTCTAAGTTTGACAAACTTGTTTACCTGGAAATATGTTGTTTTCTTTTTTATTCTTTTGTATTACTCTGGTTACAGATTTTTTAATATTGAACTCTTGCATTCATGGTATAAATTCCACTGCCTTTGTGCGTTACTCATTTGGTATGCTGGTGGAGCCTATTTATTTAGTATGTTTGCATTTATATTTATAAGCAAATTTTATCTATTGTTTTCCTTTATGCTATTATCAGGATTTTTATACCGGCATTATTAACAAGAATTAAGCAGTTTCTGAAGAGGAAATTTAAATGTAATAAATTAATATTGAAAAGTGCTTTTATATAGAGACCTGGACTAAAGGATATATGCATAATTTTAATTAAATTTCCCTAATGTCCTTTGGTTAATTACTTGCTGTAATTATGTAATTATGTGAACAGTTATTTATGTTTAAATTATTACTTGGTTGAAAACTTGATTGGAGAATTGCTGTCGCATGCTAATATAAAATAAACAATAGTTTGATATTGGGCATGTTTTAATACTATTATTAGTATTTAATAAGTATTATTAAAGTAGTATTAAAAAGTAGTAGTATTAAAAGAAGTAGTATTAAAGATTTAAGTAGTATTAAACTAGTATTAAAAAGAACTTAAGGAATGAAGTCTTGCCTTTATAATGTAGTTAAATCCAAGGTACCTTCTTTTGACTTTTTAAAACTTTCATTTGCTGTTCAGAGATGCACATTTGGTAAGCTTTGACAAGCAAATTGTTATTTAAGAGATAAGATGTGTTACAAAATGAATGTTGCCATTGTTGAAGCAGAAAATGTATTGTAATACAGTATTTTCACTGATTTAAGACTAACTGGGTAAGAACACCTTTGATCATGGCTTTTTGCTGTGTTGGGTTTTATTTAGCAAAGTGATATAAATAACTAGTTAAGAAAATTGAAGTGTGCATTTATATTTCCTAGTTCCTTATAGCAGTAGATTGAAATTCCATGTTTGGAAGGCAGTCAAAATACATTATAAAAATAAAAGGCATTTTACTTTTAAATACTAATGGACACAGCCTCTTCCCCAAGGAGGATGTAATCTGTAGCATGGAGAGAGAGATATAGAGGCATCCAGCTAATTTAGTAATGACAACCCTTATTAGACAGTAGGTTCTAATGGGCAGGGGTCTATCCTCTAACACATTGTGGAAGCTTTAATAAAGAATTTTTGAAAGAATTGATTTCTTTGTGCAAGTCTTGATTCATTGGATTTCTTATATTTTTTCTTATAAGAAGTATATTTATATACCTGGGAACTGTCCTAATAATTTTTTAAAGGTCATTGACTTTAGGTACCTACTTTTCTTTTTTCATTTCATTCATTAACGTGATGTAGTTTGATCTCTGTAAACCATCTTTTCCTTGAAACTTCTCTGATCACCAGTGGCTTAGTGGTTAAATCCAAGGTACCCTCCTTTGCTCTTTACCTTACCATACTTTTGTGGTATTTGACACTGTTGATTACCCTATTCTTGGTTCTGTCATTCTTCAGCTTCTTTGACACCTCTTTTTCCTACTTCTATCCACCTTCATTTCTTCGTGGTTTGGATCTTCTTTGCTTTATTCCTTAAATGTTGCTTTTTCTAGGATTCATTCAGTCCTCCTTTCTCCCTCTGTCTTCTCTAAGACATCTTTTCTGTTCCTGTAGCTTTCACTAACATACTTGTGTATCAAACTCAGACTTCTGCTGAACTTAAAATCTGTGTTATCCATTGGACATCTGTTTGGATATTTCAGAGATACCTAAAATAGCTAAGGAAGTAATCCAGTTCAAGATCTCATTCAGACAGATTAGTTCTGAAGTATAAAAGAGCCATTGTTATTAGTTTTGTCTGGTAGGCATTCTTATTTGATTAAAGCTCTTATTTGGAATGACTGGCCTCATTTAAGCATGGAGAAATTAAGTAAAATAACAGATACATCAAATAGAGGGTAAGAGCTTGGGCTCTGCAGTTAATTTAAATAAAATATAGGGGCGCCTGGGTGATGGAGTCAGTTAAACGTCCAACTCTTGGTTTCAGGTCAGGTCATGATCTCAGGGTTTTGAGATCGAACCCCTAGTTGCTCAGCGCGGAGGCTGCTTGGGACTCTCTCCCCCTCTTCCCGCTCCCCCCCCCCCGCCCGGTCCCCCAGTGCACTCGCTCACTCTCTAAAATAAAAAAATAAATCTTTAGAAAAGATAAAATATATTATTTGGTTAATATAAATTTGATTTCTGGTAGAAAATAATTAAGGCTGTAGTTCTGTTCAACATAGACTTAATCTAGGAAATGGTAGACTAGGTTAATAATGCTTTAGTCTTTGAGTTTTAACACTTTATCGATGAAACCCTCCCCTACCTTCTGTTTTTTTTTCCCCTCGACTAGCAAGAATATTTTTTTGTCTAACACATTTAAAATTTTTACTTTTAACAGAAATTAGCAGAGTACGGAAAGACATGTACAATGACACATTAAATGGCAGTACAGAGAAAAGGAGTGCAGAATTGCCTGATGCTGTGGGACCTATTGTTCAGTTACAAGAGAAACTCTATGTGCCTGTAAAAGAATATCCAGATGTAAGTATGTTTTGTTGTCTTACTCAATTTTTTTTCTGCTTCACATACTTTGGGAAGGGATACCTCTGGTGATAAATACTTAAGCATTGTCAGCTGCTTTAAAAAAATGTCGTGTGAGGGACTAGAAGTATGATTAACTTGGTGTGGACAATTAAAAAAAAATTTAGATATGTTTTCATTTAATTGCTGCTTTGTCACTTTTGGAAATGCACATGGTAAAGACTTGGTTTTAGCTTTGGCCTGAGTGTCGCAGAGAGCACCAGATACAATTCTCTACTCATCTTTAATCCGACCTCAGGGAAGCCACAGCCTGGGCCATGTCATCCTTTCAGTAAAATGAGAGGTTGGACTAGGTGACAGCTAAGCTTCCTTTCAGCTCCAAAATTTTTATGATAACCACTGTTCATAATTTTTTTCTTTTGTTTTGTCTTTTTCATTCTTGTTTCTTGCTCAGCTGTTCTCCATAAACCTCTTGTTGCAAGTAGCCCCCTGTCCTATACCACTTAATTTATAATTAGCTCCAAACTCTTTGTGTTTGTTACAAAGCGCTATGTCATATGGTTCTTTCTATCTCTCTGACCTCATCTTAAGTGATTTTCCCTCTTCGTCAATACCCTGTAGTCACATTGGCTGTTAGAGCAAGTCAGGTCTATTCCCAGCCCTAAGAGCATTTATGTTAGCTGTACACTGGCTGGCTTCTTTTTGTGGTTAAGATTTTAGCTCAAATGTTACTCGGAGAAGCCTCCCCTCACTATTTTATCTAAAGCAATCTAGTTACTCATTGTTTCACATAATTTTCTTTATTTTTCTGAGGAGCACTTGCTATTTGGTGTGTTTTAATTTATTTTTTTATTTCTTTCCATCAGAATACAAGGTACTTAATAGAAGAACCTTTTTTTGTGGTTGTTTACCATGTACTTCCAACATGCATAGTATTTGTACATAATTGGCTCCAGTGCCTTTTGAATACATAAAAGCAAACTGTTGGTATTTTGCTAGGTTTCAGAGAACTATTCTAAAAGCAAAAACTATTCTGCAAGAAGGAGTTGGTATTGTAAGGTCAAAATGTGATGTGTACTCTAAGATTCATTGATTATATGGACAGTCTACTTGTCTAAAGATGGAAAATAAATGTCTTAAGTTGGATTAATGGAAAAAAGCTTTGACATTTCACAAGTTGCATTTGTAATACAATTTTCTTTAAGGCTAATACATTTACTTTGTAAGTATTTTTGGTTGCACGTATGTATAAACAGTTCTGGATAATGTAGGCAAAGGGTTTGTTGGAAAGTAATTGAGTATCAGAGGATTAAAGGAAATGGCTGGATTGCAAAGCCTCCTGTAAGAGAAGGGCCAGGGCAGCTTTGAGAACCTCAGCACCAGGAATTCAGACTTTCTTTTTGAGAGCCTTGGTTTTAACATAGTCTGGTTTCAGTGCCTCCCAGACTTTATCTTCGAACTTCAGATTCTTAGGAGAGAAAATGTGTTTTGGACCAATCTGCCATGACTCAAGATGGGAGGTTGACTAATATAACCTAGACGTGATTACTCTGGTCCCACCCTCGATGACTGGAATGATTCCTAGAGATGGGAAATTACGATTTGGCAGCTATCCCAATTGGTGTCTACTGCTGTTTGGTGTTTCAGTATCTCCTAAAGGATATCAGCCTTCTCATATGCTCGTTTAAACCCTAAAGGATAAAGTTTCAGCACTAGTCATGAACACAGAATATGTAAGATCATAAGACCTTGTTAGAGAAAATAGCTTCATCTGCCTGGTCCCCATTCTTCTGGACAAAATCCTATTCAGGGAAGGTGATACTTCTATTGCATTATTTAAAAGACCTGTTTGATATAATCCTCTAAGTGAGAAGAGATATATTTCATAGTGTGGGTCCAGTAGGAGGTAACTTTGCACTCTATTCCTGTCTTTCTTCCACCAGTTGGGATTCATTGCCATGGTCAGCTCCTGTTGCTGACAACTGTTTTGCGGTGTAACATTGTCTAGGTCAGTGGATCTCAGAATGTGGTCACAGGACTATAGTATCCATGCCTTCTGGGAACTTGTAAATATTCAAGCCCTACCCCAGACTAGCTGAATCAGAAACTAGGGCTGAGGCCTAGCAATCTGCCTTCCAAGCCCTGTCGGTGGTTCTGATGCATGTTAAAGTTTGAGGAGCACTGCTCTTATTTGTTGATCATCAGAATGAGCGGGGCTAATGGGGTTGTTTTGCCAAGCATTGTTCCAGGAGGCAGGTAGAGTGGTGAATTAAACAATGCCTCTGCTCTTGTGGAGCAGATGTTGCAGTGTCAGAGATGGACAATAAACAAATGAGTATTTACTTTTAAGTGTAGTCAGTGCTATGGAAAAAATAAGGTGGGCTAAGCATGTAAACGATGACTGTGTATTAATAGTAAAAGTATCTCTTATAAGATGGAGGGAATGCAGAGACATGACTGAAGTGATGGGGAGGAAGGCATGAAAATTATCTGGGGGAAGAACATTCCAGGCAGCGTGAACAGCATGTGCAATGCCTGAGGCATGAGTGTGCTTGGGAAGTGTGGTAAGATGCAAGATTAGAGAGTTAGCAGAGGGGCCATATCACGTAGGGGCTGTGAGCCCCAGTAGGGACGTCAGATTCTATTCTGAGTGAAGTAGGAAGCCATTCAGATGTTTTGAGCCAAGGAGTGGTTTTTAATAGATTCATTCTGGCTGCTTTGGGCAGTGGTGACAACAGGGACACCAACTTAGGGGGCAGAAGAGAGAAACTTGAACAGGACGACTTAGAAATTCTTGAATCCTGCATAGATTGTTAACTTAGAGCCAGTAGTGTTTGCTGATAGATTGGGTATGGAGTGTGAGGGAAAGTCAGGAATAACTCGAAGGTTTTGATCAGTTGGAGTAGCAGAATCACCAGTTCCTGAGTTAGAAAGACTGAGGCAGGAGCCCATTGGGCAGGTGGGGATTCAGCAGTTCTGAGGTAGAGGTGTTGGGTTTAAAGTTAGATGCCCAGGTGTGGGCCTATCAAATGGGCGGGTGGGTGGGTGAGTTGTGGATGACTTTTGGCACCCAACAATATCTATTTTAACAGAGCTTTTTAAATGAGAAATTTAGTTACAATTCATAAGAGGATTGATATGGATTTAAAACCATTATGGTTCTCCAGGTAGTTTTTTTAATACCTTAATTTTAACTGTTACAGGAATTTAAGTTATATTTAATACAAGAATTCTGTTATAAGAGTTAAGTTAATTGAGGTGCTTGGGTGGCTCAGTGGGTTAAGCATCTGACTCTTGATTTCGGCTCAGGTCAGGATCTCAGGGTCCTAGGATCGAGCCCTACCTCGGGCTCCGTGCTGGGCGTGGAGTCTGTTTAAGATTCTCTTTCTCTCTTTCTCTCTTTCTCTTTGCTCCTTCCCCCCACCTCATGTGTGCACGTTCTCTCTCTCAAAAAAAAAAAAAAAAAAAAAAAGAAAAAAGTTAATTGTTTGTTACAAGAATTTAAGAATTATTTTTCTTGAGGTTATTAATATATACCAAATGAGTAGTAACTGTATTGTGCTCTATATTGGGAACTTTATGTCACCTTTTGAAAAAATGAAATAGTATTCAAGTAAAACAAGGCAGTCTGTCAGATTTTGGCAGTATGGGAAAAGATTTATTTCAAAATTAGGAATTAGCTGTTGGCCACAGTGAAACAAAGATGCATTCTTCCTTTTCTTGCTTTTCTTCACTTATTGTGTCTTAGAGACCAATTTGTATTGCTTCTCTTCCACCCGCACCGTTTGTGTATAGGTTTGATTTTGTGAGTGAATTCATCCTGTTTGACTCAAAACTGTTTTTATTATTTTGTATTTATTTTAGAGAGAGAGTGAGAACATGCACGCGAGCCTGGTGGGAAGTGTGGGCGGGAGGGGGAAAGGGAGAGAGAATCTCAAGCAGACTTGCACTGAACGTGGAGTCTGATGCCTCGCTCAGTCTCATGACCCTGAGATCACCACCTGAGCCGAAACCCAAGAGTCGGATGCGCAACTGACTGTGCCACCCAGGTGCCCCTGCTCATATTAATAGTAGTTAAAAGTATGGACGCAAACCCAGACCCTTGGCTGGCTCTGCCAACTTACTTTGTGACTTTGGACAAATTACTTGTCATTTATGGTTCTCCATTTTCTCACCTCTCTGAGGGGATAGTAAGTCTCTCACAGGTATATGAGGAGTTATAAGTGAGTTAATGCACGTAAAGCACTTGGAAAATGCCATAACACTGTCTAAGTGTTAACCAGAATGCAAGGTCCATGAGGGTGGGGATTTTGTCTCTTTGTATTCTCATTGCCTGGAATGGTTTCTGGTAAGTGGTAGCTGTACAACAAATATTTGTTGTGCATATCTATGTTGAAAGCCTCACTCTTTCAGATACTGGTAAACTTTTAATTTAAACTTGTCCTTTGCATTTGCACATAGCAACTTATTTTCTAAAAGTGTTAATTTGGAGATACTGTTTTGGACTTGGTTGTGTATAGCTCTGGGACTTACAGGAGAAGAAAGTTTTAGATTTAGTGTTTGAGAAATGAGGTAGTGTGGTATAATGTCCTTCACAATGTTTTTGAATCAGTGGCTTAATGATGTGGCAATGGGAAGGTAGTAAGAGTAGCATATTGAAAATGAACTGAATTTCTTAAAAATTCACATTCGATATTTATATTTATTAACAAAGCAGACTTTTATTGCAT
The DNA here is from genome assembly GCF_011800145.1 of Mirounga leonina. Lineage (NCBI taxonomy): Eukaryota > Metazoa > Chordata > Mammalia > Carnivora > Phocidae > Mirounga > Mirounga leonina. Next base: position 6,993,346 of record NW_023270812.1, read on the forward strand.
CTCTGCTGTGTACCAAGCACATCCTGGAGGTGGGGTATTAATTCCGTTGAGAAAACGCTTTTATGTAGTTGGATAATAGTGGGTTTTTGAGCCAGACAGGCCTCAGTTTTGAATCTTGGCTTTACTCCCTTATGGCTGTATTTGTCAACAATTGCCATAATAATGCTCCATAATAAGCTACTCTGAAACTTACTGGCTTAAAATAACAAGCATTGGTTTTTGTGGTGGCTGAGATTCTGCTGATTGGGCTTAGCTGAACTTGACCTAGGCCAGCTGCAGGTGGGTTTAGATCTTTGTGTTCTTGCTGAGCTCAGTCCAAAGGGGCAGCAGCGACTAGGAGCATGCTCTTCTCATGGCAGGTCACTGGAGTACCAGAGCCAAGCCAAATTGCTTAAGCACGTGTGAGGCCTCTACTCCTATTTGCTAACAGTCCATTAGCCTGGTGATTGTCAAGTGTGGACGATTTTGCCCCTCTCAGAATTTGACAATATCTGGAGATATATTGGGTCGGCAAAACTGCAAGGGGAGGAGGTATGGTGGCATCTAGTATGGAGGTAAATGCCAGTGATATTGCTGAATATCTTAAAATGAACATGGCAGCCCCTCCAGGTAGGTAGATTATCCTACCCCAAATGTCAGTAGCACTGAAATTAAGAAACTGCACTGACAAGCTGCTCAGTCCACAGTGAGAAGGGGACTGGAATAAATATTTGCTGAAAGATAGTCCGTACTATCACATTGGCTTTTAAAACACATGTTAACTTTTTAGAATCTATTTCCTTGTTCATTAAATTATAAGGTCCACCTCATAAAATTGTTTGGAAGAATAAAGATAACAAATGTGTGGCATCTGATATGGTACTCAGTATGGTTCTTGTGATCATGAACATGAAAAAAAATTCCTATCCTTGAAGGAGCCCACAGTCTTGAATGAAAGGTAAAATAGACTGCATTAAATCGTTTAAGAATATGTTAAGTTTATCATACATTCATAAAGTGACAGACTTGAAGAAGATTAAAGTTACACATAGGCCATCAAACTGGTAATTTGGCTGGTTAAGTTATTAAGGACTTGTTTGAATCCATGGAGATCTTATAAAGCAGTATGTGAATGAAGTTAACTCTGATTGATATAAATAGAAGATGTTATGTTTCATTGAGTCAGTAATAATACTGTCATTAAATTTGCCTATTCAATTTTGAGTTGTGAGAAATTGTTTTATAGGATCAGCTTCAGTGGTAGATAAGTTCCAAATATTGTCAAGGTCTAGGTGTTAGGGATATTAGTCGTGTAGTACATACATGAACAGATTAGATTGCTAAACTCTGGTTGGGTTGTGATACGAAATTGTAGTGAAGCTTTCTCTAGCTATTTAATATGAAGATAACTCTGATTTTCTTATGTTTTTAAAATGAGTTTTTTGGGGTTTTTTTTTGAATGGTTGTAGCTTTGAAAGGTATGTCTTGGGTGTAGGCTATCAAGATGACAGTTGTCAAAGGTTTGTAAGATGGATAAATGCATTTTCAAATATTTTTTCCAACAAGGATCCCAGCCTGACAATTGTACTTAATAATAGAGGTTTATAATATCACTCATCACTTCCTGTAGTCTCATAATAATAATCTATGTTAATGGTGGAGCAAGAGTTTTAAGTTCCCTTTCAGTTCAGTTTTCCTGAATTTGGCTAGTCATATCTTCTGATTTAGTATATAGTATAAGATTGTTGATTTTCTCCTATTTCTCAAGGTTGTCTCCTGCAAATTGGCTGTTGAGCTAGCATTTGTTTAGGATGGGTTATGAAGACAATGGGTCAGTGCAGACCTTTCATTATGCCTTTGCTCCTTTGACTATTGTGGCTTCCTTGTTTGTTGAAAGAATTAATCAAGAGTCTTCATATAAACTACTCTCACCTTTGTTCTTCTGAGAAACAAATGGACATTAAATCAAAATTTAATAATCTGCAAAGTCTCCTTTTTCATTATCTAGGTTAAGGCTTAATTTTTGCCTCTATGATCTTAATTATGAGTGAAAATATAAAACATTAAAAGATCTACATATCTCTATCTCTCTGATAGTTTACACATACAACTATTAATGATTGTTGATTTTTAGGAAGGTTGGTATATACTGAGAGTTGTGAAGTATTTCAGATTATATATTAATCTGTTGGAGTTTTTAATTTAGCAGTGCCATTTGATAAAATTGAGCATATTTTTAAGTTTTAGGTAAAGAAACTGTTAACAGTTGACTTTGAACTTTAAACAGATAATATTTAGTGAGGGTCAATTTCATGACTTTTTGTCTTTTTAGTTTTGGTTTGGAGGTTTTTATTTCACTCTACAAGGGCATATTAAGGCCTGCTGTGTATCAAATACTTAATTAGGGTTTTTATGGTCTGAGCTATACTAAATTTCTTAGGATGTTAATAGAAGTTATTCCAAAAATGATTTCAAGGCATTCTGAAAACAATAAATTTTGTTTAGTTCAGGTTTTCTCAAGTTTAACAATTTTAAAAATAATAAGCCTTCTCAGAGTCTTAAAATTTAAAGTTTTATTTAGGTAATATATTTTAATACTTAAAAAGAACTAGTGTTCAGAGGAACAGATTAGAAAACGGAGTTTGTTTTTAGGGGAGTATTACTTGTAAACAAATGTTTTCCAGGCCCCCCTGAGATAAAAAGTTTTGTCTGTGAATTTGTCTTACCCAAAAAGAGTTTGTTAGGATCTGATCTGGTAAAATTATTGTTGTAAGAGACTTATCAATCAGTTGGATACCTAATCACTGATACCTAACCTCCATCTCTCTTAAGATTGTCCCTGAAATAACCAAAGGAATGTAATAAAAACATTGGAGAGAAACCTAATTCTCAGGGCTATTCATATTCCATAAACATCCAGGTGTTTCTGTTAGATATTAAAGGAAAGTCTGAGATGTTGATCTACTGTTGGTCCATCTTGAGATAGCATTGCCTTCTTGAACTGAGTGAAGCAGTCAGTAACAAAATCTTCCTAATCCTAACTGTCTTCCCTCCAAAATCCGCAGACAGAATGGGCTGTGTGGGGTAGTTGAAGGTTCTACCACTTGAACTTACCACCCATCTTAGTGCTTGCTTATAGTAGAGCACCTGAATTTATTTTATGAGTGATTGAACTCATCATTTATACTTAACTTTTGGTTTGAATCTGAGTGGAAAACTACTCTAGTTTTTGATGAAACCTGCTTTAACTTTACGAACATTGCAATCAGACATTTCAACAACTAGCCTTAGAGCTAAATTCTGTTAATTATTTTATTGGGAAAGCATTACATGTCTTAATAAATTCAGCCCTTTAAAACAAATAGTTCATAAATAAATTAGGCACTTCCTGAAATCTAGTTTCGATCTACCATAGAAAACTGTTTTCCCCAAGTGCAAAAACAGTATCATCGGGTAAGCAGCCTACCTAGCGTGACTTTGGCCATCTCCATGTTAGATATTGGTGTGATAATTTTTTTTTCACTATTTTGTAAGGAATTGATTAAGCTTTAAAGAAATGTATCTGTATTGTATTCTTTGGGGTTAGAGAACAATGATTGCTTTGATTAGTTTCTTCCCTTTTTATTTATAAATTGTACGAAAGCAATATAAATTTGCAATTTTAGATAAAAGCAAAAGAGAAAATGAAAATGTGAAAAATAATTAGAAACATGAAGGCTGAAGAGAGCTGAGTATAAACCAGTAAAATTTTGGCATCATTCTTTTATTTCAGACTTGCATGTGGCCTGTTCTAGGCACCAGGCACAAGAATATGGAAAGATGTAATCCCTGCCCTCATGGTACTGTTACAGCCGTAATCCTGTTGTACAGTAACAAGGACCTGAACTAAGGCAGGGAAGTTGAAATGAAGAATAGGGGACAGATTAAATAATGAAAACTTTAAGATTTTTTAGTCTATGTGGGGGCTAAGAATGAAAGAGGGCTTTGCTAGTGGTGCTATTCATTTAAAGCAGAGAATACAGGGCAAGATTTTGTAATTTAATATTATAGAGGAACCAAGAGTAACAGATGAAAAACATACTATATTAACAGAAGAAAATTAAAAGTCCTTGTAAGCTTTGTCAATCTTAACAATGTGGGAATGTTGAGCGAGGGTGGTATAAAAGACGGTTATCACGTGTGACTTAAAATTGGTGCCCAAAACAGGTCACTTTAAGAGCTGAATTAATAATTTTGAAATAGTGTATGAGATTGATAATATGCAGCAAAACTTAAATCGATTTCAAAGAGCCTTAGGTAGTATTTGTAATCCGAGGTCAGAACTATATATTTAAACTCCTAGGCTTATCTTCCAGGTTTGAAGTGACACTGTAAGCTCAGTTTTGACTCAAATAATCCTTATTCTTCTTTTTCTTTCTTTTTTGAAGTTACACATATTTTTCATTAAAATAGGTGGATGAAGTAATAATCACGTAAAGGTTTTCATTCATATAAAAGGTCCAGTTACGGTAAAAAGGATGTATATGATGATTGTTAAGGCAGTGAACTCAATCAGTAAAAGACATGAAAATATCAAGGTGTGGTTATGTGACGGTTGTACAGTAATGATAAGTTTTGAGATGTAAGTGGAGAAGAAATTATAAAAACACTGAAAGTAAACTTGAATCTGAAGAGAGTTTTTATAAACTTTTTACCAAACATTTTGAATGATTAAACAAGAATGAGAAAACTAAACATGAGTTTCTGGTGTGATTAGGATATATAGTTTAAGGTCTTTAGAAGAGGGGCATTATACTATACTGATTAAGTGTCCAAACTCTATATGCAATCTAGGTGTTCCAGGATTGGGGCTACTTTTGTAACCTCTCATGTATTAAATATTAATTGTAACTGTCTTTAAGCAGCGTTACGAGGATGAAGTGACTTAATGCCTGTGAAGTGCTAAGCATAGAAGCTAGCTCATTATGGAACACTCATAATAAAACATACTTCAGTGTACTCAACACCTAGGAAATGTTGAATGACCTAGTCATTGCACTCATGATACTTCCATATTGAAATGGAAAGTGGAAATAACATTTTGTTTCTATGACAGCATTGATTTTCTCATTTGGAATTTATCCTGAGATCAGTCCATCAGGCTTATTTGAGAAATTTCTGAAATATATGAGAATTCCTGTGCTGCATATGACTGACTTAGTGATTTAATTTTACCATGAGAATGAAAAAATCACTACATGATTTCTGTGAACGCTTTTAAATTATATTATCTAGTAATCTGAATAAATAGTACCTTCATCTATGTGCTGTATATTTTGTGAGGCACTGTGGATAAAAAAAATAATAATAAAAAGGACCAGGTACTGGTTTCTGGCTCATAGGATGATTTGCAAGAGACATGTATGTACATCCTTGCGTATCATGTAATAGGGGCTGTGAGAGGGGTTGTTACATAGTGCCCTGAAATCCTCACTTTGGAGGGGAAAACAACTATCTCTAGGAATCAGAATACAGAAAATCACAGGAGGAACACTTGAGCTCAGTGTTGTGTGCTGAGGAGGTTTTGACATACTTTGAGGGAGGGAAGGAGAAAGAAAGGTATTTCAAGAAAGAAAAATTAAAAGTACCTGCCATCAAAAAAAAAAAAAAAATTACTTGCCTTTTTTTTTTTTTTTTTATAGAACGGTGAATTACATGTCTAAACATAAGGGTAACAGCAAAAACAAAGGTTTAAAAAGTAGTTAGAGACCTTTTAAAGGGCCTTGTGTGTAAGAGTTTGGACTTCACACTGTCAAAAATTGTGTCATAAAACTCTTGTTGGCTTTCATATTTTTATTTTAATTGCTTAAATAATGTTTGTTTTCCAATGCACTTGTTTTTTAGCTTCTAGAAAAATAATCATCTATCTTATTAACCTGAGTTTGTTTTTGGAGTGGTTTCAGCTTCTTTTCCAATTATATCTGTACTCAGAGGTTGAAGATTTCCATACAGATTCATATGCCACAGATTTCATATTTTGATTATTATTAGTTACTGTTTCCCCACTCTTACATCTGCTGGTGTAAATGCCTTTTCTTGTATAGCGTTGTGCCACTAGCAGAAGATGATTATATATAAAGGCCTAATATATGAAGGGTTTTACAAAATTACTCCTGTAATAACTATTAGGTAGCATAAGAATACTTACTGGCTGCTTATCTAGAATTAATATGGAGATGGAAAAGGGATAAGACATTTATCTCCCCCAAAAAGCACAAGACGTTTGATATTTTCAATCTGTTTTTCGTGGTGTGAGTGTATGTGTTTTACACAGTGCTTTCATTGATTTTTGTTGAGCTTTTATATCTCTGGCTAAAACCTATGATTTGAGTGAGTATCGTTCTGACATGAGTATTAGTTGGTTTCTGCATTTGCATTAATGAGTAGATGAACATGAAAATCAAAAGACATGTTGAAACTTCATTTGTTTATAAATGACAAGAGCAACTTCTTCACTGAATTGGATGATGGCTTTTGAATACTGGAAGAACATTGTGCTATTCATGGTGAATGTAGACACAGCAAACTTTCAAATTTAATCTGTATTAATATTTCCTCCTTAAGTGCCATAAGGAGGAGAGCCAAGCAGTAAAACAATAAACAATATCATTCTGGTATTTTATTTTATTTATTTATATATTTTTAAGGGGTGGGGGAGAGAGTATGCGTTGTGGGGGAGGAGTAGAGGGAGAGAATCCCAAGCACACTCCATGCCCAGCACCAGAGCCCAACCTGGGGCTCGATCTCACAACCTGAGCCGAAATCAAGAGTCGGATGCTTAACTAACTGAGCCACCAAGCTGCCCCCATTCTGGCATTTTAAAATAAAACCAGTTGTACTGACAAAATACCATGGCTCTTCTTCCATCTTAACATACATGAATAAGATAGGCTCACTAGCATTGACTAAGTTAGAGTTGGTATATTTTTACTTGCTAAAAGAAAGACTTCACCAAATACACATTTGTGTGTGTGTTTCATGCCTACTATGTCACATATGAAATATAATGTAAGGTTGTAAGGTATCTTACACCTTAGAAATGCCAGAAACAATATTTAAAAAAATTATCAATCTGGGGGCGCCTGGGTGGCTGAGTCGTTAAGCGTCTGCCTTCAGCTCAGGTCATGATCCCAGGGTCCTGGGATCAAGCCCCACATCGGGCTCCCTGCTGGGCGGGAAGCCTGCTTCTCCCTCTCCCACTCCCCCTGCTTGTGTTCCCTCTCTCTCGCTGTGTCTCTCTGTCAAATAATGAATGAAGTCTTTTAAAAAAAAATTATCAATCTGTTATGCAAAAAACAATGCAAAGAAGTACATGTTCTTTTTAAAATTATTTTTATAAAATTTTAAGCAGAAATTGCTCTAAAATTTCTTAGTGTTTCACTGAAATGCTTTTGGAAAGCCATGTTTTTATTAGTTATCTGTTTTGATAGTATGTCACAGAAAGTTTTATCTTTAATTGTAGATTTCTTAAAAGGTTAGTGGAAAGATTTGCCGTATTTATATTTTGTCATTGTGAAAAATCTATCATTTTTATTTAAAATGAAGTGAGCAGCAACTAATAGCATTAGACATGATTGTTGTTAACCTCTTTAGAAATTAACATGCCACTTGGCAGAAATATAATTGGTGAGCCACAGAGGTGGTCTGTACTTAAAACAGTGGGGTTAAGGAATGTCTTTTCTTCTCCTCCTCCTCCTCCTCCTTCTTCTTCTGATTCTTCTTCTTCTTTCCCTTTTTTGGTCTTTAAAGTTGGAGTTAGCTCGGGCTGTTTGAAATGATTTTCTATGACTGTGTTGTGACATTGTTTTAATTGAATGAAGCTGCAGAACTAGCATGATAAATCAACACGGAATGAATTTTAATGCAAGGCAGACGATATTAACTTGGAAATTGGTTGCAGTAGACAAAGCAGCTGCTGTGATTAATTTTTTTTTATTCTCTACTTACAGCATTTTGAGAAGGATGACCTTGACAGTTTCAATTGTGTTAGAATCCCAGTGGTATGCACTTTAACACACTTTGAGTTGTTGTTTGTTGGTTCTTGGGCAGTAGAGATTGCTTCATTTTTTAGGTTAGGAAAATTTTGTTTTGCAGATTTAATATGTTGGTTTTGACTGGTTTTAAAACATTTCTTATTTAGATAATAATTGTGAGGATTACTTAGTTGTGGTAGACGACTATGTAATCTTAAAACTGTGGTTCTGGCAGAAAAGGTTTAATAAGTGAAAGAATAGGATGTGTCAGAAAGGGTCTTCTAAGTGTATGTTACGAAGTTTATGCCAAGCAGTTTGACAAAGAACATAAATCAAAAATAATTATGTATTACTTATTTGAAGTGCTAAGTTATCTCTGTTTATAATGTATTTTTCTAGACATTCTTTTCCATTTGTGTGTCCAGTACATGAGTTGCCTTGGAAAAGGATCTGTATAGAGCACAGCTATTACTGAGGGAGAGAAGAGCTGACAAGGACACTTATTTTAAGAAACAGTTAAGGTAACAAGTAGAGTAACAACATTTTCACAGATTTCATGAGAGCAGGGAGAGTTTCTCCTCTTCTTCCTCTTTTCTTTTTTTAAATCCCTAGCATCTCTTTTACTTTCTACCCCATAGCAGACCTTGAATAAATGTTTTAGTGAGTTGAGTTTGAAAATGAAAGCCATTTTCTTTTGTACTGAAAAAAAATACCCAAACTAAACATGAGGGAAGGTGGGATGTGCAGATTCTTGTCTCTCTTCAGGTTGTTTTGAGGGGCTGAGGGGTGTGAAGTTTTATAGAATCTGTGACTATGTAAAAAGGTAGAGTTAGGGAGGGCGCCTGGGTGGCTCAGTTGGTTAAGTGTCTGTCTTCCGCTCAGGTCATGGGATCAAGCCCCACTTCGGGCTCCCTGTTTAGCAGGGAGTCTTCTTCTCCCTCTGCCCCTCCCCCTGCTCATCCTCTCTCTCTCTCTCTCAAATAAGTAAATAAAATTTTTTTAAAAAAGAAAAAAGGTAGAGTTAGGAAGTGGCAGGTAAGTAGGAAGAGTCAACATAGGGCCAGGCCTGCAGATAGACTTGCTGTGGTGTATGCCTTATTTCTCTTCCCCAGACCCTCATTCCGATATGTTTTTACCCCATACTGCCTGAAGTTATGTTAGTTCTGGATCTGTTTAGATTAAAAGGCAAGCAACATCTTTAAAAATGCCATGGACTTCTCTGTTTTAAGGGCTAACAGAGTAATTCAGACCAGCTAGTAAATTTGGAGCTAGTAATTCAGAGCAATTCCAGTAAAATAGGACACAAGATGAAGAAACATTTGCTTGAACACATCAGAGTCCCAGGAAGATCAAGGGCAGATAATCAAGGATATAAGTCTGGCTTTTAGAAACCTTTCACTGGGTATGTTTTCTGAATCTGGAGAAGACAGCGGAGAGGCTGAACTTTGGGGGATGGAAGTTGGAATCTATGACCTATCTATATGGACTCCTCTCCACCCCCAGTCTTTGCTTGGGGCAGAGGGGTGCTGATGGGTATGAATTCTAGGAGTAAAAGTGAACCAGAATTTCTGAGGTTCTCATAGATAGTGCATGTCAACATCAAATTGTTTTAAGAAGTGATCTTGGATTGCTAGTAGTAGTAGGTCCCTGGGAAAAGTTGATGCATATCCTTTGTAGAAGAAGGTAACATCATTTTAGGACTTACATTATTTCTGTAAGCTATGTATTAAGTACAGTGTCTAGCACCCACTAGAAAATAACCCAAAACACAAGAAGATAAGATGACATTAATAAAAATCTGAAGAAACAACAAAATAATAAAAATAAATCCACAGGGACTCTAGGTGTTAGAGTTATCAGACCTAGATTTTATAAGAGCTATGCTTAGTATGTAGAAGGAGACAAAAGACAAGTTAGAGAAATATGGCAGAGAAATGGGAACTGTAAAAGAAAAATTAAACTGGAAAAATTCCTTAACTGGAATTAACAGGTTTACCACAAGATTATAGAAGCATTTGAAGAGAGAATTCGTGGACTTGGACGGTATCTCAGAAGAAAATACTCAGCATGGAGAGGCAGAGGGATAGAAAAACTGTGAAAAATGAAAGGAAAACAGTGAGAAAGTCTAACATATGTAATTGGAGTTTTAGAAAAAGAGAGAATGGCACAGAAGCAGTGTTTGAAAGGAGTGTGGCTGAGAACTTTCAAACCAAAGCAATAAAGTCAGAGATTTGGGAAACTGAATTGTAAAACAAAAGCCATTCCTAGGCACCTCATAGTAAAACTTTTGAAAACTAATGTTGAAGAAATCGTAAAAGTAGCAAACAGGAGGGAAAAGATTACCTTCAAAGGAGCCACAGTAAAGACTCATAGCTCATTTTCCAGAAGTATGACAGAGGAAAGCAGGAGACGAAATAAAGAGTCTTTAAGATGTTGAAAGAAAATAACTGTCAAACTAGAATTACATACCCATCAAAAATAAGACATTTTCAGATAAGAAAAAAATGAGAGACTGCATTACCAGAACATGTTCACCAAAGGCCATACTTAAAGATGTTTTTTAGGAAGGAGAAACGTGACCTTCTTTGGAAACCTGAAGATACAGAAAATAATAAAGAGCAATGAAAATGCTGAATGTGTGGGTAAATATAAATGTACATTATTTGTATAGGATGATTATTGAGTTAAAAATACGTATAAAATTTAGAAAAACAATGGCATATAAACTGGATGGGAGTAAATTGTGTTAAGTAGTTTGGGGTCCTTGCATTGTACGGGAAAGTGGTGAAAGTACAAAATAACATTAGTGTTTGATAATTTGGTGATGCGTGTCTAGCATAAATAAGCATGTAACTTTCAGGCTAATAGAAAGGAAAAATAAAGGGAAAAAGCATGCTCATTTCTACCCGTGTCCCTGATCCCCCCCTTCCCACAAAGAAGACAAGAAAAAAAAAAAAAAAACGACGAAGGAACACAGAGGAGGACGGGCATGTAGAAAGCACTTTAGTAAGATGGTAGATATAAATCACACACTGTAAAAGGGCTCGGTGTTCCAGTTAAAATTCAAAGATTACAAGATTGATGAAACAAACTTAGCTAGATGCTGTTTAAAGAAGTCCTGTTTAAAATATAAGGATAACTAAAGATTGAAAGTAATAATTGGATCAAGAAAGATACACTTTGAAAAACAAAACAAAAATTTTTTATCTCCATGTGAATATCTATAGGCTAACTGGCAGAAGGTATTTCTGGAGATAGAGGGCCATTTCATAATGATAATGGTAAAAGGCTACAATAATGTAAAATTTGTATATATCAAATAACAGCATATAGTAAAGGCAAAATAGAACCACAAGAAGAAATAGACAAAAATAATCTTGGAAGAATTTGCATTTTTTTTGAGCACCCATGGAATATTTAGAAAAATTGACCATATGTTACACTGAAAAGTCTGAACAAACAATGCAGGATTGATATTCTGCACAGTATGTTTTCTGATTATAATGTAGAAGTTAGAAATCAATAACAAATGATTAGGCAATCTCATTTTTGAAATGAGAAAAATATTTAAATATTCAATAGCAATTAAATTATCTGATTTGAATGATAAGGGAAATACTGCATATCAAAACTTGGGGTTGCGCCTAAAACCAGTTTAGAGGAATACCTAAAGCTTTATAAGTATATATATTAGAAAAGAAGAAGGTGCGGTAAGCTAAGCATCCATTTCAGAAAGCTGAAAAAAATGTAGCAGATTAAACCCAAAAGAAGTAGAAGGAAGGAAATAATAAAGCTAAGAATAGAAATCAAATAATGACAAGAAACCACAAAAGGAAGAGAATCATTGTATCAGATGGCTCTTGTGGCGTTATAATAAGCGACCCCAATAACTTACTTAAAACAAGCATCATTTATTTAGCCTCTGCTTCTCTTCTGCAGACTGGTTGGTCCTTTAGGTCGGGTTCAGCAAAGTAGTTCTTCTGGTCTGCATCTGTAGTCACCTGTAGTTTGGCTAGGCAGCTCTATTTTTTATGAGTTGTCTGGCTGTGGGCTGGGACATTGATGGTGACTGGGTCACTTGTCTTTCATTCTCCAGTAGGTTAGTCTGAGCTTGTTTACATGGGAATAATAGGGTTCTAAGAGAGTAAATGCACCTAAGACTGAAATTTAGGCTTTTCACACGAATGTCATTCTTCCCACTATGTTGTACTGGAAAAGCAAGTCACGGTGCTGCAGCCCAGATTCGAGGGTGGAGATGAGCTACAAGTTTACGCTGCAGCGGCATAGATATCTTTAGGGGTTAATGGATAATTGTGGCCATTTTTTAAGTCATTCTACCCCAGTCAGCAAAAACAAAAGTAAATTTTTTGAAAAGACTGGAAGAGTGATAAAGAACAAGGAAGACATAGATAACCAGTCAGGAATGAAAGAGGGGACATCAAACAGATTGTGTAGATAACTGAGAAGAAAATTAGACTTAAGCTTTACATCAACAAATTTGAAAGTTTAAACAATATGGACATATTTCTAGGTAAATACAGGTTACCAAAATTGACATATGAAGGGCTAGAAAATCTGAATTAAAGAACTGAATCCATAATTAAAAACCTTGCACAGAGAAAAACTCTATTTCACCACTGATTTCTATTCAATATTTGAGGAAGAAATAACATGTCTTCTACAACCCCATCCGGAGAGTAGAAAAAGAGGGAATGTGTCTCGGCACGTTTTGAGGCCAGAATAACCTTGATGCCAAAACCCAAGAAGCATATTATGAGAAGGGAATATTACAAGCCAATTCCATTTATGAATGTAAATTTTAAAAAAATCATCAAAGTGCTAGCCAACTGAATGTAATAACTTATGAAAAGGATGATGCATCAAGATTAACTTGAGTTTGGGCGCCTGGGTGGCTCAGTCGGTTAAGTGACTGCCTTCGGCTCAGGTCATGATCCTGGAGTCCCGGGATCGAGTCCCGCATCGGGCTCCCTGCTCAGCGGGGAGTCTGCTTCTCCCTCTGACCCTCCCCTCTCTCATGTGCTCTCTCTCTCTCTCTCATTCTGTCTCAAATAAATAAATAAAATCTTTAAAAAAAAAAAAAGATTAACTTGAGTTTATTTTAGGAATATAAGGTTGTTTAACATTTGATAATTGATTGTAATCTGCACTAACAGATTTTAAAGAGAAATACTATGGTTGTCTCGATGATAAAGAAATGTGATAAATTTAAACATCCACTCATGATTAAAGAAAAAACAAAATCTTTAGCAAACTCAGGAATAAAGGGAAGTTTACTTAATCTGGTAAGGAATACCTACAGAAAGTCTACAGATTACTTTAAGCTTTATGGTCAACTGTTGAAAACTTTAATTTTGAAATCTGGAACAAGTGAAAGATGATAGACTCTCCTTTGACTTTGAACTTGAGATGTATTGGCTAGTGCCATATGGTTGGGAAGGAGAAAGGATATAGAACAGTCATTATTTGCAAGTAATAGGTTTGTTTACCTAAAGAATCCAAAAGTACCTACAGAAAAATTATGAGAATTAATAATGATGAAACAGGCTGCTGGTTATGAGGTTTATTAATACAGAACATTCAGTTACATGTTCATATACAAGAAACAAAAATGAATTAAAAAATATATACAATAGAAAAATGAACCCCCAAATATCTAGGAATAATTCTAACAAAAATGAATAAAGTCACAATAAAAAAGCCTTATATTCTTGATAGATATTAAAGCAGACCTGATCAAAGAAAGAAATTATACTGTGCTCATGCTTTTGAAGCCTCTGTTGTAATATCTCAGTTAAAATTACCACCAGTATTATTTCAGAAATTGACCAGCTGGTTTTAAAATCTGTACAGAAACAAAGGGAATGAATATATGAGACATTCTTGAGTAAGAGCAAGGTAGAATAACTTGGTATACTGCATATCAAGATTTATTATAAAGTTACAATAATTAATTCAGTGTGATATTAAAGCAAGGATAAGCAAATAGATTAATGTAATAAAATAGAGAATTCAGAAATAGACCCAAGCATATATAGGTGTTATTTATGACAATAATGGCACCCTAGAGTAATTGGAAAAGGATAGTGTTTTCAATAAAATATGCTAGGACAGTTGGGTGTCCATGTGAGGGAAAGAGAAAAAGCTGTACCATTACAGACATTAATTCCTGGTATACTGTGGGTATAAATGCGAGAGAACAATATAAAGCTTCTAAAAGTTAATACAGAACGATATCTTTTCATGATCTTGGGATAGGGAAAGACCCCACTAACCATGAAGAGAAGACTGATAACTTGAGCTACATTAAAATTAATTCAGTCCAATTAAATTCAGTTACACAACACCATTAAAGAACTAGGAGGCACTGGGCGCCCGCGTGGCTCAAGCAGTTAAGCATCTGCCGTCCGCTCTGGTCATGGTCTCGGGGTGCTGGGATCAGGCTCTCTGCTCAGTGGGGAGTCTGCTTCTCCCTCCCCATCTCCCTTTGTGCGCACACTCATTCTCTTTCTCTTAAATAAATAAATAAATAATCTTAAAAAAAAAAAAAAACTAGGAGGCAAGCCACAGGATGGGAAAAGGTATTTGGTACACCTGTAACCACAAAGTAGAACTCACTTAGGAAACCACTAACACAATAAAAAATAGTCTAGAAACTTCAGGAGTGCTTCGAGAAAAGTATAGGTCTGAATGGCCAATAAACCTGAAAAAATGACGAATTTTATTAGTAATGAGGAGAACGCTAATTCAGACATTCAGCAAGTGCATCAGAATGGCTAAAATAAGAAGCATTGTTAAGAAGTGCTGGAGAGGAAGTTGGATCAAAACAAATTCTTCTCTTCTTTGGGGACTTAATAAATGCATACAGCCGTTTTAGAAAATAGTTCAGCACTATCTACAAAGGAGTCTTTTTGGATATTATCTTCTTTACCAAGAGTCTTTTCCCTCAAGGAGTGGTCCCTTGTCCTCTTTCTTTATTTTGTACTGTCTCTTTCATGTTAGCCTTCTCAAGTCTTTGGTGAACCTGCTTTGTCTATTCATATTTCAGTATGAAGCACTGAACATTTGAATTATGAACTTACATGTTTATGTACTGGGCTCACCCACTCACTGCAAGCTTCAGTTTGAGGTAATCATCTGAAGTGTCAGCTTTGAGAAGGTAGCCAAATGCTCTTTATGGAGACAGAAACTTAAGCCTGTTACCTGCAAGTTAGATCCCTGTTTGTTGGTGTTCTGTATACCATTTCCACCTTTTTTTTCTGGTTTTCTACAGAGCTCTGTGAGTGTCAGGTTTCTCTGGAGTTCTCTAGGACAAATTTGCTATGGACCATATCCCCTTCTATGGACATTCTAAGCTGGATATTTGATTGAAGGCCTGAGGTTTCCTAAAGTGAATTTGTAGTGGACTTGGTAGGCTATTAATTATCCACTACATGTGCCAGACCTTGTACTGAACCTTTTAAATGTATTGTGCTGTACATACATACACTCCTCAGTACACCTCTGCCACATAGTATCATCTCCATTGTATAATTGAGGCTTATTTGATGTGACTTTCAAATTCCTAATTATTATTCAGTATTGGAGCTTGGATACCAGTTGGGATCTGTGTGCTTTAAAAGTTTTTTAAACACTTAGGGCGCCTGGGTGGCTCAGTTGGTTAAGCGACTGCCTTCAGCTCAGGTCATGATCCTGGAGTTCCTGGATCGAGTCCTGCATCGGGCTCCCTAATAGGCAGGGAGTCTGTTTCTCCCTCTGACCCTCCCCAATCTCTCTCATTCTCTCTCTCTCAAATAAATAAATAAAATCTTTAAAAAAAAAAAAAGTTTTTTAAACACTTAATAGTAGTATAGTTCTTGAGTTTATTCAAATTGGAGATGTAGAAAAGGGATTCTGGGTTGGAAGCAAGTGCATTGTTAACATGGGTGATGGCAGGGATTTAGGTTGATTAAAGAAGTAGAAAAATACTATATGCCAAGGAACGAGGCAAGGATAAGGGGTTCTATCTTGGCGTTTTGGCTAAGATCAAGTGTAGTATCTGTTCTTACCAGTTTTATTTGACTATAAGGCAAATTTCAGAATTGGGGATCTTGTAGAGCTAGATCAAGTGCTTATAGGATCAGTCTATGAGTTTTGGGGTGGACAGATCCCCTGAGGGAAGGGTGCTTTCTCCCAACTAGACATGTGTATTATCGATCTTTGATTTGCCTATCACTTGTAGGATGTGGAAATACTGGTGAACAGCTTAGTGAGGGAAAGTAAAAAGCTGTTGGGAGTACAGAAGATTGGAGAAATGCCTTAGCTTCTTAAGCCCTTAAAGCAGTGAATGCTAGCATATTACTTTTATGTAATGATATGCTAGTAGTAGGATTAATTGCAAGAAAAAAGTAGGAAGCTGTAAATATATGAATCGGTACCTATTTGAATAAATAAAAACCACCGTGGCTTTTTGTGGAATTGATGGTAAATACTCATTTTTTTTGTCTTTTGTGCAGTTGACCTGTGAATGAGGAAATTTTACTTTTCAGTATTCAGAGTCAGTCTGTGCTTCCTGTTGGCCTTTGTATTAGAAGCTTCTGTTGAGGGATGGTAGTTACTTACACAATTATTTTTATCACTGTCCTACTCATGGAAAGAATTAAGGCTCCTTGCAAAACTAGTGGTATAAGTTAAAGTTAGAAATGGAAAAAAAGGAAGAAAAATAAGGTACAGATATAAAATTGTGCAAAAAATAATATGCTCTTAAGACTGAAATACTTAGTATAGGGTGGAATCCAAATTTGGCCATTGGTGTTATGGAAGCCAACAAAAAACTACAATTCTCTCTGAATAGTTGCTTTGGAGAAAATATTTTCTTGTTAGATAAATGAGACAGGAATTTTTCCCAAGGATCCCTGTAAAAAATGCAATTACTATTTAACATAATGAACAATTCCCTGTACGCTGACATTAGAGTTTTGTAGAAGGGATTTGTTTTGGGTGGCATCTAAGATTTTTGTCAAACTCTTTAATATACTGGTTTATTCTGGTTTATACATGTTGATGGACAGTTCAGTATAGTACCTGTTTTATGTAGATAGTGTTGTTCTAATTCATGATTTGTGTTAATACATATAAAACTTCCATGCTGAACAATGAGCTCTTGTAATTACACCCTCAAACTGGGCTAGAAATTCATAAGTACTCTAAGATTTATTAAAAAATATTTAACTTGACAAAGTAAAAATACATTTTAAAATAATTTTAAGAGCTATAAATTCAAGCAAGTGAATAATATATAGTGACTTTTTTTTTTCCCCAGTTTAATTTTGTTGGGAGAATCCTTGGACCTAGAGGACTTACTGCTAAACAGCTTGAAGCAGAAACAGGATGTAAAATAATGGTCCGAGGCAAAGGCTCGATGAGGGATAAAAAGAAGGTAAGTCCTTGAACTTGGGGGCAAGTCTTGATGTGAATAATTTACTTATACTTTTGCATTCTAATAATAAAATATCCATATCTTTTGTGCATAAAGCACTATACATTAATTCATATCTGAAACTTTTGAACTTTTTTAAGGTGTTGTCATGATTTTTTTCTTGTTGATTTTCATGAGTTTTAGCCAACCTAAGGTATCACTCAGTCCATCATGTTAACTTATTTTGGTATTTATAGTTGAGAAGCTGCCACTTTGGAAACTAGTCACACTATAATGTATATATAAAGGTATGTCATTAAAAGTTTTAAAAATCTAAAATGTTTCCGTTGATGAGATTTAAATGAAAGTGATCAAGTGAATAGCTTTAGCTGTGTGTCAGATAACTGGGAGAGCTATTAAACAGAAAAAGAAAGCTATAACTAGCCATATGATACTCATCTTCGATTTCACCAACATTTTGTGTTGATTGTAAGTTTATTAGACATTTTACTTTATATTGTTCCTGTTTTCTGTTTATTTCTCCTGCCACTTATTGTTCTTCTAGTTTAATTAATAAATACCTAACTATCTACTTTAAATACTGTTTTTAGGAAGGGTTTATTTGCCTAGTTTCCTGTTATCCAATGATACTGTTAGGCAGGATATTTTAGAATGTGTATCTGTGTAAAACAGTGTTCGACTGATTTAAAAAAAAAATAACCTTTTTAAAAAAATTCCACATATAAATGAAATCACATGGTATTTATCTTTGACTCATTTCACTTAGCAAATACCCTCTAGGTCCATTCACCCCTGAAACTAATGTAACACTGTGTAAGAATTATACTTCAATTTAAAAGAAGAAAAACCTAGATTTGATTGCCAAATATTAAACGTACTGTCAGGGAGGGTATTATTTTTTTAATACATTGCCTTGAAAGGGCTATCAAGTAATAGACCTGTGGTCAGCTTACATTGGAGTGTGTGCGTTGAATCACTTTGTGGAGTTTATGGAACAAACATTAGGTCTACAAAGTATTCTGACTTCATTCTGATGTGCTTCTTTTCTGACCTTCCACCTCATTTCATTTACACTCTCCCACCACCTGACTGGATTGCAGTCATTTTCTCACCTTGCAGACAAATGATGACTTTGTAGCTGCAAAATTGGATGTGCGTGGGGAGGGGGCATCCCCAATAATATTGATTATCTTTAAATCTTATTATAACCTGTTCTTGTCAGCTGAGTTTAAAGATATTTTGAGGCTATGTGAGTTCTCCTTCAGCAAATTTAAATATTGTATTTAAAACATTTTTTTATTAGAATCTTAAAACACTTAAGCATTTTCTGAATTAGCTAAGTGGCAGTCTTATATTGGCATGCAGTTTTGGTTCCCGTTTCCACTTAATAGTTGTATTGGCATTAAGCAATTTAAGAGCCATAGAAAAATGAAGTTGACAGTTGATGGACAAATAAATCTTTACCTTAAGATTAGTGTATCCATCAATTAAACAGTTATTCTATAAATCAGTGAAAAAACATGTTTTCCCCTCTCCTCAGCCTCTGTTAATTCTGTAGTAATGGCGCTCCCCTTCTCCACTCACACACTCAGAGGCATCAAGGATTAGAGCTTGGAACTTGTGTAATGAGACATCATGAATTTTTTTTTTTTTTTTGGATTGGGGTTGAAATTTTAGCCTGAAGAACATATCCTGCTGTCTTTGGCAGAAGAACGAAATAGAACAGTGAGCTTTGTGACCACATTGTTTAGGTTTGAATCTTGGTTCTGTCACTTAGCAGCTTTGTGACATTGGACAAATTACTTATCCTTCTGCTTTATAAAAATGGGAGTAGTAATAAGGTGATTGTGAAGATTAAATTAGTTATAAAGCCCTTAGAACAGTGCTTTGGATCATAGTAAGTGATAGGTTAATGTTAATCATTGTTCCTAATAAATTTTATCTTTATATTATTACAGTCGTGCCCTTTATTCACAGGTGGGGGGGGCGTTCTAAGACCCCTGGTTGCCTGAAAATGCAGATAGTACTGAACCCTGTATATGCTATGCATTTTCCTATACGTACATACTTCTGATAAGTTTAACATATAAATTAGGCACCGTAAGAGATTAACAGCAATAATTAGTAATAGAACAATTATAACAATATATTGTAGTAAGTCATGTGAATGTGGTCTCTCTCTCATAGTATCTTAATATACTGTACTGACCCTGGTGATGATACCAGATGGTAAAATGCCTACATGATGAGATGAAGTGAGATGAATGATAGAGACTGTGACATTAGGCTACTATTGACTTGAGGAGGAGTTAGAAGGAGGATCATCTCCTTCCTGACTTAGGTTGACCATGGGTAACTGAAATTGCAGAAAGCAAAGCTGCAGATGAGGGGGGCCGACTGTAATTGGATAGTTAGTATATTTTATGTTTAAACTCTTATGTTGCATCAAGGTGGGGGGACTGCTACTGTTTTTTTTTTTTTAAGTTTTGGAGAATACTTTGTTGTTTTATGACCTTTGAATATCCCATATTCTCATTGCTTTTCTGTTTTCTCTGGTGGTTGGTGCATCCATATTCTGTCTTGTCCACTTTGTTCTTAACCACAAATAGAAGCAGTTTACGTTTTCTTTTTATTTTTAATTTGTACTGTTGGCTACCAAAATAAAACAAACTTATAGATTATACATAATGCAAGAATAACAATAAGACACCAGAAAAATTTGGCCACAGATGATATCTTTAGTTTTATTAAAATGCTACAGATGAACATACTTTAGGCATATCAAATTAGTTTGAAAGAAAATTAGGTAAAGATCAAAGTCATTCTAACTAATTTGGTATGTATCAACCATACTATTGATATTATGGTATATGGAGTCTGTGAAGAATTGTGCACGTATTTTTAGTACCTGGGGTGTCTTCTATAATTTTAATGTAAATCTACACATAATTAATTGTTAACCAAGTCATTTTGGTTAATGCTGTAGTTACTCTATTCATTGAGTTCTTAAAAATGTTAATGAAAGTAAAGTCAAATCGAAAGTGCTGTCAATTGTTATTTGACAGTTATTTTGGTAAAGAACTTGACAAGCAGATGGAGACAAAAGAAGTATTGATGAGATAATTCTTAGTACTAGGCTGATTTAGGTGTATTTCAGGTGTTTCAGAGGAAAAGCCAGTTGGATTTAAGCTTTTCTGCAGAGCTGTCAATTTTTGTGGAAGCTGAGAAAGCTAGAAAATCTTAATTTACTGTTGCCTAAAATATGATGGAAAATGCTGTTTGCTGATCTGCATCCTTCACTAGCCTGGTAAACTTAGTGAAGGCAAAGCATGTCTGTTTTATGGAGCATTTCCCTGGTGTTTGATGAGTACCTGGCACAGAGTAGGATCTGAAAAAAAAAATCTGAAAAAGGAATGAATGTTTAGGTAATAAATGAAAGGCATAGATGCCTCCCCCCCACATCCCCATGCAAAAGTTTGTAAATAGAGGAAATTATAAACCTGATGTGCTTTTAATTCTTTGGGCAAGAGAAGCAGTACCATATTATTCTAAGCTGTTGGTTTTAAGCAAGGGAGTGAAAATGCCGCTTTAATTTTTATTCTGTTGGAGTGGTATTACTTCAGAGTTATTGGTGGGCATAAGAGCATCGATTTTTGTGTATAAGTGTCAGTGGAATGGTACTGGGTAAACTTCATGGAACCAAAGAGCAGGAGCTGTAGTCAGATTTTATGAGAGACTATGACCAAAGCTTGGAAAGCTTCTTTGTTTCAGCCAGTACTTATCTGGAGCAGGCTAACTATCCCTCTGTCTCTGATTAAGTATATGGTACCATGGTGTCAGCAAGTGGAAACCAGTAGTTTTATGGATAGTTCTTTTTAATTTTTTTAAAAAATTTATTTATTTATGAGAGAGAGAGGGAGGGAGGAGTGTGGGGAAGAGGGGTGGGGGAGAGGGAGAGAGAAACTCAAGCAACTCCTGGCAGAACGCAGAACCCAACGCGGGGCTCGATCTCAGGACCTGGAGATCAGACCTTAGCCAAAACCAAGAGTTGGATGCTCAGCTAACTGAGCCACCCAGGTGCCTCTTTATGGATCGTTCTTGTGATTCATAGAGTGTGTACTTTGTATCCAGCATTATTCTAGGTATTTTACATGCATTTGTTTTAGGTTTTTTTCCCCGTATCTTGTAAGTTTATTATTTTTTTATCATTTTATTTTTTTATAGTGTTATATTAGTTTCAGGTGTACAGTATAGTGATTCAGTAATTCCATACATCGCCCGTTGCTCATCACAACAAATGCACCCCCTAATCCCTTTCACCTATTTAACCCAACCCCCCACCCCTCTCTTCTTTTTTATGTCTAAATGATATTTCATTATATATACATACCACATCTTATTTTATCCATTCATCAGTCAGTGGACCCTTGGGCTGGTTCCATATCTTGGGTATTGTAACTAATGCTGCTACAAACATAGGGGGGCATGAATCCCTTTGTATTAGTGTTTTTGTATTGTTTGGGTAATACCCATAGTGTGATTGCTGGATGGTAGGGTAGTTGTATTTTTAACTTTATGAGGAACCTCCTTACTGTTTTCTACAGTGGCTGCACCAGTTTGCATTCCCACCAACAGTGCAAGAGGGTTCCTTTTTCTCCACATCCTTGCCAACACCTGTTGTTTCTTGTGTTGTTAATTTTATCCATTCTGACAGGTGTGAGGTAATCTGAGTTTTATTATTCCTATTTTGTAGGTGAGGAAATTGAGCCTCAGGAGGTTGAGTAATGTGACCAAAGGTCACATACCAGAAAGTAGCAGTCCAAATTCAACCTACAGCCTGTACTCTATCCTGTGGTATACTACTTCCTACCTAAGAACCATTTCTGAGAGCGATAGCAACTTCAGAAATATTAGAACTTGAATATTGAGTAGTTTTAAACTTTGCCTATGAAGTCAACATGAATATATTTTGTGAAACTTCTCTAAAGTTTTTAGTTTTTTCCTCAGGGATAATATATTTTGAAGTTTTGTTTTTATGTGTCATTCCCTGGATTTTCAGAAATCCTCCTTTAGGAAGGATTTAATCCCATTTTCTTGATAGAAAACTATATAGTTGAGCATAGAAATTCTAGAGAAGTAATTTTTGGAAAAGAAAATGATTTTTGGTAGTTTTTCAACTGTTGTAGCAGAGGGCTACAGGGGTCAGGTGGAGAGCTCTGGGAAAAATCTCTGCATGCTAGAGGGAATGGGTTCATCTTCAAAAAACAGAGGTGGCAGTCAGCTGGTTTCCACTGTAGCAGATGAATACATGTAAGTCATTAAAACAGAAGAGTGTTTCATGCATAAATTAGATACTTGATAATATTGTGGAGTGATAGTTATTAAAGTAGTAAATGAAGTTCACCTTTGGGAGTCTTTGTGAGTGGTGTTGTAGGGGACATTCTTGGGGATTTGTCTCTTCAACATCCATTAGCTCTTCTCTGAGAGTTCCCCTGTCATAAATAAGTGGGGACTAAGTATCCATGCTTGTGTTTCTGCTTCCCACTCCGCCCCCCAGCCAAAAATGTTGACGAGTGAAATGTCTACAGTTGATCAAAGCCAGGCTAGTTAAAATGTTGTATCTTCTGGAAATTTCCATTGAGATTTAGTAATTTTACTTAGAGCTCTTTGCTTGAAATGAGGGGATATGCACTTAAGGGATCAGATGGCCCTTCTAGGGCTGCTAATAACTATGGCCAGATGGTATCAACTGCTTTCACAATCTGTGCAATGTCTGATTCAGACCATGCAATAACCTCAAAAGATCGTTTTACTCTTCTAACAGGATTGGAGGCTTAAAGAGGTGATGTAACTTATCCAGTCCCCCATTTCTAACTGACAACAGTAAATATAAATGCAGATCTCATTGAACATTCAAATTGAACTATGCAAATCATTCTCATCAGAATATGGGCTTTGAATTTAAAACCTGATCAATCTGTAATAAGTTTTTTATTTTATTTTTATGAGGATATACAGTGTTTTGTGGAACATGATTTATGAAACGTTATTAGAGAGGCATATTGTATGATTGCAGACAGAATTTCATAACATTTTTACATCTTTTCTTATACATTACAAATTTTTCTTATCTCTTAAGTCCTGTTACTTCATTTCTTATGGTTAATATATATCTTAATTACTTCGTTAATATATATTTTTGGAAAAGTTCAAGAATACAGATAGTCCGGAAAAAAATTAAAGGCACCACCTGTTCTGTCACTCTACAGCCTACCTTTGTTGACAGTTTTCGCCTGTCTTCTTACAGATTGTTCTTCTTACAGTTACATATACATTCACATGTGTTATAGAACATGGATAATATTAGATATGATGCTTTATAATTAGCATTTTCTTCTGCAACTCTGTATCCTGTTCTGTGTCAGTTCACTAAATAATTGAGCTTTATAATGTCTAAGACTTTGTGCTGGGTCATAGGAAGACACTTACAAAGGATGCTTCACGGCAATATTGACAGCAACATGCAAAGATTAATTTTCTTGAGTTTGTTGGGGAGTTGCTTAGACTTTCATTCTTATGGAAGATGTTACTGCTGTCTCAACACTTTGAAAGAGATCAAATTAATACAGTTTTTTTTGGTTGACATCGTAAGGTGGCTATAATGGACAGTGACATAACATCAAGTACAAGCATGGTTCATACAGCCTGTTTTAATGATCTTGTTGAACACTTAGCTTTCTGACATCCTTCAGCTTTAGCATAGGTACAGTTTATTCTTTCAAACTTTTCATCATGGCTAATTTTTTTTTAATTTATTATGTTCAATTAGTTTTTGATGGCAGTGTTCCAACGATTTCACCAGTTGCGTACAACAACCAGTGCTCATCATATCACGTGCCCTCCTTAATACCCATCATGGCTAATTTTAAATAACAGTAATCCATCACCCAGCATCAGCATTGCCTGTCTCCTTCCAAGTATGCCCTCACTCCTCCGTGGCTCTTAATCCCTCTTCTGCATGCCACATGATTTGGGGAGCACATTCCATACATAATTTCCTCTGTAAATATTTTATAATGT
This sequence comes from Mirounga leonina, assembly GCF_011800145.1. Lineage (NCBI taxonomy): Eukaryota > Metazoa > Chordata > Mammalia > Carnivora > Phocidae > Mirounga > Mirounga leonina. The sequence continues at coordinate 7,017,853 of NW_023270812.1, forward strand.
TTTTCTAAAATAACCGGGCTCTTTAATGCTATCATGTTTATGCATTTTTATCACCCCAAATTTTCTTTGTTCTCAGATATCTAGTCAGTGTTCATAGTTCCCCTCTTGTATCATAAATGTGTTTTTAAAATACTTTTTTTTTTTTTTAAAGATTTTATTTATTTATTTGAAACAGAGAGAATGAGAGACAGAGAGCATGAGAGGGAGGAGGGTCAGAGGGAGAAGCAGACTCCCTGCCGAGCAGGGAGCCCGATGCGGGACTCAATCCCGGGACTCCAGGATCATGACCTGAGCCGAAGGCAGTCGCTTAACCAACTGAGCCACCCAGGCGCCCTAAAATATTTTGTTTGAATGACATCCAAGTGAGGGCTGTATACACTGCAGTTAATTGATAGATTGCTTAAGCCCTTCCGTCCCTCAGCTCCATTTCTCCTTACATTTTATTTGTCAAGGGACTGAGTTATTTATCCTAAATAATTACTGTGGATTTTGCTGATTTCATGGTGGTGGTTAACACTGATCTCTGTCCTCTATATTTTTTGGTAAGTGAGAAAGGTTTAATCAGATTCAGATCTCCTGCTCTCCCTTCCTCATTTCCTTTCTTCTTTTTGAAAGAATATTTCACAAGTAGTGTGGTGATGGTAGGTTTTTTTAGGTCTTTTATTTCAGTAGGAGTTGCAAAATGGTTATATCCTGTTTCTTCATTAATATTAGCTAGATTTACTTTTTATAGGAAAGGCTAGATAAATGCTCACTTCTTTATTTACTAGTTTAAAAATGGTTGGTTCCTAGGAATCCTTTAAAGGTAAAAAATAGTTTTGTTTTTTTTCCTTTTTGAATATCATTATGAATGCATGTCAGCTGTTTGGATGTTGCAGTTCATTGCAGATAGTGTTTTTAAAGATCCTGTTGTTCGGCCATTGGGGGCCTCCTCAAGTTCACTTCCAAGTCCTTCTGACACTGCCCCAGTGGTTGGGGCTAGTAACTTTGCTTTCTAGTGTGGTATGATAGTCCAGTGTCAGCTTAGAAAATTTCCTCCCCAGACTTGGAATCAGCCATTTCTTTAAGGAATCCTAGTTACTTTTTTTTATTTTTTTATTTTTTATTTATTTGCGAGAGAGAGAATGAGAGACAGAGAGCATGAGAGGGAGGAGGGTCAGAGGGAGAAGCAGACTCCCTGCTGAGCAGGGAGCCTGATGTGGGACTCGATCCCGGGACTCCAGGATCATGACCTGAGCCGAAGGCAGTCGCTTAACCAACTGAGCCACCCAGGCGCCCAATCGTAGTTACTTTTAGTGAAAAAGAGTAAGTAGAGATTGCCTTCTGGACTTAAGTGATACTCATTATTTATAGACCTTTTCAGGACAGTTAGGCGATACATACATACATACACACACACATTCAGGAATACAGATGTATACAAGTTCATTCTCATTCAAAATCAGGGCTACAGTATTTTATTTAATTGATCTTATATATCTATTTTCTTTCCCACTGAAAAATCCTGGTTCCTAAAGACACAAAATAATGACTCATTTGCTTTATTCTAAAATATATAGAAGTCTCAGAATAACAGTACAAACACTACTATCAACAACATAGTGGAAACAGTTTTTCCGCAGTTCATATTGTTTTTAGAGTATATCCCACCAGAGATTGAAATTCTTTCTTTTAAAACACTCAATAATTTCTGAGTGTATAACAGGTACATCATTATATGGGTCTACATTTAAGCTCATTTGCACTTGGTTTTCTAATTTTAATAGTTGCTTCAGTTATTTTTCTGTTACTTGTAAAATATTTACATGGTTCAAAGTCAAATATATAAGTAGGGCATTTTCAGAGAATCTGGTTCTTATCCTTGTTGCCTGTATGTATTCCCGCTTCTTGCTATTCAGGTAAATTTTTTATATTTGTTTCCAGGTTATCCTTATATTTCTTTTTTTGACACAAACAGTTACATAAGTATGACAGTTGTGTATGCCTGTGTGTGTAATTTCTCAGTTTTCATAGGTAGTTATATACACATTACACACTTTTCTACACCTTACTTTTTTTTAATTTAACAGTATATTGTTGAGATCACTTTGTAGGGGTATATTGGCCTTTTAATATCTTTATCATATTCCATTATGTGGAGTATACCATAACTTACTCCAACATTCTCCTATTAATGGGCATTTAGATTGCCTCTAGGCTTTTTTTTTTCAAGATTTATTTATTTTTTCTTTAATTTTTTTTAAAGATTTTATTTATTTGACAGAGGGAGAGCACAAGCAGGGGGAGTCACTGAGCAAGGAGCCCGATGTAGGGCTCAATCCCAAGACCCTGGGATCATGACCTGAGCCCGATGCGGGGCTCAATCCCAAGACCCTGGGATCGTGACCTGAGCCGAAGGCAGACACTTAACCGACTGAGCCACCCAGGTGCCCCTATTTATTTATTTTAGAGAGAGAGAGTGCGAGCATGCGAGCATGAGTGGGGGAAGGGGTGGAGGGAGATGGAGAGAGAATCCTCAGGCAGACTCCCTACTGAGCAAGGAGCTGGACATGGGGCTCTGTTCCAGGACCCTGAGATCATGACCTGACCTGAAGTCAAGAGTTGGCCTCTTAACCCACTGAGCCACCCAGGTGGCCCTGCTCCTAGGCTTTTGCTGTTACACATAGGGAGAGTGCGGTATTGAAAAGCTTTTATATACATTTTTACGTGGCCTCATTAGTTTACCTTCAGGATAGAGTTCTAGAAGTGGTATCACATTATGTAATTTTGCTAGCTAGTGCTGAATTTCTCTCTAGGGGTTGTTTTCATTTTGCATTATCACCAACATCTGTGAGAGTTCCAGTTTCCCCAAAGATTCACCAGCAGTCTTAAACTTTTATACAGAAAGATTGAACATCTGTTAAAGGCACTTTTAAAGAAACTATTCTATATGTGTGTGTGCGCTTGTGTGTAAAAGGTCATTGCTGTTATGAGCAATGCAACCCTCTATGGTTTCCCAATTAGTCATTTCTTTGCAATATATTTCTTATGTTCCCATCCAGACCATTTATAAATAATTATTAGACATAGTTGAAATAGTGTAACTGGTCTTTAGGTACATTGTAATTGTAACAAACTTCTGTTTGTGCCTGAGAAATTAATTACTGTTTAAAATGTTTTCAAGAGGAAAAGTGCTGTGATTTTCTGTTAGTTTACATGGCCTTTCTCAGCTAGGGTTCCTCTTCTGAACCACAGACCATAAAAATTGTTCAGTTTTACCTAGAGTGATTCATAACAAGTATCATTACAGATGTGTAGGAGAGAAGTTAATTATATATAATTTATGCTTGGGCCCGGCATTAAAACTTGATTCTCTTGTGGAGTCCTTAGTTGGGAAAGGCTATTTAATCCCTGCAAGGAATGGTTTTTTCCTCTCTACTTTATATCCCTGCCTTACTCCCCCCACTCACCCACTCCCTCTTATTGGTACCTTTGACCTGATGCGTTTGAAAGTAGGAACTTTTACAGATTCTCTCTTAATCTTAAAAATCTTATAAATTGTATACTTATAAAGTTTCGTGAATCTGATTTGAATAATAGTATTTAACTATGAAAACAGATCACTTGCTTTAAAAGAATAATTGTGAAAATTATAGTATTAGGTAATCTGGTTTGGAAGGAACCTTATTAAAGCCATGAAGTCCAACCACCCTTGTGATGTTTAATTCTGTGATACTTTATTCCTATATTGCAAATGATTGTTACTCAATTTTGGTACCTTCTTTCATAGTTAATTTAATGCCTTCTCAGGCAGCAAGTATTTTTCAGTGCTTACGATTTTTGTCTTCAAGGAGCTTTCATCTGTGGAAGACTGATGTATTAACAGTGAATTAATACACAGTGTGGTAAACGCTCCTGTAGATGTTATACATTGTGCTGTGGGAAGTCAAGGAAGTATGTAATGAGTTCTGTTGCATGTTGAAGGTTTTAGGAAAAGCTAGAGAGCATTGGACTACAGCAGGAATTTACAAGACAGTTGAGAAGAATGGTATTCTGGATACCAGTAGGATCAACCTGTGTATGTTGTCACGCTAATACTTGGCCTGTTGCAGTGGAAGTTACAAGGTGGTATGATGGGGAAGGCAGTGTAGATATTGGAGACAAGACTGAGATCTGAGGATAGAAGGACTTGAATACTAAACCTTTTTTTTTTTTTGAAAGCAGTGCATTGGTGCTCATGTTTTTAAGGTAAGAAGTTTTATGTTAATTGTTCTGAAAAAGATAACTGGGCAGTAGTAGAAGGGATAGGTGGAAGGGAGAAGTGTCCTAAGGCCAAAAACAAATGACCAAGTTTGTTAGAAAGTTCTTCCTTGTGTTGAGATTAATCAGTATCTTTGAAACTTAGATCCTCTGATCTTAAATCTACTTTGAATTCAAAACAAATACAATCTCTTAAACCTTGGAGCCTTTGACATAATTATATGGTAGTACTTAATGTCTTGAAAGTGTGCTGTTCTAGCTATAAACTAATTCCCTAGTAACTGCAGTCCTTTTTTTTTAATGTTACGGGCTTTGGTCTTGAATTCAACCTTAAGGTGGTTGATAGGTTTCTTTTTAAAAAGAAAGGAAGACTTGCCTTTCTGAAGAGTTGAATTAGTGCTTTTCAAATAATCTGTAAAAGACCATTACAGAACAATTCTAATCCATTGGAGACCAATCCTTTTATAAACTATAATGAAATTATCAGAAAAATGGAATTTGAAAAAGACAGATTCAGTCCTGTTTAGAACTTTCTATATCAACAGATAAAATTATCCAGTTGGAATGCTGTAAAAGTTTCTAAACTCACTTGATTTCTATACTTGCAGGCTATATTTCCCAGCCGCACCCGTTTAAATACCAGCTTATGACTTGATCTACTGGTTTACAGAACTGTAAACTAGCTTCATGGTGTTCTCTCCCTCTCTACTTTGTTCTTCTTACTCTCAGTTTTGCTTTGTTTTTAAAATAAAATTCATTTTAGAATATTAATTTTGTTTATTATGGACTCAAGTGGCTTAGCCTTATTTTAAGATAGAAAAGTATAAAACAGTGCATTAAAAATTAGATGTTTATTTCAGATTGGATAGTATCTCAAGACACTATTACAAAATAGAGCCACCGTTTTGCCACATTGATTATTAAGAAAGATTGAGAGGATTTGAAATAAAAATTCTATTTAAGGTACAGTTATTAAAATTGGTGAGGCACTCTTTGAGGAGTAAAAAGATGGATCCAATGAGAATAAACCTTTGTTTTCATTAATAAAGTAACACATTAAGTAACCTGTAAAACTTAAGCTAATTACTTGCCATAGATCTAATACCAAGATGAATTAATTGTCCATGTCTAATGAAATGAGATACGAGTTTCAGTGAAAAGGGAGAGTCCATTTTATCACTAGATGCTGTTAATGAGCCTTTTAAAATTAAGTCTTGATTGGATTGCAGTCAATTTAGTTAAAGAATATTTGAGCACCTTGTAGTTGTGTTGTACATAACAGATTTTCTTTTGAGAGGATTCAGTCTGTGTTGTGTTGACGGAATTAGTAGTGGAATGTTGCTTATGTGTATATAATGCTGCATCAGTTGGCTTTCTTTTTCAAAATCCTTTATAACAGACTGGAAAATTTTTTCTGTCATATTAACAACAAATTATTAGGCAGTTTCATAAGCCTAGTGAGCCATCCTGTTCTGTCCTACTAGTTTTATTTTTCTATTTAACTCCAGTTATGAATCATTGGTAATGATTCACAGAAATTATATTGTTACTCTTTTGATTTTAAAACATGTCAACTTTTATGTATAATTGTTAACTCTTTTGCTTTTAAAGACAGGTGTAATTGTTTTGTGAGTTTGGGTCTTTTTTGGTTATAATTTGTTATACCAGGTCAATATCACAGCCTGTGGGTCCAAAAAATTAAAACCGAATCTCAGGTTATTGAAATAACTTTTATTTTGTGAGTTATTTTTTACTTAGAAGAGAGTAAATAGAAATTATAGCAGATAGGCATGTTTTATAAAGGTGTTCATAAGTTTTTTAACATAAGTTTTTGCTGAATTCAAATACCTATAAAGTATGCTACATACAGAGGACTAATCATTTCATATTGAAAAGGGTTTTAACAATATGTAAAGAAAGTTTTGTATAATTTCATCTTTGTAACTAATAAGATTAATTTTTGCCTAGTAACTTGTGTTCATTTAAATTATGAGATTATGGAATGTTAAGAAACAATTGGAAGTATCCTTATACTTGAGTATGTATAATACGATCAAGCTGTTGCATCAAAGTGTTTTAAGATATTTAAAACTTAAAAGAGGTCACAACTTTAAAAGAAGTCACAAGTAGTAAAAGCAAATGCTTAAGCTTATCTATTGCAAAATAATTTTTTTTCTTGATTATGAAAGCCTTTCATGTTTAGTATGGAAATTATTAGACAGTTTTTTTTTAAACCATAATCTTTCCCATTTGGAGGCAGGTGTTACATTTATATGTTGGTGCATATTTTGAGACCATATGTTTTTGTAAACTGATACATTTTACTTAAGAATATTATATCTGTTTATGCCCATAAAAACTCATGTACATGTTAAAAAATGAATTGTTTTTTACTATGAAAATGTTGTGAAGAACATCTGCACGTATTATTAGGATGAATTTATAGAAGTATAATTGACTGTTCGAAAATGTATTACCAAAATTGCCTTTTAAAGCTACTACTTGAAATTATAAACAGTCTCAACAGGAAGTGAAAATGTTTTGTAATGAATCGTCTCTAAAATTGGTATACCAGTTTTTTAAGGGGACAAAAATATACTCTGTATTGATTCGCATATTTTTGGTTAGCGAGGTTAAATCTGTTACTATATATTTATTTGGACTTTAATATTCACTTTTGTATTGCCTGTCATTGCTACCACCCCAAACCACTATTTTGTGTTTTCTTTTAATTATCACTTTGAAAAAATACAAATTTATACCTAAACAATGGGTCCTGTATACCCCTTACCTAGATTTGCCAGATTTATTAACATTTTGTACATGTTTGTGCACATATGTGTTCTCTTCCTGTGTTTATATATGTATATGTAGATTTATTAACTTAGATACATAGTGAATGCTCATTATTTTCTAATTGTGTACTTGTGAATTCGCCTATTTGCTAAGGTTTATTAGTAATTAATACTCGTGGCACTTTCAGTTATTCATGGACATGCTCAGAGCAGCAAAAAAAAAAAAAAAAGAATTGTGGGTCATCCAGTGCTCTTGTTCCCAGCTGAAGTCAAGTAAGGCAACACCAGTCTCTCGTTTTAGCTCTGATGCTGTGAATAAGTGTTCTTTTCACTGTCTGCTTAGTGCTGTTTTTTGCATAGTTGCTTTTTGCTGGTGATTTTGGTGTTAAAAATGACCCCAAACAAATTGCTCTCTAGTGTTTCTAAGCACAAGAAGACTGTGACATGCCTTAGGAAGAAAACACATGTGTTAGTCTTCCTTCAGGAGTGAGTTACAGTGTTGTTGGCTGTTAGATCAATGTTAATGAATTAACAGTATGCATTAAATAGGGTGTCTTTAAACATACACACACAAACATAACATACATAAAACTGGATTGCATACCCACTGATTGATGAAAATGTTGTGACCAGAGGCTCACAGTAGCATAATCCTATATTTCCCTTAGGAACAATGGTTTAGTATTCTCTAATTCAGTGTTCACAGGACTTTATAGATCATAACTGTCCTGAGTAATGAAAATTGATCTATGTGTGTGCACACACGTGTGTATATAAAATTATTATTACCTTTTATTTGCTGAATCATTTGAGAGTTAAGTTGCAGATGCCCTGACCCTTCACCCCTATGTTAGAGTGCGTTTCCTTAGAACAGGAATGTCTATTTACATCATCAAGGTCTCTTTCTTCACATCTAGCAAATTTAACACTGCTACAATATTACATTCTTTGATACACATTCTAAACTCAAGTTTCTCCAATTTTTCATTCATTTAAATTCTTCTGTCCCAGAAACCAGTTTGGATTGCACATGACAGTTGTGTCTCTAGATCTCTAATTTGAAACAGCTACTCAGCCTTTTATTGTCTTTCATGATTTGGGTTTGTTTCATTGTTTTCTCATGATTAGATTCAGGCCGTGCATTTTGGGCAGGAATGTTTTTAAAAGTGATGCCCAGTCCTCAGCACACTGCATTAGTTACACAGTGTTAGTCTGCCCTGTTTTGATGATATTAACGTTAATCATTTGGTTAAAATGATGTCAGTCATATTTTTTCACTGTAGAGGTACTTTTCCCCCTTTTACATTAATAATTAATCTAAGGGGAACACCTTGAAACTTTGTAAATATCCTGTTCTCAACAAGATTCTGCCCAGTAGTTGTAGGATCGGTTAATGAGTCTTGGCTCACATCCATTATTACTATAATAGTGTTTGCAAAATTGTTATTTTTCTCTGTCATTTGCTTCATATTTATCACTTGACATTCAACTGTAATGAAGATACTTCCTGTCATTTCTGATAGTTCTGAAACTCTATGTTTTATATATTTATTAGTATATACTAGAAGACAGCATTTATTCATTAAAGCATACAGGAAATCAATTTATTTCAAATAACATTATAAGTAATAGATTCTCTTTGTCCTGAATCTAACTAGAATTGGTGCAACTTGTCCATCTCCTTTTGGTTCTCTAGATAGATCTAAGGATGGTGCTAACTATTCAGGGAAGCTGTATGTTCCAGAGTTCTATCCATTTAGACTAACAGCAGAAGCCATCACCCCCCACAACCAGTGACCTTTAGATTTCTCATGTCTACCCTCTTAACACTTTACACTTTAGCTTCTTTAATCATGATCAACTTTTTGGTTTTCACTGTCCACTGGCAAAGTTTCTTCTTTTCAGATAGTTCTATTTCCAAAGAGAAGGCTTTTGTGTTCCTTATTTATGCTCAGATTCAGGTTGCATCATCTCCCTATGAAAATTTACATCTTTAGAGAGCTGCGCTATATTATATTGGCTTTAGAATTTCTCTCTTGACTGGAATCTCCCCTGAATTCCGGCTTGCTTACTTAACGTCTTGACTGGTTTGGTGGAGGTAGGAGTGAGTGGTGAAGGTAATGCTCAGTTCCTGGTGGAGGTGGAGGTGGAGGTGGAGGTGGAGTCAAGGCTGCAACACACTGAGCAGTTGCTAGATTCAGCTGCTGCTCTCTGTCCTCATTACCTGTGAATTAACCCATTTAATCCTCAAACAGTCCTGTGAGGTAGCTCCTGTTTTTAGTCTAATTTTATCATTGAGGAAATGGTGGGGAGGGAAGGTAAGAACCTTATCTTAACCTGCTAGTGAGTTGCCTTGTCAGGATTTGAACTGGCTGGTTTGAGTGGGTGGGTTTGATTACTACATTGTGCGCTTCCTCGGTAGCCTTCCGATTTCCTTATGTCCCCTGTTCCTGCCTGTCTCCCTCTAGCAACCAGAGTGAATTTTTAAAATAGTCCTATCGTGTAGGTTCATGTATTTAAGAGTCACATCTATACTGTGGCTGATAGGCCCATCATGATCTTGTCCAGCTGCCTTCCGGGCTTCTCTTCTGTTTGCCGCCTCTGTGACTGAGCACCCGTCTTTCCATTCTGTGAACTAACGTTCTCATTGTAGAATTTGGTCTTGCCACCCTCTGCCTGGGATACTCTTCCCCCAAAGCTGTGTAAACCCATCCCCATTTCATTTCAGATTTCGTTCAGTTTCACTTTTTCAGAGAGACCTTCCATAACCACTCTGCTCAAATATGGCAACCTCTAATGCTCCTCCACCCTCCTTTTATCCTTTTGCCTCTGCATTTTGTTTCATATCCATCATCACTCTTGAGATATTTTATGTGTTTATTATTATTTATCCCTTCTTCTAGGGGAGTGTGTTTGGTGTTCTATGAGAGCAGAGTGCTGTCTGTTTTGTTCATTTTGTTCACCGTCCTGTCCTGAGTGGTAAAGCTGTTAAGTACCTGCCACATAGTTGGTACTTGGGAAATACGTGTTGAAGGAAGGAATCTTTTGCCTTTTAATTTTGCTTATAATTATTTTGCATAATGAAGTTTTCACTTGGGCAGTCCAACTATATTTTATTGTTGTTTTGGTGGATTCTGTCTTTAGGGTGAAGCTCAGAGGTTTTTACATTTCCCAGTAGTTCATATGGGTATTTGCTGTTTTCTCTAATTGTTATGGTTTTATTGAGTCAATTAAATCTCACATTCTGTTATAAATGATTTCATTCTATAGGATAAAATTAGAAATTCCACTCTTCCTCAGTTACTTTTTTTCAATTACTTTGCTTTTTAAAACAATTTTATTAACTTAAGAAATTTTAATTGCTTTTGATAATTGCATATTTTTTTACAGTATGTGAAAAGTGTGAAATTTAAATTTTTTGAAATTCTTAACTCAGCAAATCTTTAGGTTTTTAAAACTTTCTAAGGAATATTTTTGTGCAATGATTTAGTTTTTGGAGGAATTGACTCCTATGGTATATAGGTTAGAATTTGCCCAGTTAGTTGTATTTTGTCCAGATATGCTGTATTTATTACCAAATGATCTAATAAAAACAGGAGTAAATGTTTGTTGTAAAACGATGTATGATGTTTCTAAGCCATATTATCTTCGTATTTTGATACCATGCTAAGTTGTTTTTTTGTATAGCTCTTTGGAAGGGTGATACTAAGTTCTGGTTTGCTCAGGACAGTTTGAGCTATATTTATTGTATAGGTCTAATTATTGATAATATCTCCTTTCATTTTCAAAGTATACTGGTTCAAATGACAAATTGCATAGTCACCCTCAGATATGGGCATTGTTTTTGTGTTCAGTTTTTTCTACAAAACATTAGCATTGTTGTTAAATCTACTTTTGTATTCCCTGTCATGAGATTTGTTATGGAATGATACTGTGGACTTAGGAAATTTTTGTTATAAAATGAAAATGTTGCTTTTAATATGTCTGTTTCAAAGTGCTTCCCTTAGAATAAGAACTAATTTCTGTATATTTGGAGGAAAATTCTGTATATTTGGAAAAATGTGTGTATCCGAGGATCATTCTGCCCTCTTGTACTTGATGCCTTCCTTGCTTGTTTATAGGATTTGATTCATGTTCTTTATTGGTCTGTTCTTATCAGCAGCCATGCTTTAAAAAAAAAAAATACACGGGAGACATCCTCAATTCTTTCTATCCACGATTGACCATTAACAGATTTGCATACTTGTGCAGCTCAGTCTGTTCAGATTTTTCAGCACCACTGGCTCAGTCAGTGCTGTCCTTTACTCTTTGCTCAGACTTCTGTAACCTCCTCTCTTCACTCTTCTCTTTTCCAGATTATTTGCACATCTTTTTTTTATTTTTCCATAAAGTGAGTTGTTTTGCTACTAATGTCTTGTTTGTATATGTACACGTGCACATGTCTTCTGTCTAGGTAGGTGTAAGGTTGTAGTACTCTATATCAGGAAATGAAGTTTCTTCTCACCCATTGCCAAGCAGTTAAATCTTCTATTTCCGTTACCTGATTTACCTTGAGTTACTTTAAACTTTTTTATTTGATTGTTTACCTGTCTAGATAATTCATAGAATAAATGCAACCTCACTTATCAAGTTTTAGAATTCCCTTTGTGTGTAGGGCACTTTTCTTTTGTTGATATAACATAGCGTAAGGTTTTTGAGTCAGGGTTTTCTTAAGCATTTGATCAGATCTTTTCGTATCTTAAAACCCCAGCAGGAACGTGGTTGTTAGAAGCATCTCACATCACAAATGTGATGTTTTAGAAGTTAAGATTTTTTATTTTTATTTATTTATTTTTTAAAGATTTTATTTATTTATTTGACACACAGAGACAGCAAGAGAGGGAACACAAGCAGGGAGAGCAGGAGAGGGAGAAGCAGGCTCCCCATTGAGCAGGGAGCCCGATGCGGGGCTTGATCCCCGGACCCTGGGACCATGACCTGAGCCGAAGGCAGACGCTTAACGACTGAGCCACCCAGGCGCCCCTAGAAGTTAAGATTTTTTTAAATGTACTCTTTATTGTGGGTTATAATTATCAGAAGGAAGGAATGAAGTCACCATGGAGAACAGTTGATGAGTTTATGTTTAGAGCATTATACACTTGTAGAACTAGCCGGTGAAAGAATTTAAAATAAAAAAACATATATTTGGCATGATGGCAGAAATCTGTTGGCAGGAAGTAACATTGTTGTCCTAATCAGATCTCGTGGGTAGAGACTTTTTTCAAAATGGAGTATTCTATTGTAGTCAAGGTTGAGGTGCATGTAAATACCCCAAAATGATATTTTGTGTCCTCTGTCATCACCAGTTAGAGGATACCTAATGGGACTCTCTGTGATTGAGTTCAAGATGCTTGTCATCTCTAATCTCCCACATCCCCACCTGATCCCTAGGCTTGTTTAAATAAAACTCTCTTTAAGGTATACCCAAAAGCATATTGTCATTTTTCATTAAACTAGTCTAAATTAATCAAATTAAAATTGAATAAGAAAACTTGAGTAGCCGCACAGCCACACTGAAGTGCTCAATGGCAGTGTGATTTAGTGGCTGCCTTTTGGGACAGCAGAACAGACCATTCTTATTACAGACTTCTAGTGGACGGACGTTGCTGGCCTAGGCAGAGATTGGAGGACAAATAATTTCTGTTTTTAACTTTGTATTTTGAAATAATTTTAAATTTACAGAAGAATTGCAGAAATAATACAAAGAATTACCATGTACCTTTCACCTCATTCACCATTTTTTATTTAACATTTACCACTTTAGAGCTCTTGGGCCTCTCTGCTTATGTCATCCATTCCTCTCTTCCTCTTTCTCCCTTTCTCTCTCCCTCCCTTCCTCTTGGAATTTGGAGAATTGCCCAGCCTTTCTTTGCTTTTTTTGCAGACATTGGGTTTTGGGGGGAAATAATTTTTTATGATTAAAAATATTTAACATGATTATAGATGTTTGACAGGTTTATACATTTAACTATTAGAATATATAAACCAGATTCTAAGAGTGCTCATTTTGTTTTTTTGGGGTCTTTTTCCATTGGCATTGAAGTTGTGTTTATTCAGACTATCACTGGTCTCAGTGCTTTTTCCCTTGCTGAAAAATTTTTTAAACTCATAATGAGAAGTATTAAAAATAATTCAGGAATGTGCTGATGACCAATCTCTTAACTTTTATCCATATTCACCTAGACATATGATTTATTTTGGACCAATTTGCACTATGTAGATAGGCCAGTGATAAGTGAAATCTAGTCTGGATAATACAGCAAGTGAGTTTTATTGGCATTAAAGCTGACTCATTTTTGAGGAACGATGGAATGATTGATTTTTCTTTGATGGAAAGATTAGATGAAAAAGAAAAACACTTCATTAAGCTGACAGAGGACCAGGAACCAGCGTGGCATTAGGTGTGGGGCTTGACGAAGATGTGGAGCAGTAGTGGTGTGGCATGACCAGCTGCGACAGGTGGCCTGTTTGAGCCACAGCAGCAGCGAACATTTAATTTAACCTGACAAAGCAAATACTATGATGAAGGCCATTATTTCCTTTGTACAGTGTTATTTTCCCATAATGATGTCAGTCTCATCTTCTCACCTTCTAAAATGTCAAGCCGGCGCCTGGGTGGCTCAGTCGTTAAGCGTCTGCCTTCGGCTCAGGTCGTGATCCCGGGGTCCTGGGATCGAGCCCCGCATTGGGCTCCCTGCTCTCCCACTCCCCCTGCTTGTGTTCCCTCTCTTGCGGTCTCTTTCTGTCAAATAAATAAATAAAATCTTTAAAAAAAATAAAAAAAATAAAAAATAAAATGTCAAGCCATTCATATTGCCCCTACGTGTGTTTATTACATGCCTTTATCCACCTAGAATATTCTTCCATCTTTCAAAATTTGTTTAATAATTTAGAAAGTATTTTGATTCCCTGTTCTGGGCCAGACAAGAAACAGAGAGTTTTCCTGTATTCCCAGGGAGCCTAACTTAGAGAGGAAGAATGGAAATAAACAGCCAAGTATAAATGAACTAGACAATTTTAGATAGTGGTAAGTACCATGAAGAGAATAACATCAGGTGATACAGTAAGTGTGATCAGGGGTGGAGTGCTTTCAGTGAGTATGTGTGAAGCCTTTCATCAGGGCTGTGTGAAGAGGTGACATCACACCTATGACAAAAGGGGCTGATGTGGGAAGGCCTGAAGACACTGTTTCTGGGTAAAATGAGAACCCAGTGCAAAGGCACTCATACTGGAATGAGATTACACTGAGGAATAGCAAGGCCAGGTTGGGGGGTGGGGATGAGAGGAGATGAGGTTGACGAGAGATGGTGTCTGTCCAGATCCTTCCAAAAAGGCATGGGAAGGAGTTGGGATTTTATTGGAAGAGCAGTTGCAAGTCATTGGATGATTTTAAGCAGAGTGGCATGATCTGATATATTTTTAAAAAGAATAGTCTCAAAGCAGTTAGAGAATGGTTGTAAAGCTTGTAAATGTGTAGGGAGGTGGGTAACAGTTGAAGCAAGGGGATTGGAGAGTAGGCTCTTGCAGTTGTTGAGGTGGGAGACGATCGTGGCATGCACTGGGAACTTTTTTCCAGGTTCCTTTTAATTCAGCATGGTCAGAGCACTTCAGCCTTCCATAATCTTCCCTTGATGAACTTCCACAGTACTTGTTCTCTAAGGATGGGATGTAATATTTAATTTTACTATTCGTGTTTCCTTACCTAGGCTGCATTCTCCAAGAGCAGCGATTTATTTATATTTCTGATTTCCTCAGTGAAGTGTGGACATAATTGTGCCCATTTAAAAATTATGTTCTTCTTACCACAGAATTTTAGTCACCACTTTCTTGAATTTTCCAAAGTATAGAAGTTCACATAGATAATACAGAAGAATCACTTGAAAATTTACTTAAATTTAAATGAGTGACATATGACTTAAATTCCACAAAAGAGAAAAAAAGAAAAAGAAAGCCAGCAAGCACTTTATAAGTTAGTTGAGTAGGACTTGAGGTTAAGAAATGAAACTGAAATTTAAGACATAAGAGTAACATTAATTGCCAGGGTAGAGATATTATATTAAGTACATTTTGAAAGAACATCAGTGGCCTTAATTAGGTTTTCAGGTCACACCCACAGACCTAAGTAACAATTTTTGATCTTCTTAAATAAGGTGCAGGTGTTTTTACCCACTCCTCTCCTCCAGAATATACATGATTCTTCTCTACATTAACATCTGCATATGGCTTATAATGTAAACCCATAATGAAAGATAAAAAGAGTTTCTCAATCAAATGGTTTGAATACTTATTACAATTACTTGTAATATTTTATATTTTGTTAATAATAGGTGTCATTTAATCGACGGTTTTAAATTGTGTATTTTAAGAAGTTTAAAGCAAATTACTTGGCAAGTTTTGAAGTAACCCTCAATAGACAATGTGAATTAGAATGTGTTCTTTCCTTTGGTCACTTACCGTGTCTCACCACCCAGCACAAGTACATACACATGAACTGGGTTTTACCCAGAGATATTTATTCCAACGATGTGTTTTAAATGTTTTTGACATTTAAAAAAAAAACCAAGGCATTTGAGACAGAAATGTTTTTTAGACAATAGTTGTTTAATGAGCTGCTTGTATATATAAGAGAAGAGAATGGGCCTGATTACTCACAATCTGATGTTTGAAAAAGTGTCTTTCCAGATCTTAGACATTTGCATATCTAATTGCCATGTAATCAAAACTAAGTGAACTGTAGCTGCTTGAAACTCTGAAATGAAAAGCAATCATCTGTCCAGGGAGGAGGGGGAACCCCCTTACTTGCAAGCCAGCCTGAATATTAGCATTATAGTCTTCTTGTGTTTAATTATAGGTGTCTGACTGAGCAGCAAATGCATGCTTGTATAATAAAGAAGGGAATGTGACTCTGAAACACCAGCTCGGCTTTTGGTAACAGAGCATTGGCTTTGAGAGAAGTTAGTATCCATTGTGTATTTTGGCCATAAGGGATTGTGCCATAATGACTGTTAATTACCTGCTTTGTTTGATATGGAAAGTAGTGGTTCCACGTCTTTCTTCTTACCGGTGGCAGCACTCAATTGAAATGTGTATGAAGCAGCTCTAATGCCCTTCTTTATCTGCCGGGAAGACAGGAGGTAAAGAGAAGTAACTCGACTTTTCCCAGCTTTTTGTTGGCAGCTTTGTTTTGGGGTAAATCCTTTGAAAATAGAAAATTGCTTACCCCAAGATGGACTCTTTATACTTCCATAGACTTTAATATTGTATTTTATTATTTTTGCTACCTCATAAAAGCATTATTAAGAGAGATATTCTATTCTTAGTATTCTTAAATGTCATTTGGAAGTTTTGTAGCTACTGAGTACCAGAGAATTTCAGACAACTTAAAGCTCCTTTTATGTTTTAGCTCCTTTGACCTTCTAAATCTGACACAAATTTAAAACTCTCTCTAAGTTTTCTTATTGTCAGATAAGTAAATTACCCGTTTGTTTGGTACTTTACCTTCCTAACTTGGGTGTTGAATCTGTGTAATTTGAATATAATTAATAACCACTAAGGTCTGCTTAGAGAGATTGCAGGTAATACCTGTAAAGGATGTAAAAGCATACATACATCCTGTATGCTGTTTGACGCTGCTCTACTCAGTGCCAGTTCGTCTAATGTTGTTTGTCTCTGCAATATTTTTCTTTAAAAAAAGTATTTATAAATATAGTAAATTGTCAATATGCATGTTTTTCTGTGCTCTGCCTGCTGTCATGCACTCTCAGCCAATGAATGCTAGTCTAGTGGATCACACATTTCTCAGTCAGTATAATGCATCGTACTGCAGTACTGTCAGCCGCTTGAGTGGTCTACATTGTAGGTGGTTTACTCTGCTCTGATCTCCTCTGCCATTTGTTTTTTGTCCTTGAAATTGGTTTTGACCTACAATGGCTGATAAAAGATGTGCAAGTTATAGTTCTGGTTAGCCTACTGAATGAGAAAATCAGACCTTTATTGAGAATTTTGGGTATTTTCAGGATTAACAGAGGCT
The DNA here is from genome assembly GCF_011800145.1 of Mirounga leonina. NCBI lineage: Eukaryota > Metazoa > Chordata > Mammalia > Carnivora > Phocidae > Mirounga > Mirounga leonina. Next base: position 7,034,956 of record NW_023270812.1, read on the forward strand.
AAGGGTCAGCAGGGATAAGTATGTGGTCTAGGAGAATTGAATTGACCAAGGATACCTGGAAGAGATAGGATTTGGAAAATACTGAATCATTAATTCTAGTCAAAAGAGGAGAGGTAGAATATGTTTATAGTGTTTTAATAAATACGGTGTATAAATTAATTTAAAAGCAATGAATGTACTGTGCTATCACAGCCTATATAGAATTTAGGGCTCAGAGAATTTGTGTGTGTGTGTGTGTGTGTGTGTAAATGTATACACGTATATACTTGTGTATATACATATGTGTGTATATAACTTGAACATCTAAGCTCCTAAAATTTTATTTTATTTTAAAGATCTTTTATTTTTGTTTATGTGAGAGAGTGGGAGAGAGTGAGCACGCACGTTAGTGGAGGAAGGGGGAGAAGGAGAAGGAGAAGCAGACTCCCCGCTGAGCAGGGAGCCCAACTCAGGACTGGATCCCAGGACCCTGAAATCATGACCTGAGCCAAAGGCAGCCGCTCAGCCCACTGAGCCACCCAGATGCCCCTAAGCTCCTAAAATTTTAAAGAAAATAATTCTTAATCATTCCTGAAATATTTTACTTATATTATTTACTGTTAAGGTGTGGAAGTAGGGTAGAAATTATTGATATATAACAATTTCTTAAGTTTTAAGAAATTGTTTACTTTGCATATTTTGCGTAAATACACTGCGTATTTACTTTGGAAATACGCAGTGGGTTAAATAGGGATAATTTAATAGAATATTAACCTTTGTGATTTTTTTGGAGGCAGTTGGTAAATACTTCTATAACTTACTAAACTTCCATATTTAAATCTAAAGTTGCTTTTTGATAATTTAAAGATTTTTATTTATTTATTTGAGAGAGAGAGAATGAGAGACAGAGAGCATGAGAGGGAGGAGGGTCAGAGGGAGAAGCAGACTCCCTGCCGAGCAGGGAGCCCGATGTGGGACTCAATCCCGGGACTCCAGGATCATGACCTGAGCCGAAGGCAGTCGCCCAACCAACTGAGCCACCCAGGCGCCCCAGCCCCCCCTTTTTTTTTTTAAAGATTTTTATTTATTTATTTATTTGCTTTTTGATAATTTAAACTTTAAGGAGAGAGAGCAGGTTCAGTCTGGGACTGACCAGCGTTATGAATGATAAAGGTTCAGGGTTTGACACTACAAAGTATTAAGCACTTGATGAAACTGTAACTATGATTTCTTTAAGAATTCCTGAAATTTTTGCCTTCCTACATTTTGTGCTTAAAAAAGAACTCCATTGTATTTTGGAATCTAATAGAAAAACAACGATTATCTATTTAGGGTGAACTTGAAATTTATATTGTCATTGTCATTTTAAATGTAACTTACACATGAATTCACTAATTTTCCCTTCCCTTTTAAAAAGCTTAATACTTCTGAATCCAAACACTTACTCTGAAGCTTCATTTGGAAAACACTGCTCATTCCTCTCCACCTTCTGAAAATTCTTTTGTGTAATTATTTGAGAAAAAAAGTTTTGCATTTTAATAAACTTTAATTGAGATAAAGTTTTATCAGAGCGATGTCACTTTTTCTTGTGAAGTTTTCCCAAATTAAGTGACATTTTTGTTGTGGCATAATTAATATTCTTTTTAAAAAAAATTTTATTTATTTATTTATTTATTTGAGAGTGAGCGGGAGAGAAACAGCATGAGAGGGGAGAGGGTCAGAGGGAGAAGCAGGCTCCCCGCTGAGCCGGGAGCCCGATGTGGGACTCAGTCCCAGGACCCTGGGGTCATGACCTGAGCCGAAGGCAGTTGCTTAACCAACTGAGCCACCCAGGTGCCCGTGGCATAATTAATATTCTTGAAGTGTTATTTTATAAAAATAAGTAATTGAGGGATAAGTTGGTAAAATCCGAGTAATTGAGTTTTATGGTTAAAAAATATTCCTAAATTTTGTGAAGGACATCTCTAGCCACAGGAAATTTCATTGTACAAATGAGGAAAAGTACCCTTTTAAATCACATGGTTTGTGGTCTCTACAAAGTTTCCAAGTGCCTCGTCTATGTTTTGGATCATATTTGGATTTTTCAAATTCTTTTCAAAGTCTTCAACAGTATATTCAAATGAAGTTAAGTTGTTTTGTACTCCATCGATCCCATACTAATCTGTTATCTCCATTCAGTCACCTAATATATTTTGTGTTCGATTACAGAATATTTTTTGGAGTGAGAACTTTGTCTTAATCATCTCTGGAACATACAGTGCCTGGCACATCACAGATAATGTTTCCGTTAGCGCCTTGTATTCCACCTATTAACTAGAGCTGTTCATTTCTACTGTTGAATTTTCTATTTTCATACACAGTTTTAGTTCTTCAGTACTGTGTTTTAAGATTTATATTGTCCACTACTAGTGTTGGCTAATGTGTGTGAATTTTTCCCCCTGTGAACCAGAAACACACAGCTGTAAGCAAGGACTAAAATGCAAGACTCACTCGGTTCTGGGATGATTAAGGGCTAGATGGACAGGAAATTGACTCTGAGCATGAGTAATGGGAATTGGAGCCAATTTCACAGAAGTAAACTGGGCTTCGGGGTGGGCTGTGTCACATGTGAATGGAGGCTAAATGCTGTGACTGCCACCTAGGAAATGTTTCTAGTGGCGGGAAGAAGGAGAGAGAGTCTTGTAACTATAACCAGGGCCAAGCTGTTTTGCTGTTTTTGAATACCAGATCATCACCTTCCCTCTGGAAGAGAGTTTTGAAATAAGAACTTGAGGCCGTCTGCTTCCAGTAATGAATGAATGAACTCCTGTCAGACTGACACCTGCAGGAAGCCTCTCTAAGAAATACATATATAATAGAAGGCTACCCCTCGTATTATATAAGGCTACTCCAAGGCACTGGGGAATGAATACAAGCCGAGTTTACAGGAGGGAAGCATATATTGTGCCTGCCTTTTTTAACTTGGGGTCAAGCACAGTATGTGGCACTAATTCTAACCTAGGGGAAATCCCTAATTGTTGGGAAAGGGGAATCCAGGAAGGAGAAGAGACAGGAGAAGAAATCCCCAAATTCTTGCTGACCCCTGAATCACACACATATAAAACAGGCTTCAAGGATCTTAGCTAAAGTTCTAAACTAAGACCAGAGCTGGGACCCAAGAAATGAAGTTTGTAGTTCTGAATTGAATCAAGACAATTGCCTAGTAAAGTAAAAATACATCTCCAAAATAAAAATAACAAAATCTAGCATCAGCATATAGTTCAGAATTAAAACTTGAAAATTAATCACATTCTCAAAAGACAGTCAACTGATCCCAGCCTCCAGATGTCAAAACAACAAGACATGTATTTTAAAGCTGCTGTTACAATAATTTTCATAAATAAGACAAAATACAAAAGTGGGAATTCTAGAACTGAAAATAGACTATCTGAAATAAAAAAATAACTGGATGGATTTAACTGCTGAGGAAGGAGTATGCAGATTTAAAGACAAAGCAGAGCAATAGAAACAGTTTGTTGTAAATAACAGGGAGAGGAAAAAATTGAGATAAAGGGAATAACATGTCAAATGGCCTATCTAAATGTATTTGGAGTTCCGTAAAGAAGAGCGAGCAAATGAAACAGAAATAACTGAAGAAATGATGGCAGAGGATTTCACAAACTTGTTGGAAGACTTAAATCTACAAATTCTTCAAGATGCTTATCATACAACAATCAGAATGAACATGAAGGAGGCCACACTGTAGCACCCTGGAGCAAAACTGTTGGAAGCCTTAAAGCATCAAGAGAAAAATTACACATTACATACAGAGGAACAATGATACAGTTAATGACTGATTTCTCAGAAAGTAGGGAGGCCAGAAAAGAGAAAAATATCTATCTATCTATCTATTTATTTATTTATTTATTTTCGTAAAGCTTTTATTTATTTATTTGACAGAGAGAGAGAGAGCAAGAGCAGGAACACAAGCAGGGGGAGTGGGAGAGGGAGAAGCAGGATCCCCGCTGAGCAGGGAGCCCGATGCGGGGCTCGATCCCAGGACCCTGAGATCATGACCTGAGCTGAAGGCAGACGCTTAACGACTGAGCCACCCAGGCGCCCCAAGAAAACTATCTTTTAAACGCTAAAAAAAAAATACTGTGAACCCTGAATTCTGTAACCATTGAAAATATCTTCAACTGAAGATGAAATAATGCCATTTGAAATAAAAGATAACTAAGAATTTATTATCAGTAGACCTCCATAGTGGAAAAGCTAAAGAGGAATTTTTCAGACTTAAGATAAGTGAGAGCAGAAAGTTGGTTATTTAGAAATGAACACCAATAATGGTAAATTCCTGGGTAAATAGAAAAGACTTTTTGTGGGGAGAAATGGGTCTTTTTAGTTTCTTTATAATACACATAACTGTTTAAAGAGGAAAAAATAGCATTGTCCTGTGGAATTTTAAACTTTCGTATATGTAAATATGGACCTCATAGTGGTGGTTACAAATCTCGACATATTGTGTGAAGCTGTAAAATGTTAATCATAAGTGGACCTTGAAAAGTTAAAAATTTATATTGTAACCCTCTGAGCAGCCACTGAAAACATAATGCAAAGGAGGATAGATAAAAATACCCTGAAGAAAACTAAAGTGGAATTGTAAAAATATGTTGAAATAGTTTATTTTTAAAAGTTGGGAAGGGAGGCAGAGGAACAAAAACAGGCACAAATAGAAAGCCAATAATAAAGTTGGTAGATGATCCAAACCTAATTTTATCAGTAATTTCATTAAATACCAGTGGAGAAACACCCCTATGAAAAGGCAGAGGTTGCCAAAATGGATTAAAAAAACGAAGGCACGGCTATAGACTATAAAGTACATAGCTATTCTAAACTGTATAATTTCTGGAAGAAGAATGTTGACTAGTAAGATAGAAGTAGATTGAAAGTAAATAGGTGGAAAAAGATATGGCAAGAGGAGTGCCTGGGTGGCTCAGTCGGTTGAGCGTTCAACTCTTGGATGCATCTCGGGTCCTTCTCTCATGGCTCCTGGGACTGAGCCCCACATTAGGCTCCCCGCTCAGTGGAAGTTGGCTTGGACATTTTCTCCCTTTGCCCCTTCCCCCGCTCTTGCACACGTGTGTGCATGCTCTCTCTTTCTCTCTCTCTCAAATAAATAAATATATATATTTTTTAAGATACAGCAAAAAAAATTAAGCAGAAAGTTGGAGTGACTATATTAATATCAGATAAAACAGATTTCAAGAGAAAAAAACTATCAGGTAAAGGGGACATTTCATAATGATAGAAAGTCATTTTATCAGACCTAAAAGTAATCATAAATGTTTTATCGTTTATTCTACTTAATACAGTGCCACTTACTGTATGAAACAAGAATTGACTAAATAAGGCAGAAATAATTCCATGATCAGATTGAAACTTTAACTTTCTTTTTTTTTTTTTTTTTTTTAAAGATTTTATTTATTTATTTGACAGGGAGAGAGAGAGAGAGATCACAAGCAAGGGGGAAGGGGGACAGAGGGAGAGGGAGAAGCAGGCTCCTGGCCGAGCAGGTAGCCCAATGTGGGGCTTGATCCCAGGACCCTGGGATCATGACCTGAGCCGAAGGCAGACGGTTAACCGATTGAGCCACCCAGGTGCCCCAAACTTTATTAACTCTTTCATCATTTGATAGAGTGAGACCAACATCTAAGACTTAGAAGATCTGAACATTATTATTAGCCACCTTGATCTTAATAGTGTTTATAAAACATTACAGCTGACAACTGAGTGAACATGGTGCATTCACCAGTATAAAATATTTGCTAGACCACAAGGTAGAAAGATTGAAATTATGCAGAGGATGAGCTCTGCCTGAAATGGAATTATACCCAAATATTTGGAAATTGAACAATACACTTCTGTATAGGCCATTGCTCAAGAGATGTCACAAGAATAATTAGAAGATATTATTAACTAAATGGCAGTGAATATAGAACATAAAATTTGTGAGAAGAAGCTAAAGCAGTGTTTACAGGGAATTTATAAATGTTAGTATTTTAAAAAACTTAAATCTGTTACCTAATTTTCTTCCTAATAGGGGACATCATTATGGATCCTACAGACATTAAGAAATTTCTAGGAGAATATTCTGAGCAACTATAAGTCAATAAATTTGACAACTTAGGTGAAAAGTCTTTGAAAAATACATTATTACCTTGAATAGCCTATAATGATTAAAGAAGCTTAATTTATAGTAAAAACTACTACCTCAGAAAGAAAAAGGTGAAGCCTAGGTGGCTACACTAATGAATTTTGTCAAACTTTAAGAAAGAGTGAATCTACTATGAGTCTTTCATAAGAGATATGAGAAGGGAATACTTTATTTTACTTGTTACCATAAATTGGTAATAACCAGCATTGCCATGATACCACCAGAAAAAGAAAATAAGGGTCAGTATTCCTCATAGATGCAGAAATTGTTAATAAAATTTTAGTGAATTTAATCCAGTGATACATAAAAAGGATACTACATCACTACCAAATGGGGTCTATCTTGGCAATGCAAGGATAGTTTAACATCCAGGAATTAATTAGTGCAGTTCATCATATCAATAGAATAAAGGTTAAAAACTATATGATCATTTCAGTAGATGCATAAAGAAGTATTAGACAAAATTTTATGATAAAATCTCCTAGCAAACTTAAAATTAAGGGAACTTCCTCAATTTGATGAAGGCCACCTGTGAAAATGCCTATAGCTGCGTCCTACTCCGCAGCGACAGGCTCACTGCATTTCTCCTAAGATCATGAACAAGCCAAGGGTGTTTGCTTTCATCTTTTCTACTCCAGTTGCTACTAAACCCCTTACAAAGTGCGATAAAACAAACAAAGGAATAAAAATAGCATGCATATCGGAAAGGAAGAAATAAGTAATACTATTACGAGACTTCCTGATTGCTTTGTAGAAAATTCTGAGTTATATACAAGGTCACTCCAACAAGAAGAGATCATGGTCTTAAATTTGTATATACCCAAATAGCATAGGTTGAAAATACATATAAAATAAAACTTACCAGAACCAAAAGAACTCATGTCCACAGTCATAATTTTAATACAACCCTAAATAACTGATCAACAAGCACACGAAGTTAGGAATGTAGAGGATCTGAACAACGCAACTAACAGATTTGACTTAGTTAACAAAAAAACAAAAACAAAAAAACATTGCACCCAACAGTGGCATAATTAATTCTTTTAAAGTGTGTGTGGAACATTTTGCCACAGTGTGTGCTGGCCAATAAAGAAAGCCTCAGCAAAGTTCAGAAAACTGAAATAATTCATTGTGCTTTTTAATCACAATGGAATTGAGCTGGAAATCACCTAGAAATTAAAAATTAAGTGTTGGCAATAAATGAGGTACATTTTAACTTAAGGATCTAGGAAGAACAGTAAAGTAGATCAAAGCAAAGGAAAAGAAAGAAGTAAAGCAAAGAGCAAAATTTAAAAATAGTAAAGGTGCTGAATGTTGATGACTCACAAAGGTAAAAGTTGTTTCTTTGAAAATTCACAAAATAGATAAGGATAAAACTGATTCGAAAAAAAGGAGACAACTAATTTGATGTCATTAAATGCAGCACTATTTTGTACCACCAAGATGAAGAAAGCAACCAAATAAATTGACAAAGTTTGTTATTCACATAGAATTTGTATTTAGAGACTTATTCTGTCTTTTCATTATATTCTGTGATACATGTTAAAAGGAAAATATAAGTGAAATCAATTTCTAAAAACTTCCCGGACAGTTGTATCATCCTTTTATTCAATCATGTTTTTCTTGCTACACATAATCTAACCAGGAATGTTGGTTATGTAGCACTTTTTAAAGGAGTACTTTATTATTCCCTAGTTTTTTCCCCAAGCCATTGCAAGTTTAATACACATTGTTGTTAAGAAAAGCAAGGGGTCTGAAATTTTTATCCTACTTGTAAGCTAACAGGATAACTTGCCACCACAGTTTTAAGGATGCTGGTGGAAGACCTGAGGCTTCTGGACCAGAGAGCAGTTTACATGTGTCAACTAGGAGCTGGGGCTCAGGGAATCCGTGTAAATATGCTGATACTCTATATTCAGTGGGCTGCATTGCTGAAGAGGCACGAGGGCCAAGGTCCCAGCACTTATGGACAAGCAGCAGACAATACAGTTCCTACCTCAGGGGAGGAAGCATTAGGTCTCCCTGAGCTGTTGAGTTGCCTGTGTGGCTGAGTGCAGAAACTGCTCAGTTAGAGGAGATCGATCAGCCTTGCATTCTGGCACACCTGTGGGAACATGCAGGGATGCTCAGGGCTTGTTGCAGACTGCCAATCCCAACAGTAGGTAGGCAGGGACAGCTGTGTGCGACTGCTGCCTAGCATTTACAGTATTAGTAAGACACTTCAGGTTCCAAAATGTTAAAATATTTTTAAGGAACTACCTAAGAAGAGATGACATACTGTAAGTAAATATTAAGAAGGGAAATGAAGACCAGATAAGAAATACTGGAGATATAAAATGCAATGAACAACTTCAGAGCTATAAATTTGAAAACATACATTACTTAAAGTCCATATATTACAGATACTTGTTTCTGAATCAGTTTTTATAGTCAATAAAATCTAACAAATGCTTTTTTTTAAATTAGAGAATAGTAAAACTTTGTGTGTGTGGAACTGAATTAAGAATTTTTGAGATGGTAAAACTGATCATTGGGACAGTTCTAAAAGGAAAGTATAAAACAAAATAGAGGGGTGCCTTGCATGCATTTAATTCCTGTCATTTGATTAATTGTTTATATTTGTGAGGGACAGCAGGTCGGCCAGTGGAATTAGACTAAAAGCTCTTTTTAATATAATGTGTATATGTATATTGTAGAAAGAAGGGGTAGACACAGAGGAAGAGCAAGTGAAATGGGGGAGGCATGACTAGTCAATAAATGATGGTAGGATAATTGGGTTTGCATCTTGCAAAAAGAAGTTCCAAATTAATTAAACATCTAAAAGTGAAGAGAAAAGAACTTAACCATTGGAAGAAATTATAGGAGAATATATTTGTGACTTCAGAGTAAGGAAGGATTGGACTAGAAAACTCATAAAGGAAGGTGGATAGATAGGGCTACATTGAAAAAATAATCTCGTTATGTGAAAGACACTAAACTGTTAGAAGACAAGCCACACAAAGTGTATTTGGACTATATAAAGAATTCATTGAAAAACTAAAAGAAGGCCATAGATCCAAGAGAATAAATACGTGAAAAAGTGCTTTACTTTATTAATACTCAGGGGAATGCACATTATAATGACAGTAGTGTCCTGCTTGACACCCACTGAGTTGTCAAAATAAATATACTTCCTAGGTCTAAGATGTGGAGGAACGTAACTCCCATGCAATGAAGTTGAGAGTGTAAATTGGTACAACGACCTTAAAGAGTAGTTTGGCGGTGTCTGTTAATTGTGGGTGTTTGTTTTGTTTTGTTTTTAATTAAAGATCTTGTCTGTGGGATTTGTACTGTTCCTTAAGAAACTCCTCTATCTGTTTGGAAGATAGGTATGAGGATGTTCACTGCAACATTATAATAATACAATAATAAACTATTATTAATAGTAATACAATACTAAATAATACAATAATAAACAATAATAAACTATTGAGAACAGCATAAATGGCCATTAGTGGGGAGATAGAAATTCTGGTCTCTTCATGCAGTAGAGTATTATGCAGTAATAAAAAGGAATACATTTGATCAGATACACTTGATTCAGTATATACTCAGTTTTGAAATTGTGATTTAAAAAAACCCAATTTTTTTTATTCTAGGTACTTTTCAGTGTTTAAAAATATTAATGTGTTCTTTACACATAGAATAATTTGAAAAGGGAACCTTATTCCGTGGTGATATGGTGATACATCATTCTGTATGTGAGATAGAGTTTCAAGAGATTTTGTGTCTACTGTATTAAACTATCAGGATGCCCTTTAAATATTGAATACTTATTTTTTTTGGCGGGCATAGGTAGTTACTGCTTTCTACTTAAAGTAGAAATTTTGTACTTAAAGTACAAAATTAGTCTAACAATTGATTGTTCATAAGTGACCAAAACTTTTCAGTTTTTTAACCTTTCTCAAATCTGTCACCTCATTCTGATAATCTGTTCATTTATATACGGCATTATTTTCAAAGACTGTCCTCTCATGATTAAATTGTAACTAAGTACAGTTGTATTCTCGGATATTAGGGTAAAATGAGATTAATATCTTTCTGTGGTTTATTGATATCTTAAGAGTACAGGCTATTTGTAGAAAGTTAGAAATACATAGACATACACACAGCATACATGGTACACATATGTGCATTCTGCTCTATTGCTTGCAACTTAATAATATGAGGGTCTTTTGGATAAGATGGAGGATTTCTAAAAATTCATCATAAAGTATTCTATCTAGTTAAATTTGGGGGTTTATGGCCTTTTCAATGTGCCTTTAATGCTTTGATGAAATGAAAAGAAGTCTTGTCATCTTCCCTATCTTTTTTTTTTTTTTTTTAATAATTTATTTATTTATTTGACAGAGAGAGAGACACAGCCTGAGAGGGAACACAAGCAGGGGGAGTGGGAGAGGGAGAAGCAGGCTTCCCACGGAGCAAGGAGCCCGATATGGGACTCGATCCCAGGACCCTGGGATCATGACCTGAGCCGAAGGCAGACGCTTAACGACTGAGCCACCCAAGCGCCCCAGTCATCTTCCCTATCTTAACTACCTTTTCCAGCATGTTCATTGAATAAGGATTAATCCAACATGTCTGTTAAAGAAGTTATTTTTTCACACCAAAATGAATACTTCTTTTTTTTCCTTAGCAGTGTGGATTTGGTGCAACTTACTTGATGTTCTGGAATAGATTTTAATTTATTTAGCCTAAAAATAATCCTAAACATTATGACTAGTTTGAAATACATTGACCAAGGTTAGGTTAGTCTCTTACATTCATGCCATAATTATGGCTTTAGTGGCTTAAATGGGAGTCTTTATTTTATAATTTTTGTGAAGGTGCAACTTTAATGCTAAGTGTACAAAAACAAGTCTTTGTTCAAAGAAGCAGCAGTGGGACACACACACACGGGAACTTTTTATGAGGAACTGACTTTACACAGTTGTGCCACCTTCTGTTCGTGCTCTGTGTCCAGAGCAGGCATCAGGAAGATCCAGAGGGCAGGAAGTATAGACTCATTTGCTTTGGGGAGTATATAGAGTTTAGAGAAGGCCTTACCCTTTTTTTAAAGGGTTCCAACTGAATAACTGAATAACTCAGGCCCACCCAGAATAATTTCCCGTTTGAGTAGAGTCAACTGGTTAGGGACTTGAATTACATCTACAAAGTCTTTTCACAGTAGCACCTAGATTAGCATTTGGTTGAATAGCCAGGAGAATGCTAAAAAAAGGCCACTGCCTCCTTTTTGTCTCCCAACTCTTAAGAAGGAATATATCTTACTGCTCAGCCTAACTAGTAACGCACACTAGAATGGAATTCTGGCAACTGTAGCTCAGCATAGCTAAGTTGACACACCCAGAAAACTAACTTTTCTCCTTAAGTAGTAACTTCCTTTATTTTGCTTATTGATATTAAAGGATAATCTCATTGATGAACAAGAGATATAAATTTGGGTATTATTAGAAGATACACAGCTATTTCTAGGAGGTTAAGATCAATCAGGAATCATGTGGTCCATTTTTGGTCTATATTTAGTTTATATTTAATAGATAGGTTTACTTGTTCCTACCGACCTTGTTCTCTATTTTCCTCCCTCGCATCAGTTTTCCATGTTTAGTGTACCCATGCCTTTTAACAGTTAATATGAAGAAAAGTGGATATTTGGGGTTTTTATGTAAGCAAGATTCCAATTTATTACAAGTCAGGTAATCTGGAGAGAGATCTGATTCTTGTCTTAAATGAAAAGGAGCAGCTGACCAGGGAAAAACAGGTCACATCAACTGAAAACTAATTTATTTCTTGATTCTTTCATCCACTAGACATTTTAAAAAATTTCCTTTGTGGTAGGGAATATGCTAAGTCCTGAAGATACAGTTAAATATAAGATAACAGTGCCTGCCCTTTCATAGACAAGCTGGAGAAGTATAGATTTTAATTAGAAGAAGTTAAATTAAGCAGGGTTAGATGATATTATTTTTCATGAATTCTTAGTTTTGTTCCAGTAGTGGGTATAACTTAGAGGGGCCACAGACTTTAAAATCTTGAGGGTTCCTAGATAGGTTTTTCAAAATTAACTACAAACCATTTGAATATTTTAAGGAAGAAGTGTTTTATACTTTGCTGGGAGGAAGGCCTTTATTTTGGTTATTGATATTACAGGATATTTTATTGATAAGCAAGGGATATAAATTTAAGTGTTATTAACTATTAAATTTGTATATGTAGATAAAGTCTTTGCAATTTATGAGCTGTAGACTTTGAGGATTAGGATTCCATTTATTGTGTAATAGTTTCTACTAACTGCTTAAAATAAAATCAGTTCTTTCAGCATGGAACTATTAGAATAAAATGTTCTGTTTTTCTTTTTCTTTCTTTTTTTTTTTTTTTTTAAAGATTTTACTTACTTATTTGAGAGAGAGAGAATGAGAGAGAGAGAGCACATGAGAGGGAGCGGGGAGGGTCAGAGGGAGAAGCAGACTCCCTGCTGAGCAGGGAGCCTGATGTGGGACTTGATCCCGGGACTCCAGGATCATGACCTGAGCCGAAGGCAGCCACTTAACTGACTGGCCACCCAGGCGCCCAAAGTGCTCTGTTTTTCAAAGAAAATCAAATTAACTTGATTTATAAGTTCTCCCCCCCCCCCACCTCCCCCATAGAATGCCAATTTTGTATTTCAGTAAGAAGATCTGGCAAGGTAAGCCTAGGAAGGCCATAATTCAGCTGTTTACAGCTCTCCCAAATGCAGTAGGTGTTCACAGAGGCTTGCATTTCTTTTTTGAAAGATTTTATTTGTTTGTTTGAGAGAGCCAGAGAGCACGCTTGAACCTGTGACTGGGAGGAGGGGTAGAGGGAGGGAGCTAATCTCAAACAGACTCCACACTGAGCACAGAGCCTGACATGGGCTCACGACCCTGAGATCATGACCTGAGCCAAAGTCAAGAGTTGGGGTGCTCAACTGACTGAGCCACCCAGGTGCCCCCGAGGCTTGCATTTTTTATGGCTGCATGAATTTGTTTGTTTAGTGTTTTTTTATCCTTTCTTTAAAGAGTAGCATGGACTAGTCTCCAGGCTTTGTTTACTGTGAGGATATATTGTTACATCTCCTACTTGGTAGATAAAATTAGAGAGCTGAACTAGAGTTGGTATATGGAGTTATGTTTATTGAACATGGTATTTTCTCTCCCATTTCACTAAACATCTGAGTGTGAAGAATATCCTAAGAAACATGGGGCAAGAATCCTAGTCTTAAGTAGAATTTTAACCCATAGTAGAAATGAAGAGACGAGATCTATATACATATAGGTTGCCTTATAAAAATATGTCATTGGTAAGAATCAGATGACTAGGACTGCTAGAGAAATTCAAGACGGAAGAGCTCCTGAGACAACTTGTCAAAAATGGGCCTCAGAGATACCTTCACATTTCATGTGGACGTGGAAAAAGAATAGGTTCAGTGATGCCGCTTCCAGTGTGGCATGGTGGAGAGGACATGAGAAGAAGAGTCAGATTTGCGTTTATATTCTGGGTCTTTTACTTACTGTTTAAAGGACTTGCGACAAGTTACTTTCTCTGACTAAATCTCATCTGTAAAATAAGGTTATTTTAGGATTAGTAAATATGAAAGGATTATTTTTAGTATTTTTTATATTGTTTTATAATGTAGGCAGTTGATAAACCTTTAGGGGTATATGGTCATTTTCAAAGAGATGTTTTCTTCATTTATAATGAGTACTATTAACATTATTTAAATTGAACCTCATTCTCAAAATTAATCATGGTAATTATTAATGGTAGCTTAATTTGTAAGCTACCATTTACAGTGATTTCATGTGGTTGTTACAAAGCTTGTTTTATACCTGAGAAAATGTTTCCATTGCCTTCATATTTCAGTTAGATGGGAAATAGCATCTGTTACATCAGTTCCTTAATTAGCTGAGAGGAAATGGAGCAAACCTATTCTCAAAGAGTGGACTTGGGTGTCCTGTCTAAGCAAATCTTGTTGTAGGTAAGAGAAGTCTTTCATCACTAGTGGATAAGTGGTGCATCATTCCTTGGTCACTGAAAATACTTCCTTGGTCACTGATGAAACATATTTTAAAGCTGTAATTAAGACTTTGAAGCAAAGAATAACTACAATTCTAGTGATGTCAGTGGATAGTAGGGAGAGGAATTTAAGAATTGCACTCTAGTTCCATGTCTCTGAAACTTGAGCGTGCTCGAAATGATTTCTAATAAAGAAGACAAAACAAAACATGGATTCTCTGAACTTTTATTTTTTATTCTGCTCAGAGATCATGTTTTTCTTTGGTGAGGTAGGCGAATTCTCAGGGAATTACAGTAGAGTGTAAAAATAACAAAATAATGTAACATTTAACTTAAACATTAATTATAACTGGGTAGTGTATAAAATATATAAAAGTGACAGTTTGTAACAGTAGAGAGTCATGAGTGTAACAGGCCAGTTTAGTTAGTAAACAGTTCAGGAATTTTTTGAACAGTTTTTAGGGAAATTATATTTGTTGGCTGCATAACTGTAATTCATGAAGAAGGCATTCCTACAGCTGTTTTTACCTATTAAAATGCCTGCAGAGTGGCATTTAATAAGGAAACAAAAGATAACAGACCCTGTTTTTACTCTGTTTTTGCTTGACCACCAGCTATTTGATGCAAGTGTTTGAAGGTGCTGTTAGCTGTTGTGTTTCCGCTTAACATATATTTAGACTGTTGAAACCCATTCCAGTCATGCTAACTACATCACTGAAGAAGAATTTTTAAAAAAATGTTTTCAGTTTATTCACATCTTTGAATGTACATGTTAGTCTTCCTCTGGGTCAGTCATTTTTCACAAGTACCCACAGGAAGTGAAAATAATTCAGTATCTTTAGGGGAAAAGGGAAATTGCATTACATAATACACTATGCTACATTAAATATCACTTTTATGATTATATTTTGCTGATCCAATTATCGTGAAGGTTTATGAGAAAGGTACCACATTTTATAGCTGTATTTTGTTAGCCACATTTTAATAAAAGATTAGAAGAAAAGTCTTGGATTTTATAGGTTTGGGATGATAGAGGTGGTGTAATAGGAGAAATGTAAACCTGGAGAACCTTGAATTCACTTAGTTCTTTAATGAAGTAAAGTTATCCTTGCTTTTTATCCTCTGGGAAGTATAGATAGGTGAACTATGTTAATACTTTGGAATTCTTAGGAAAAGAACTCTGCTTCTAATGCATGAACCATTTGGACAATCTAGTATTATACTTTTAATCACCATTGGACATCATGTCATCTATTAACCAGAAATAAGAGGTATGCTATTCGCAGTATTTATACCTACTACCACTTGGCTGTGCATTAAAACCATCTGTAGAGCTTTTCAAAATACAGATGCTTCTGACCCATTGCTATGATAATCTCTGGGGTGTGTTGTGGATACCTATCTATATTTTTTTTCAGTTGAAATCAGAAGGACAATTTTAAGATACTTAAATATACCAAATAATTATCAATGTTACAAATATTTTAGATAAGAAACAGAAGGGTGCATGGGTGGCTCAGTTTGTTAAGCATCTCACTTCAGCTCAGGTCATGATCTCAGGGTCCTGGGATTGAGCCCAGAGTCAGGCTGGCTCTGCGGTCAGTGGTGAGTCTACTTGTCCTTCTGCCCCTCTCCTCGCTCTCTCTCTCTCTTAAACCAGTATCTTAAAAAAAACAACCCCCCCCCCCCCACATAGGGGCATCTGGGTGGCTCAGTCAGTTAAGCGTCTGCCTTCAGCTCAGGTCATGATCTCAAGGTTCTGGAATCAAGCCCTGAGTCAGCCTCTCTGCTCAGTGGGGAGTCTCCTTCTCCCTTTCCCTCTGCCCCTCCTTTAACCCCACTTACGCTCTCTTTCTTTCTCTCTCTCTCAAATAAACATATAAAAATCTTAAAAAAAAAAACAAAAAAAACCCACCAAACTATTAACGTTACTCTGGTTTGACTTACTTTTATCATTCTAATCTTAATTCTAAAACTTTACAAGGTTGAAAGTCACTGCCATGAAAATAATTAAAATATCCCAGGTAATTGGGGGTAGACACCTGTATTTTTTAATCTAAAGGAATGATTGATTAATTGTTATTTCATTCAATTTAATTAATTTTATTTTTTTTTTTTTACTGTGGCTTTGATTTTGGGGCTTCCTTGTAGAGGAACTAGGACTTCCTTGATGGTTGGTTGTGTTAACATAATGACAGGCAGTGAATTCATATTACCTGGAAAGTCATCTTTTAAGGAAAGACTAGGAGGGGAATAGGGATACTAGGAGGTACATAATAAAAGTGTTAGGTACTACGAACTTAGTCACTGTCTTAAACATCCTTTCTTTCTTTGAATCGTTGCAACCTTGTAACCTTTACAAATGAGGAAATATAATTTTAGGAGGTAGTTATTTCACCGAATAACCTAGATCAGTCAAGGTTAGGTATGCACTTTGATAAGACAGTGAATTTTGGTGTCTGTCACTCATTTCAATCGCAAGTAAATAGTTATTCCATTACTACTTATTTCCTGTGTCTGCCTGGCAGCTAGCCTGTGAGCTTCTTCACGGCTTGTATGTCTGTCCACCTAGGCATCGTAAACCTTGTTTACTTAGGAAGGTGCCTTCTGTTTAGTAGAAAAACTCAAATACTGAGTAAATAAATGAATATATGAATGAGTTGCTCAGGGTTACAGAGGTAACTGAAATAAGGTACTGAAATAAGGCTGGTATTTGAGTCTTTGTTCACTTTTTTGAGGTAGGTAATGGGGAAAGACCTTCTTGTTTGTTGTCTTTCTACTTAATCAATTCTTTTTATTTGTTCTCTATTACACAATGACCAAATGCTGATTTAGGGTTTGGAGCATACTTAACACTCCAGTTATCGTTAATAAATATGAATACTTGGTAGGTGCTCAGGACCATGGAATATGAAAGAGTTTAGCATATTCCTTTTTTCCTTACCAAGGATCTTAAAGTTCAGGTGTGACAGTAGAGCTCTGCAGTTAGGCATTTCTGTATTAGAGACAATTGTGTTTTTGATGCTGCTTATCACTGATGGGTTCAAGATTACCTGAAGGAGGCTGTGAATTAATATTTGGGCAATATGAATGCTGTAAATACCTACAGTGGCCTTAGGTTGGACAGACAGGGCATTGCAAAGTAACAACTATCCATAATAGAGCTGCTCTTCCTCTTCTGTCTTATAGTCCTCAAGGACTGTAATCTAACAAACCATGTGCTGTTGCTCTCTTACATTTTGGAAAATCCTAATTATATAACATTAAGCTATGGTCTTTGGCTTCCGAAGAAATGAGGCAGGCCGTAGCTGTATGTGGATCCTTCAAGATAACCTTTACTTTCCTGTGATTGTAGTTTATTCCTCTGATTCATCTTTTTATTTTGAATATGTGTCGTTACTTCAATTACATGTTTAGTGTTTTTATTTTTAATCACAGAAGGCAGGTAGAATATTCTGTTTTGGTATTGCCTAGTTGATATTTTTCTCTATAGGTCTTACATTGAATTTTTTAGATGTTTAATGATTTTCCCTAACCTACGTAGAAAAGTACACATGTAGAATGCATAAGAAACACCATATGGCTTAGGAGTTTAGTAATCATTTAACCGGTATATTTTATTTACTTGCTACTTTAAGTTTATAATATAGAAATTTAATTCCAGATGTTTTTAAAATGCTTACTGTATACAAAATATTTTGCCACATGTGTTAAGGAAATGATTTCTGATGCATAAGGACAGTCGTGAGTAAAGCAAATGCATGATTTTTTAAAAAAAACCCTAATTTGAATTTAGTGATGCTTTTGAAGTAAATTTGTATTGTGTTCATTAGAATAGCATGTGGATATGTTGAGAAACCAGTAGTACCTTTGTATGTGACACGTTGTTTCACTGATAAAATATGCATACATATAAAATGTCAAATACTCAACAAAAACTGATGAAAACATTATAAAAGAAGTACATGTCCACATCTGTGCAGACTAGAACAGAGAAGTATACATCTACTGGTTATATACCAAACTCTTTATTTAGGCATTTTTAAAATGTATTTGAGTAATACAAAAAATGAGAAGGAACCACCTGCTCTCTAGAGGCTTATTGCTCTGTATACTGGTATAGAAGACTATCTATAGTACAGTAGTAGTAAGTAGTAGTATAGAGCCGTGAAATTCTATGGAAGCAAAGTGGGGGAGGTGGATTCGGAGGGGGGGGGTGAGGGGAAGATATCACGGAAGCAGTAGTATCTGAACTCTGCAGTGTCATTAATTTTTGATAAATTCCGTTTACTATTCTTTTGGTCTGTTTTGTGTAGAGCTCATGGAATAAACACGGTTTATTCCCCCTTCGGGAAACTGTAGTCGTCTTTACGTGCTGTTCCAAATCCAAACCCTAAATGGAAGACAGTTCAGTGCTTTGATTAGCTGAGCTCTCCTTCAGTCCGCTACTGCAGAGATGACAGGTGGATCTTTATTGAGCTTCTTTCTCGTAAAAATTTTATTTTAAAGAAATTCATGTTTTTAGTTAATGTTTAGTATATTTTTATTGACTAAGTTAATTAAAAATTAGATTATGTTAAGATGGTACTCTTTATCCCCAAAGTGCTTTCTGATTTTATTTTTCTAAATTACAACCTGTAGTCGTGTCCGTCTATTTGCTGCTGTTCAGTCATCCATTCTGTTATATTCCTGCTTATGTCATTTCCTACAGTCCTCTCTCTCTTCCTGTTAGATTTTAGATAGCAGCCTGTTCAAAACCGCAGTAACATAAGTTGTTAAATAGGTCTTATGAGATGCTTGGTGCTCTTCCATGTGCTGTACAAACATAGCACATTTAGAGCTCATCCTAGTCCGAGTCCTGTGATGTGAAGTACCGGGCTTACTACACTTACACAGGTGAGGATACCAAGGTTCAGGTATTTTGCCTGAATACAGTTAGTAAGTATAGTATCAAAATTCCTTAGAATATCAGCAAATGAGTATTCAGAAATCACATTTAAAAATCATGTTCCTAAAACAAATGTTTTGTTTTGAATGTCTGTAGAATTTACTGTCTAAATAAATTCCCTCAGGAAAAATTACCTTTGTAATAGTGAACCATATTCTGTCATTCTCTTAACTCTCTTCTTAATACTGTCATACTTGGACCTGGGAATGATCTTTGCTCAAGGCAGTAAGTTAATTCTGTAGGTGGATTTGTCAGAATAATCATCTTGTTTCCTGTTACTGTTTTCAGTGAAATAACTGTAATCTTTTTTATTATTTTGGTTTTAAAGTAATTATATTTAACCTTTCTTACTTAGTAGTGTACTGTTAGTTGTAAAGTGTTGAAGGCAGATTATATAGACCGAAGTCAGTTTAGTTGAGTGACATTAAGTCAGGGTTCTGCCCATTAGTTTATCTCATTTTTCAGTGAGAAAGAGGTGATTTATAATAATACCTACCTCTAAGGCTTTAAAAGAATTAACTTTGTAAGATATAAAATGCTGAGTATGAGGCCGTATATGTTTACTTCTGTTAATAATATTAGCTGTGACTTTATTTTTGTATCTCATGCTGTGCTCTAGGAAAAGTTGACCAGTTATGGGGCATTTACTATGATCAGTGCTAAGGAGTATGGAGGTGAGTTTGATTCTAGACTTCTTGGAGCTTTATAGATAGTAATACAAATCAGACTTACTATGTCAGAAGATAAAACGATAGAAGGAAACATCTTGTCTGAGAGGACCTGGGGAAGATTTCATTAAGAGGAGATGATTTTTGAAATTGGGATTTTGATTTGGGGGAGGAAAAAGTAGAAATGTTAAGTCTTTTTCTTTTTTCTTAGTGTACTATCAGCAAGTAAATATTCCAATTTAATATTTTAAAATATCACTTTTTAAAACAAATGACTACTTTTCTATACCTTTAATAATCTTTTCTTACATGTACTAGGTAGTGAAGAGAATAAAACAGTATACAAAATTTCACATAGAATAGCAGAAGGATTCTAATGCTTTGAGGAAGTGTTTCATGCTTCCATGGGCAATAACTGCTTTTATATGGGTAATCGTTAGCAACAGAAACTCATCCCCAGGTTTCCAAAAGGATTTCCTGACAGTTCTTTATTTCTGTTCTCACTCTCTATTTTTGTTAACCGTTATCCAGCCATTGATCTTTAAACTTGCTGGGAAGTGAAATTAAAAATCACTTGATCATTTTTGTCTTTTTAGGGGAAATTCTTCATACATATTTAGTTCAGTCTTTTCACCTTCACTGTAGCATTGTCAAGATCACATTCAGCTTCCCTAATGGTCACAATCCAAAGTTATTTCCGCATACTACAGGCAGCTCAGATCTAGAGAAATCTTGATAATTTTTGGTCGTCATTGGAAGAAACCAATGTTATTTGGCCATAATTTGGCCAGAGTGTGGCCATAACTGGTGATATATAAGTTTAGTTTAGACACAGGGTCATTACACACTTAAATTAGTAGAATTACTGTATGAAAACTGGAAGGAGGACATACCTGACAGTCTTTTAGTATTGTTTATAGGAAATGTTTCTTGTGAAGGAAAAGTATTGAGAATAGTCCCTTTGTTCTTAACTTGGAAAATATTTGACATAACAATAAAAGTTCTTCAAATTTAGTAAATTGTTTCATTATGCTTAATTAATTATTTGAGAGAGAGAGAGAGCGAGAACGAGTGGGAGGGGCAGAGGAAGAGGGAGTGAATCTCAGGCGGACTTTACACTGAGCACAGAGCCCGATGTGGGGCTTGATCTCATAACCCTGAGATCAGTACCTGGGCTAAAACCAAGAGTCCGACGCTCAACTGACTGCACCACCCAGGCGCCCCTCATTGTGCTTAATTGAATAAGCATTTGTCGAATGCCTGCTTCTTAAAGAATTTCCTGGAGGAGGCTTCAACAAACTGAATATAGACATATTCTAATCTTCATATATTATTAGAAAATAATTTGCTTTGAAAATATGATTGTTGGGGTGCCTGGGTGGCTCAGTCTGTTAAGTGTCCAACTCTTGATTTTGGCTCAGGTCATGATCTTGGTGTTATGGGATTGAGCCCCATGTCAGGCTCCCTGCTTAGCTGGGAGTCTTCTCTCTTTCTCTCAAATAAGAAAATCTTTAAAAAAAGAAAAGGAAAATGTGATTGTTGCTGGGCTCAAGTTCAAGTTAAAATTTTTGAGGAACTTGATATCCAGAGTCAGTGAGCAGTTAAATTATGTGAAATCTACTTTATGTCCAGTTTCTCAATGAATATTTCTTACTAATTTAAGATTGTATATACAGCTGGAGATAGTTACATGTTTAAGCTTTATCTCTTGGCTTAAAATGTATATATTCATAAGTGTGTTATTGGAATCTTGGTTTGCTTAAATATGTAACACTTTTGAATTCCTTTCTTGGAAGTTTTGGCATATGAACTTTCACATTAAGAGCACAGTAGGGGCAGAAGTCTTGGGCTCATTTGCCTGACTACAAATGTGCAATTAAAAGAGATTTTTTTTATCAGCAGGGGTTGGTACAATCAGTGTGGTCTGATGTTTCATGTTATAGAATTACTTTGTTGTTCAGATAGATGCTGTAATTAGAACATAATTTTAAACTTCACAGGGCACTGACTCATCAGGTGTTTTTAAGTAGTTCCTCAAATTTTGAGAATTTTTTTGATTTAATATGTTTATGTCACTGCATATAGTAGCTTCAAAAATGAAATGGAGGATGTATAATTGAGAAGGAATGGTTAGAACTTGTTTCAGGACAGTGGTTTGAATTAGCCCCAACTCATTTATAATGTTGGATATATTAATTGTGTATTAAGGCCAAATTTTAGTTGTAAGAATCTCACCCATTGAAAACTTTAATAACTGAAGGAATTCTATGTGTTAAGTGGCCACAGGTTTATCATTTTTGTATATTTGTGTCATTGAAATTTGATAGGCAGTTGTCTTATCTAGAAAAAAAGCGTATTTGTAGACGTAAGAGATCTGTTTTACCAGGTACTTCTCTGCCAGTTGTTGATATTGTTCTTCATGTAACTTATTCAGGAATTCATTTATGGAGAAAGAGCACTTGACTTGGAATTAGGACATAGGACCAACATCAAAAAAACAAAAACCACATTTACCAAATAGTTTGTTTGTTTCCTTATCTATATCCAAAGTCCCTACTATCTCTGAATGCTATGCAAGACATGTTAAAATACCACACAAATTTTTAAAGGTAAAATGGTAAAATAGAAAAAGTTCTCAAGATTGAAGATGTCAGTGTTCTGTTTCTGGCTTTTTCACTATTTATGCTATTTTAGGGCAGTTTGCTTAATTAGGGCTCTCATGTAGGTGATGTCTTATGCTAGGAATTAGTGTTGCTACTGCAGGCTCTGAAGTCATTCTGTCAGAACTGACAGAACACTTATTTTCTGCATGACCTGGGCAAGCCATGTCTGTCTCAACCTCCGTATTAACGTGTTAGTAAGAATAATAGTACTGTACTCATATGGCTATTAGAAGGATTGGATGAGCTGGTGTGTTTGTATTACTGAGCATAGTACTTGGCAAGCAGTAAGTGTTTAATAAAAGCTTAGTTACATATCATATCATCACCACCATTGTTATTTTCATTTCTGAATTTCTTCTTCATCACCTGGGAGACTAAAAGTTATTTGAAATTTGTTATTTCTTTATAGTATACTTGTCAAGAATGTAGATCATAATAAAGTATCATTGGTAATTGTATCTATTCTATAATTAGGAATGAGTGGTATTATAGAGTTCCTTTATATGCTACTAAACTTTAATTTACTATATAAATAAAGCTCTATTGATATTTTGTTAAATGTTGTCTCTGTTATATTAAGATATAACTTTAGTCTTGTCAGCGGTTTTTTTTTTTTTTTTTTTTTAAGATTTTATTTATTTTAGAGTGAGAGAGCCAAGCAAGGAGAGTAGCAGAGGGGGAGGGAGAGAGAAATTTTAGCAGACTCCACCACTGATCGTGGAGCCTGGCCCAGGTCTGTATCTCAGGGCTCGAGATCATGACCTGAGCCAAAACCAAGAGTCGAAGGCTTAACCAACTGAGCCACCCAGGCGCCCCTAAGTCTTGGCAGTTTTAAAAAGACTTTGACCTATTACTGCATTCTTCTGATAGAGTGAAGCAAGGTAGTACTGAGGTGATAGAGTAAAGGAGAAGCACAAAGCACAAACTTTGGATATGAAAATCAGACCTCAGAAGCATTATTGTAGAAAATCTGGGAAAGTTGACTAGAGGAGACCAAAAATAAAAGGGGGTAAAGATTGTCAAATGTAACTGGCAACTTAAATACGAGGTCAAAAAGAAGCAGGCCCAGAAACCAAGATATATAATGAACGGAGGTTATATAGAGGCTTATATAGACAGAGATACAAAAATAATACAGCAAGGCACTGTGGGGAAAGCTGCAGTATACTGATGTATTTTAATGACATTCCTCAATAATAAAAGCTCAGTTGTTCAGTAAGTATTTGTTAAGGGCCAGATACGTGTAAAGTCAGTTATATACATATTATCAAGAGTTTAAAAATCAGTGAGACATGGTTCTAGTATTCAGCTAAGATGAAACTTTCTAATAAGCTAGAACAGGTAATTAAATTGCAGTATGATACTTAGAACAAAAGATAAATAAAAGCAAATATTAAAGAAGGCATTCTGGATATAGGTGATAACTTACATAGTTATGGGTAGCAGAATCCATGTTTGTGAATAGGCCAGTTTATTTACAACATGGAATGAATATAAGCAAGAAATGGCACCTGAAATTTCTGTGGATTGAATGGGTGGGTATATGTATAGCAGCTTCTCTCTGTCAAGGCATAAATAACCTTATGACTGCATTTCAAAGATTTTTCTACAAAACCAGTTAGTCTTTGTCCTCAAGTTTAAAAAGTCTGCACTTATTAGGATAAAAAATAACTGAGACCCACTTGTAGAGAAGTTTGGAGAAGGGAGATAATGAGCTCCAGTTGAGACATGTTGAGTGCTTTGGAGACAATGACGTCCACATGTCAAGTTGGCAGTTGAATTTGAAGGCCTAGAAATCAGCAGGGATGACTGTGCTGGAATGCAAATTTGGACTGTGTCAATTGGAAAAATATCCAGGTTCTTCTGTATTGTGAAGATTTGGTGGCACATTAAATGACATGACATTGCTCTGGATGATTATAAAACCGACACTGTCATCATGAGTAATAATGAGCTGTTTTTTTCTACATCCTATCTCTGCTGTTGACTCTTGAAATATTATTTGAGGGACACCTGGGTGGCTCAGTTGGTGAAGTGTCTGCCTTTGGCTCAGGTCATGATCTTGGGATCCTGGGATTGAGCCCTTGTCGGGCTCCCTGCTCAGTGGGGAGTCTGCTTCTCTCCCTCTGCCCCTCCTCTTCAGCCCCCCTCCCCGCTTGTGCTTGCTCTCAGTCTCTCAACTAAATAAGTAAAATCTTAAAATATATATATATATATATATAATTTGAAATGTAACTGTAGAAAGAAATCAAATACCTTGACCAAAGTTTCTAAGAGATACACCATTTTTGATGTATATCCATTTGCCATCCGTCCTCTCTCCTTCATTTCAACCTTTTATTTGTCCCAAATTATTTATTGAAGTGAGAAAGTTAGGGTGTAGATTCTTAATGTAGCTATTGGGTACAGAAGTATGTACTCTAATCCTACAGTAATTTCTTACTTGTTTTTTTATGACTGAAAGAGAACATCTATGGATAGGTTTTATTGACTTCTATAGTAATTGCCAATTCCATATTGCCTTTATTATCCATTACAGAAACAGAAAACGAACACAGGGAGAAATTGTTTGTATTGAATAATTACTAGGCTTAAAACTCTCACTCTTGAAGGAATTTTCTTAACTCTACCTTAGTTTAGAATGGACTACAATTGGATAAATCTGGCTTCTGGGTAGAATGATCTTAAAAGCTTTTTTTTAAAAATCAAGTTTGATAATGTTCACTTTATGAAGTCTGAGGATGAAAACATGGGTCCCCCCACCCCCACCCCCACTGGAGATTCTTGGTATTTATTCCTTATTGCTACCTTGTGTGCTTAGTTGCTGTTAGTTGATTTTTTTTAGTTTTCATCTTCTTTTTCCATTTTGGTGAGAACCCAGTGGGCCCTTTTCATTTGGAAGCTCTTATCCTTCAGTTTCATTTTAAAAGTATGTATTATGTTAATGACTTTTCTCCCTTCGTTTTTCTTTTTCTTGGTAAGACATCTGTCATTTAGTTTCTGGGCCTTTTGAACTAGTCCTCTAATTTTTATACTGTTCTTCACCATTTTCCCCCTGTGTCTTTGCTGCTACTTGGAGGGAGAGTTTCTAAATTTTTCTCTTCTAATATCTCTATCAAGTTTTCATTTTTACTATCATATTTTTAGTTTCTCAAGTTCCCTTTTGTGTTTTGAATTTTCTTAACAGCATCCTTTATCTGTTTCAAGGATAGTGTCTTCTCTTAACTCTCTGCAGAGTTTCAAATTTTTCTTCTTTCTGGTCAGTGGTTGCTTTCTTGAGGTTGTTTTCTGTTTGTTGGGCTGGTCAGACTCCCAGAGAAAGGTCTTCCAGTCTCCCTTCCCTAGTGTGTGGGCTGACTGCCCTCACTCTAGATGAGGAGTGGGGTAGAAGGCTGGACACCTCAGCCTTCAGTATGTAAGTGATCCTATGAACTGCCCCTCAAAACCCAGTTCTTGGGGCACCGGGTGGCTCAGTCAGTTAAGTGTCTGCCTTCAGCTCAGGTCACAATCCCAGGGTCCTGGGATTGAGCCCTGCATCAGGCTTCCTGCTCAGCAGGGAGTCTGCTGCTCCTTTTTCCTTCTGCCTCCTACCCCCTGCTCATGCTCATGCTCTGTCTGTCTTTCTCTTTCAAATAAATAAATTAAATAAATAAATAAATAAATAATAAATAAATCTTTAAAAAAAAAAACCCAGTTCTGTAAAATGAACTCTTTAGGAATATATTTCTTATCTCTTGCTGGGAATAATGGAATGCCAGCTATCTGGGGAGAGGAGAGGTGGAGATTGTCAGCTGCTCCTTAATGAGAATTCAACCAGTCTTCTAGTGTTACCCCCACCTTTACCCCTACTACTGAGGAAATGCTGCCATTTCCTCAGTTTTTTCCCTGAGGGATGGGATGGGGTGGCATGGGGGGTGGTCTACAGCAGAAATTGGTCCCTTTTCACCTGGGGTTAGCTAAATCCCTGACTGCTTAGCCCATATGTTTTGTAGTTTCTAAATTGTTTTCTTTCCCATTTTCTTCTTCCTTATGACATAGTTTTGTACATTTTAAACTCTCTACAGTATTCTAGAATTTTAGGAGGGAGTGAAAGTACATGATTACAATAATTTCACCATCTTTGTCTACAAGTTTTTGTTCTTTTTTAAGTGTTTTAAAAACTAAACAAAACCCTTCATTTTGAAGCAAACATTAGGATAGGTATAACTTTCTTTTCAGTTTTTAACTGGCACTTCAGTTATTGAATTAATTAAGAGTATATATTTACCAAGGTGTTTTACAGCTTAAAAATTTATTCAATAAATTCAGTAAAGCACAATGTTAAATTATACTTTAACTTTATTCTCTGTTCCTATGATGCAAATATCTCTTTCTTTTTAAATTCTTTGGCAAATTTTTGTCTTTCCATATATAAAAGTTTCTGTGTTAAGTCACTTATGATTTTAGTTTTTATTTTTACACCTTCCTAAATATTTTGGATTATAAATGTCCCTCAGTTATCACTGTATTAGTATCTGTATTCGTGTCTCACATATATGTGTGTGCGCACGCACGCGCTCACACACACACACACACACACACACTAGCTTGTAGTGTCTACTAATTATAACAATTCTAGACTAGTTTGATTGGTTTTTCTTCTCATTTATGTTGTATTTTCCTGCTTCTTTTCATGCCTGTTAATTTCTGATTAGATGCCAAATAGTGTGACTTACCTTTTTGGGTGCATGTCTCCTATTCCTGTAAGTATTCTTGGGCTTTGTTCTGGGACACAGTTTAAGTTAGGAACACTTTTCATCCTTTTAGGTCTTGCTTTTAAGATTTACTTAGGCAGTACCGGAATAGTGCTCAGACCAGGTTTAATTATTTCCCATTACTGAGGCAAGACCTTCTATTTACTTTACCCAGTGTCTGTGAATCATGAAGTCTTTTCACTCTGGCTCTCTGTGAAGAACCCAGCACTTTTACTGAGTCCTGTGGCTGGTTCTTTCTCCAGCCTCTGGTATTTCCTCTTTTACACATGCACTGACTAGTGTTCAGCTGAGTGTTTGAGTGGACCTTGTGCAGATCTCCAGAATTCTTTCAGTATAGCTCTTTCTAGTACTCTTGTCTGAACTCTAGGTGTGTTGGTCTACCTGGATTTTTAGCTTAGTTACCTCAACCCAGAGAGGCAGTCTGGCACCCTTTCCGGGGCTGCAGCCTGGAGACTCCCAAGCCAGAGAGCTGAAGTAATCCTGGGCTTTACTTCATTGATTGGCCATCTCTCAGCCTCACTGTCTTCATTACCTGTTGTTCACAGGCTTGAGAACTGTCATTTCTTGTGTTTAGCCCATTTGTGGTTTTGTGTTTTTTGTTTGTTTATTTGTTTTTTTTTTTTTTGGTTGGTTCAGGCAGGAGAGTGAATCTTGTCCATGTTATTTTTATCTTGGCTGGAAGCAGAAGTCCCTTACTCATGAATATAGACACACTTTTTTAGGTTCACCAAAAAATATGAGTCATTTTATTAGATCTATCTACCAAAAAAATGATAAAAAAATACGAATTCTGGTGAAAAAAATGTTAACATTTTTCAACATAAAAATTAAAATCTGTATTTAAAAATTGATTTTCCTTGCCACAGTAGAGGTATGTGTATATACATTTTATGTTCTTTGGCATACAGAGAACCCTGAGGTTCTCAACTTTTTAACTCATTGATACCCTAGTTTCTCATTTTTTCATGGTGTCTGTTCCCTAGGCAAAAGAAAATACTTAATAGGTTTTTTTATTAAATAGTTACTTCCAAACAACCTCATTAGTATTTATCTAAAAATAACTTAAAGTGAAAAAAATTAAATTTTGTTCATAAATTTTAATTTTTATTCACATCATTTATTAATGGGATCTCTATTTTTCTTGGGTACCATTCAGATTGGCAAACATTAGGGTGCATTTTCATAGTAATGATATTAACAGAAAATACAGGCAGAAACATATACTTGACTATAGAATATATTCCCATTCTTAAAAGGCTAAGGTCCATATATTTTCCTTAGCATGAGCCCTGCAAACATGTAAGTTGTAGTAGAGAGCTGTTTTATTTTATTAGTTCTATTAATTTATGCCAGTTTTTTATCTCCTTTGATTGGAATCTCACAATTTTTTTTTAAGGTTTATTTAAATCCAGTTAATTAATATACAGTGTATTATTACTTTCAGAGGTAGAGTTCAGGGATTCATCATAGCAAAATGATGCAAACATAGCTTAAATAATTGGCAACAGGTTAGTATTAAGAAAGATAAACTCTCTTTGAGAAGAAAAATTGGTAATGTGTTTTGCAAATTTTTTAGGAGGAGCAGAACAGAGGCAAGCCTAATTGGGAGCATCTCAATGAAGATTTACATGTACTGATCACTGTGGAAGATGCTCAAAACAGAGCAGAAATCAAACTGAAGAGAGCCGTCGAGGAAGTGAAGAAATTACTGGTACCTGCAGTAAGTAATAATTTCCAAATCTTTCGATTTGGGGCCCAACCCCTTTTTCCATTTAATTTTTTTTAAATTACTGTAATGTTTATGTTAATAAAGAATAGGTTATTTATTTTTTAGAAATTTTATTTAACCTCATAACATAAAAATAATTTATAACTCATTTACTGTAGTGTAATTGGCAAACATAGACATTGCTCAGATCCTAAAATGGGAAAGCCTGTTTACTTTGGGGGAAGGAAATGTTGTGAGGGGAGCAAACTCAATTGGTGTCCTACTTTCCAAAGGTATTATTATTATTGCATCACTCTATTATAGGGTAAGAAAGTAGGTGCATTATCATTAGGGTGATGAAAGCTTTATTTTTTTGGGAGGGGGGAGCAATTTCTCATTGTAAGCAGGTAATGAGTGTACAGAAAAGTCTGTACAACTAATATTTATGTCGGAGGACCTGTGTTAGTAAGAGCACATTGTTTGAGTTGCCTGTGGGTTCCAGGTACCCTCCTGGCATGTCCCTGTTTCACATAGAAAGATTTCTGTTCCATAGTGAAATTTTCCCATAATATGATAAAATTTTCTTTTAGGAAAATAGGAGCTAACTTTTGCTGATCTGTCAGGCACCATTCTGAGTACTTTTCACACTTCATTTCATTTAATGTTTTTTTCTAAGATACTAAAAACTATTTAAGTTCATATTTAGGGATCTTAGGTAAAACACTGAAAGTAATTTTGGAGGGTGAAGTCTCATAAAGAAATGACCCCAAACACCTTTGTTCTCATCCTCCCTCCCTTCCATCCTCCATCTCCCCCTCCCTCCCCAGCCCCCTTCTTTTTGTCTTTTCCTCATTATTAAACAACCCTTTAGTAACTCCTCATTTAGAAATGATGATTGCACTCACTCCCAGAGTATTATTTTTCCCATGGAAAATGAAAAATAAATAACTACTATTTTCAGAGTCATTTTAAAAATATTTTTTATGTTGGTAAAAATGATAGAAATGTGGATCCTAATTTGCTGTTGGAAAAACTAGGAATACTGTTAATATTCTGTCAAACAAAAATTTATTGACATTTACATAAATGAGTATGGCGTCTATTGTTCTTTATTCCCCAGATAATCTATTCTATATATAAACTTACAAGCTATAAACATTTTTCATTTAGCGGACAAAACTAACTACTTGGAAGAAAAGAATTTCACATAACTTTTGTTCAATAGATCTTATGAACAGGTTAAATTATAAACTAAAATATATAGTTGTATACTATTGAACCATATAGTCTTCCTCCTTTTCCTTAATAATTATGCAGTTTTGAAAGGCTATAAAGAAAAGGGCTTTTTTCTAAGTCTATTGGACTATTAGTCCCATGATCAGAAAGTTATTTAACATTACTTTTATTGCTGTATATAGCTGAAAATGCTCAGCTCACGTAATACTAAGTACATAAGTTCACCTAATATAGCAAATAGACTGGGCGTCTGATAATTAAAGCTCTTACTGACCTATTATTTTATTCCAGCCATTCTGTGAACTACTTCAGTTCTCAAAGTTATTAACCTGGGGAAGAGCATCATATTAGAAGCTGTGTTAGTAACTAGCTATGTGTCTTTTATAGAGTTAGTAAATTTCTGTCTGTTTCATCATTTACAAAATGAGAATTGAAGTAAATGACTTTTAAGGACCATTTTGGTTTTAAAGTTGTCTTTGGACAGTAGAATAGATAGTAGAAGATAAAAAATGGCAGAAGCTTTTTTAAAACTTCATACAATTTATATTTTAAAGGCAAAGAGTCCTTTTGATGATAAATCTCTCTCTATGGAAGTACTTTTAGGATTGTTACTAATTACCACCTCTGAAGTAATAAAACTTTCTTAGAATTACAATTGTAGACTAAAAGTACTTTAAGATGTGGCCTCAATAAAGTGATTTAACTTTGTAGCAATTTCTTAATCCTGTCCATTTTGTCAGATATGCTTGTTATAACATGACTGCTATACCTGGGAATTTATTTTCATTAAACTCAACATTATTATACATTTCTGGTGATGGTGCTCTGATAAGCAAAGGTTTAAACAAAACAGAAGCTTTACAACCCTGAAGTTATCAAGTGATTTGGGCTTTTACTTATAAGTTCTTGGGAGACAGAATTACATCGTATTTGAAAGCTGACTTCTGGATTTGAATCCCATCTTTGTGGCTTTTTCTGTCTCCCTTTTCTCATCTGTAAGATTGGAACATCACTGAACTCTCATGTCATTATTGTGAAATTAGATAATACATGGAGAATGCTTAGCATAATACCTCTGTTTCATAAAAGTTTGCTGTAGTTTTTTGATGCTAAATAATATTGTTTTATAATTGTATAGGTTTACATACTGTTCTTTCTAAGTGCTGATTATAAAATAATGCATTAATTCAGAATTGGAGAAAATACAAGTTCCTTCTCAACTCATTCTTTTTAAGTAAAATTGGTTTGACCCTTATAAAAAAATTCACTGTGAGGCTCCTTACAGAACCCTTTAGTTTATTGCTGCTTAAATATTTTCAAAACAGTATTTTTGGATTGAAAATGTGGACCCATCTTGATCTTCTGAAAAGAATTCACATATAAATTCACATATAAATTGATTAATTTGATTGGGTTTTTTCCTGTTCATGTAAAAGTTATAAAGGGAAATGATATGGAGACTAGCATTTATTTTAAAATGTATTATTTAAGGTGCCCTCGTATTAGATTCAGAATTGCAGAAAAGAATTATTGCCGCAACTCAGTTGGATTTGACTGAGTTGAAGGGTTGTCAGAATCACTGCATGAAAGACAACACATTTCTTATCAGCATTGACATTTTGTCTAGCCTCAGATTGTCCCTCCAGTGAGCTGCCAATAGATCATTTTAATTTGTTTTTATATTACATGAAAACTTTTTGAAACATTTTTGTGGTTTTCGTGTCTCAGAATTTATCTTGAGAATAATGATACTCAAAATTCTGTTGATCATTTCACTCTCAGTGCTTACTTAACATGTCCGTTAACAGTAACTTTCAGTTGTGCCTTTCCTGTCTCTTCATATCCTACATGTAGTTTGGAGTCTCTAACTGTTATCAGGTGTCCAGAAAAATACCAAATTCAGTCAAGTTTACTTCCTGCATCCCTCAAATATGCTCATGTCCTTTTGCCCTCATTTTCTTTACCCTTATGTCAAGCCAGAGTTACTCAAAACCCCACAGCCAGCATTTGTCCTTGTAGTTTTGGACCCCACAAACCCATCCTTCATAACCTTTACGTGCTTAAAAAAGCCTCTTGGTGGTTCCCTCTTACTCCAAGAGGAGAACGGAGAATTCTTTAACATGGCTTTACAATCGATTTGCCGTAGGTTATCTTTCAGTCTTCATTTTTCACTCCCCACCCCTACCCCAAACCTAAAGTACACACACATAGACACACATACCACACTAGACCCACAGGTTGATTCTGTATTTATTTGATTTCTTGAAACTTCAGTCTTCTCATTTCTGGGCCTTTGAGTTTATTCAATAAATGTTCATTGTGTGCATTTACTGTGTCAGCTGTTGAAGATACAGAGAGAGTAAATCTGACTAGCAAAGTGTCTACCGTCTTGAAGCTTACCTTCTGGTTGGGGGGATGGGGCAGCTTGGATTACTGACAATAAACTAAAAGAAATATAAACTGTATTAGGTTGTACTAAAATGTGAAGGGAAAAAAAAGCAGGAAATCAAGAGCCATGGATTAAGGAAATATTTTATATGAGATAATTAGAGAATGCCTCTTAGAAGGTGACATTTGGGAAAACAAAAAACCTAATTGAAATGTGATGTAATCATTTGGATATCCAAGGGGTTTCCAAGCAAAGAGAACAAAAGTGTGATAGCCCAGAGATATTTTTGAGGTGTGTCGAAGGGGGTCCATTGAGGAGCATAGGGAGCAGGTGGAGAGTGGTGGGAGGTGAAGTTGGGGGAAATGGGGGAGATGGCAGGTTACAGAGGCCTGTAGGCCATGATAAGGATATTAGATTTTAGTCTGACATGAGAAGCTCTTGGAGGAGTTTGAGGAGAGGAATAACACGGTCTAATTTGTATTTTAAAGGATCGTTCTGAATAGAGGACACACTTTGAGGGTGATGGAGAAAGCGGAGATGCCAAGGCACAAGCATTTGTATTTTATGAATGAGGTGAAAGTGCTGTGGGGCTAGTGTTGAAGGGGCTGAGTGGTAGTAGATACGGGATTTATTTCCAAGGTAAAGCTAGCAGGAATTTCGATGGATTGGGTGTTGTGTGTATGTGAAGACTTCAAGGTTTTTACCCTGAGTAATTGGACTTGTTTCCTGTTTATACTGTTAGGGGAGCAGGTTTGAGAGGGAAGTCAAAAAATTGGGTTTGGAAGTGCAAATGTTGAGATACCAAATGTTAAATGGGCGTTTGGTTATAACAATCAGATTAGGTGAGAAGATGGGACTATGTCAAGTTTGAAGTTGTCATCGTATCAAAAGCTTTTAGAACCAGGAGGCTGGATGCTATTATCTAAGAATTGGATAAAGGTGAAGAATAGTCTGGGGACTCAGCTCCAGGTACTTCACCAAATAGAGATCAGGAAGAAGAGGAGGATCCCGCAAAGGAGACCAAAGAGAGGAGCCACTGAGGTTGAGGGAAAACCAGGAACATGGAGTCCTGGAAGCCAAGTGAAGGAGTTTGTTGCAGACGATTGTTCAGTTGAGATAAGAATTGGGAGTTAATCACTGGATTTGGCAAGTAGTGGTCATTGGTGATCTCACCAATTGATTTATTTTTTTTTAGATGATGGTTTTAAAATTAAGCCTAATTGCCTGGGTTCAAGAAAGTATGGGACAAGAGGAAAAGGAGCTGGAATTTTTTCCCCTAAGATTTTATTATTTATGTAAATGATTCTTTCAGTACTGTTGGCCTTGCAGGTCTTTTATTGATTGCTTCACTGTCTGTGATCTTTTTCTCCATTCTACATCAGCTTCCCACTCCATGATGGCTCCTTGGATCTTTTGAGGGCCCCATAAAACAGTAGAATGTCCAGCAGTAGACATTTCCTTCTCTTCATTGAGAAGATGCTGCATAAATTTGGCAAGCAGGGTAATTAACTTGTGCATGTATACTTGTAGGATAAATCTCTTGAAGTAGAATTATTAGGTTAGAGGGTAAGTGCATTTTAATTTTTTTTTTTAAGATTTTATTTACTTGAGAGCTAGGGTACTATGTGGGGGTGGAGGGGCAGAGGGCGAAGGGCCTGATGCAGGGCTCAATCCCAGGACCCTGAGATGAGGACCTGAGCCAAAGGTAGATGCCTAACCAACTGAACCACCCAGGCGCCTGGTGCATTTTAAATTTTAATACATAATTCATAAATTGCCTTCCAGAAAATTTATACCGATTTATAGTCCTGCCAGTGTTTTATGAAAATGATTGTTTCCCAACACAGTCTAAAACCTTGTTTTAACCAAAGTCCTAAATCTTTGCTTTCTCTAAACAAAAACAATTTTAATAAGCCCTTTAATTACAAAAATGTGAATAAAATACTTCTTACGGTTCTTATAAAATGTTTGGTTTTTTAGGTTTTTATATTAAGCAGCTGTGTGATATTACAGCTATTTTTGTAACAAAAAACAATATTTTTACCTTTATGTTGATATCTTGAACAGGTACACAGTCCCTAGTTTCATATTGTTTCTATGGAGAATATGATTCAGATTACATCTACATTCACAGAATAAATCTATAGCTAAAGTGTGGAATTGTCTTTGTATTATTACAGTATAAATGTTTCTTACCTAACCGTATAGGTTAAGTTGATTTTTGGAAAGAAATAGATGTATAAAGAGTTGCATGTATTTTAATGGTTTTTTTGCCCGTTTTGTTTAATGTTATTATAGCAAAAGATCTATCCCTGGCTTGAGGGACCCGGGCAGGGGAGGAAGGGAGCGGAAAGCAGAGACTTTTTGCTTTATCTGAAATTTCTTAATTAAATGTAATAAATAGTTGATTTTGTATCTTGTATCTGCTGATTTTTAAGATTTAAAAAATCTGGGTAAAGATTGTACCTATACTCGGTGTGACAGGGTTCTAATTTTCCATAGATTTTGGTGATTTTAATGTGTCCCCATTAATTCACATAACACTACACATAACTAAATGTTTAGTAAACCAGTTCAAACCTTTAAATTCAAATTGGGTTTCAAAACAACCTTATGAAATAGGTCCTCTCCCCCCCCCCCCTCCATTTTTCTAACAAGCACATGGACTCAGAGAAACCTTAGCATCATTAGAGCACTTGGTAATTTTTTTTTTTTTTTTTCAGGAAATAGTTCAAAAATCTTATTTTATTGCAAAGGTAAGGGGTTGTTGAGATGACTCACACTTCATTAGTAAAGTCTGAGCATTAGGCATGGTTTGATTTTGTTTCTTAAATCATAAATCAAACCATAATTAGGGAAGAATAATTTCTCTAGTTACAGGTAATGTTTTTATCTGACATGTATAAGTCTGTTACCACCGAATATCTGCTAAATATATCTTTTTATTTTAAGTAGTCTGTTCTGTTGTTTGAAGCTTATTTTCATAACCTGAACTATGCTTTTTCAGATTTTTGAGGCCTTCACTATGCTATTATAATTACAACGTGATCTTCTGTGAAAATTTAAACTATACTCACTGATAAAAAAAGGACTATAGAACAGTGTCCTAATTTTGCTGAATATAATATAAATAAAAATATATTTTTATTATATAAAATTACGTAAATATAAATTATATAAATATAAAAATAAACATAAATCTAACTTCAAAGTACTTCTTGAGCCCATGTATTCCTGCCACCCAGTTGAAGTAATCTCTCTGCCCACTGTTAGTTTTACTCCATTTAATTCTCCCGTAAGTTAGTAAGAGTGATTTTAAAAACAATATGTAAATCCTATTAAAGATATGACTTGCCATTTCACTTAGAATAAAATTCAAGCTCTATACTGGCCTCTGCAAGTAGGGCATCAAGTGAGCTGCTATCTGGTATGAAACTGTTGTGTGGTGAGGAAGTGACTCAATTGTAAACAGGTAGTTGTGAAAACATGTAAAGTCAAAGAAGGAAAATGTTAATGAAATAATTTAGGATTTTGGATAGCTCTGTGTGACTATAAAGTTTAATTTCCACATGTGTTATTTTTTTCTAAGTTATTTTATAAATGGGAGAAAAAATTTTGAAGTACAAGGATGGAGTAGAAAGAAGTGAGCAAAGACAAAAAATCACTTTTTCTAAAATGATTTTGAGGAAATCCTCAAACTGACCAGTAGAATTTTGCTAAATATGCAGGTAGAATATTAAGGAAAGCATTTATAGGAAGAAACTGTGTGTTGTGACATGCTTTAATATAGTGATAGCCTTCTTATTTTAAGTGTACCCTATAAGGAAATTAGTGTTACATGGAATTATTTAGGGATTTGTGATTTCTGGTTTTATATAACTGCTTTATTATATAAGTTAATTGAGTAGGAAAAAAAACCCTGTAGTTTTCATGATTCGTATGGAATTTTACAATATGGATTATTTACTAATTTTTGCCTAATATTTAAGACAGGATATGTTGATTATTTGTGTTTGATGGTAGGATTTACTGCAAAGTGGCACTGTAACTTGCTTTTCTACAAATTTTTGGATCTTCAACTGAAATTGTATGATAGTTACTAATTTAATATAGCCTTTGTGATGAATTATTTTGTAGTTAGACAAATTATATTTTAAGTAGATTATTTAGTTCTTATATATGTAAACCTTAGGCTTTTACATATATATTGAACTTTATTATAATTAGGAAGCTTTCTTCAGGTGACGTTTTAATGCTTATTCTTATACACATCATAATTCTCACACTTTTTTTCTGTGATCCCTTCAAAATAAACTGGGCTGTTAAATTTCTTGGCTGAATTTCTTCTTAAAATCTTAGGATTTACCTAATATGCTTATACAAGTATACAGAATTCAGTGAACTGTGAAATAATGACTTCTTACCTTTATACATTTTCAAGTCACTTTAACATGTATTTGATCCTTAGAGAAAGCTTGTATATTAATTTACTCATTTACCAATTCTGTCATCAGATGTTTTCATTTCCTTTATAATTGCTACAGTGATATTGTAATATGTTATAAATTTCCAGTTCATTTTGCCTTTTGTAACACAGTAAACCTGTTAGTAATTAATTTGGTTTTGATATGCTCATGTATATATTAGCATAGATCATAGATCAATTGTCTACTATTTTAATGATTCAAGCTTTTAGTCTAGGATGGGTGAAACCATTGGAGGGCTTTGAGGAGAGAGGAATGACATGATCTGATTATTATTTTTCAAGGATTACTTGACCTGCTCTGTTTAAAACAGAGTAAAGAGTATAAGAGTGGAAGAAAGGAAGCTCTCAAAGGAGCCTGCAAATTATGGCCCATGGGCCAAACCCATCCTCCCACCTGTGTTTGAATAACCCACGAGCTAAGAATGGTGTTTGTATTTTTAATGGCTGGGGGAAAATCAGGAGAAGGATACTTCATGAAATGTGAAAATTGTATGAAATTCAAATTTCATTGTCCATTAAAAAGTTTTATTGAAACACAGCCATGCTTATTCATTAACATATTGTCTGTGGCTGCTTTTGTGCTTCAGTAGTAAGTTGAGTAACTGCAGCAGAGACCATATACCCAGAAAAGGCATTTACTGTCTGTCTCATTACAGAGAAAGTCTGCGAATTCGTGGACTATTGCATTAATCCACAAGAATGGTAATGATGAATTGGGCCAAGATAGCTGTAGAAGTGAAGTGTGGTCTGATTCTGAGCTTATTTTTAAAGTGAAGCTGGCAAGTTTTGCTAATGGATTGTCTATGGGATGTTAGAAAGCAAGGAGTCAGGGATGACAGCAAGGATTGTAGACTGAACAACTGGAAGGATGTAATTGCTATTACCTTGATAAAGAAGACTTCAGTGGGAACAGACTTTGAAGAGATTATCAGGAGCTCAGGTTTGGACCTAGTAAGTTTGAGGTAATAGTTGGCTACCCAAGTGCAGCTATCCTAGTATTTTTTTCAGATTAACAAATACTTATTCCAGGTTGACTGTGTTTTAGGGCACTAGGATCCAGAAAATTATTGGCAAGATCCTTAATATTTAGGGCAGTGACATTTCCCTAACTGTATTCCATGAGACAGACACTTTCCATAGGTATTCCAGGTAAAGGAAGCCTTTAATATGCTAGTAAGTATTGTGAAGCTCTGGTAGGAACCATTTCCAAATTTAATTGACCATCAAATTTTTTTGCTGAGAGTGCATTCACATCTAGTGTTCTAGAGATATACATGTTTAAGAAATAATCTGGCAGCTCATGGGTCTGATTTAAATACAGTTGAGCTGTTTCTTAATGCTGAAGAATAGTCATTTTGAATACTTGAGGGAAAGGAATTTAAGGGTTTTTTTTTTCCATTATTATACATAAATTAAAACACATTCATTTTAAGTATACAGTTTGAGTTTTGACAACTGTATATCACAGTCAAGATTTCCTTCACCCTGAATGAAGGGGGGGGACATCGGAGGGAGAGACAAACCATGAGAGACGATGGACTCTGAAAAACAAACTGAGGGTTCTAGAGGGGAGGGGGGTGGGGGGATGGGTTAGCCTGGTGATGGGTATTAAAGAGGGCACGTTCTGCATGGAGCACTGGGTGTTATGCACAAACAATGAATCATGAAACACTACATCAAAAACTAATGATGGTAATGTATGGTGATTAACGTAACAATAAAAAATTAAAAAAAAAAAAGATTTCCTTCACCCCTTTGCATCAATTAACCACCTCCTCCTGCTGCCTCCAGGCAACTGCTGGGATTAGTTCCGCCCACCCCCTTTTGATGGTCTCAAAACTTCTATTTTCCCCCAGCTTTATTGATATATGATTGACCAATAAAAATTATATATGTTTAGGTGTGTGTTTTTTTTAAGGTGTGTGTGATGATCTATATATACATTGTGAAATGGTTATCACAGTAATTACAACACATCCATCACCTCACATAGTTATTTTTTGTGTGTGTGGTAAGAACACTTAAGATCTACACTAGCAAATTTCAAGTATACAGTAAAGTTAACTGCAGTCACCATGCTGTATGTAAGTCTGTAGAACTTACAGCTGAAGGTTTGTATCCTTTGATGAATGTCTCCCCATTTCTCCCACCCCCCACCTCTTCGTAGCCACTGTTCTACTCTTTGGTTGTATGAATTCAACTTTTTTGGACTCAGTGTTGCATTTACTATATTTCATATAAATGAAAAAATTTTTGTACCTGCCTTTTTTCATATAGCATGGTGTGACAGTTTTTTGAAGTTCATCCATGTTTTTGCATGTATCATGCATGTATCAGTGGGCTCTACCTTTTTGTTGATAATTAGTATTTCATTGAATAGATAAACCAGTCTATCCTTTCACCTGTTGTAATTTTAATTTTTATTTCTCCAAAGACAAATGATCTCAAGCATCTTTCCATGTTCTTCTTGACAATTTATGTATCTTTGGTGAAGTATCTGTTTAAACCTTCTGTCTTTTTATTGACTTGTTCTTTTTTTTGGTTCTAACAATTCTTCATATAATTTGGGAATAAATTCTTGGTCAGTTATTCTACTCAGTGGCTTGCTTTTTTTTGTTTTCTGATTTTGTGGGAAGGCTTTTAATTATAAATTCAGTTTTATTCATAAATATGAAACTTGTCAGGTTTTTTCTTGTTTTTAAAGGAGTTTGTCATCTAAGTTAAGTTTTTGTCATGAAGTTGTTCCCTTTTTATCTTTTTAAGTTCTGTAGAATCTGTGGTAGTGTTCTTTCATTCATGACATTAGCAATTTGTGACTTTTCTTATTTTCTTGATAAGCCTAGCTCTAGAGTTTTGTTAATTTTATTGATATTTTCTAAGGACCAGCTTTTGGTTTTGTTGATTTTTCTCTATTCTACTTTCTTCTGCCATAAAGATACAAATTTCTCTCTATAATGCTTTAGCTGCTTCCAAAAAATAATGTTATATTGTATTTTCATTACCATTCAGTTCAAAATATTTTTAAATTTCCTTTGTAATTTCTAATTTGACCTATGAGTTATTTTCACATGTTTCCAGATATTTGGGACTTTTCTATTTATCTTACTACTGTGACTGATTTCTAATTTAATTTTTTTCTTAGAGAATATATTCTTTAAGACTTTAGTCTTTTTGAGTCTAATTAGGACTTTTTATAGTCCAGCATATGGTATGTTATGAATATCCCACATACACTTCAAAACATGTTTATTTTGCAATAGTTGGGTATATGTTCTGTAAATGTTGTTTAGATGAAGGTGATTGAAAATGTTCACGTTTCTCCTATTCTTAGCCATTTTCCCTACTTTTGTGAATTACTGAAAGAGATGTATAAAAATGTTCATTGTGAAAATATGCACAATAATATATTGTCCTTGAAAATACTGAAATAGCAAACTAATTTGGTATATGCACATGGGTACATGTGTGTATATGTATGTGTGTGTATGAATAGCTTACACAACCTGTATGAACAGGGTTTAGCATCATTGAAAGATGTCACTCTACATTTTATATAATGACAATTTTCCCCTTTAATTTTGAAGTCTTTGTTTTTTTCCTCAAAAAAATGCCACTTAACTTCATGCAACACATTTTCTAGAGAGATAGTACCAAGCAGTATATAGGTGGCAGTCAGTGTTAGAGAAGATGTTAACTGAATTTACAAGAAGGTGTCACCATGGACTGGGTGCTTAGGGAAGAAGACTTCACATAGGTAGGTGAGGCTTGACCTGGAACTTTAAGACACAGGACTCATACAGACAGAACATCAGTGTGTTTGTGTGTCAGGTCATTAAAAGTGGTGACAGATGCAGTAGTAGGGTTGCACAAATCATGCATGGTCAGGGACTGTCACTTGGAGCTTTTATTTCCTTATTTGTAAAATTAGGCTATTATTTATTGCTCAGTTGCCTTAGAATGACTTTTTTAAAGGTAAAAATTACTATTTTAGTTATATGGAATTATAAGACATTTTCTTTTTTAAAAAATACATCTGGTATGGACTGGTTACCTCAACTACATCATTGACTGTGGCAATTATAAGCTCAGTTACTGGTCACAGGAGGCACCACACAGAAAGAAAGTAATTCTATTCCTTACCTACAAAATGTAACCTCATTGCTAATCCACAATCTTACTTTATAGGTTTTTGATTACAGTAGCATAAGAAGAAGATTATAAAACCATATATTAATGTTACTAAAATGTAACATCATATATAAAAGTCTGTTTCCCCTCCCTCCTTCTCTTCTTCCCTCCAACTTTTCTCTCCCACTCTCCCTCTTCCTTTCTCCTCTCTCTAAATCTATCCATCCCCCTCTCTCCTTCTGTCCATCTTGCTCTCTCTCTCCCACTCCCCCTCTTTCCATCTTTCTTCCTCTCTCTCTCTCTCTTTCTCCTGCTCCCTCCTCCTCTCTCTCTTTCTCTCTCCCTCCCTCTCTCCCTCTCTCTTTTCCATCTTTCTCTTTCTCCCCCCCACACTCACTCTCTCTTTCTCTCACTCATTCACTCACTCACTATGGGAATGCATCTATTATCTCAGCTGATCAGATACCATCTCTCTTTCAATTAATTCTCATTCCAGTTAGTTGTAAAATAATACTATTTCTCATCATTAGCTAAGACCTTACATGGGTACATATCCTATGATGTTTTCTAATCTTCTCCTAAGGAACCTCAAAAACACTAGAATAGTGGAAGCAGGGGGGGATATTGTGCCAGACTTCTGT
The DNA here is from genome assembly GCF_011800145.1 of Mirounga leonina. Taxonomy (NCBI): domain Eukaryota; kingdom Metazoa; phylum Chordata; class Mammalia; order Carnivora; family Phocidae; genus Mirounga; species Mirounga leonina. The sequence goes on from NW_023270812.1 coordinate 7,076,822, forward strand.
TGATATGAAGACTGAGAAAGTAGAGGGGAGGCATATTATGGCCAAATATCCTCTTTCTCACTATAATTTTTCTTCCCTTTCAGTAGGAACAGAGGTAAAGATTACTGTTAAGGAGGTAAAATACTAAACGGAAAGACTAAATGAGCAGTACCAACCTTGTATTAGAGAAATTAATGTTTCTAGGCAGCTGAAGTTTACATCATCTCATAATTTAAGACAGACTTTGGCATACAGGATGCCACGAGTCCCAGACTGGTGTCATAAAGTGTTCATTTCACTTTTTAACATTTCAACTTTTACTTTATGGTGGGGATAATCATATCTGTTTGTTCTTTTACTTTTTCTTTAAGCTTGCTTATAAGTATTTGAGAACTTGAACATGAATCAGTTTTGGATATTATAGCTTATTCCTTCATGAAACCACTTATATACGTGGAGCTCAGTAATAATTGATCTAATACATAATAGATTCTGACAAATTTCCAGATGAGGATTTTGAAATTTAAAGTTGCTTCTAGTTATTTCAAGGAATATTAAGACATTGGGAAAAAAAATATTTCAAGTAATTTTAATTCACTGTAGTCATTTAAAAAACTACAGATGCTATCAAAATTTGGGATAGTGGTAGAGAGACAAGGATCCACCACAAAATTTTTAAGTTTGCTTTTCACGTTACCCAAAGATTCTCTTCTTTCTAATGCTATATACATTTGGCTCATAGTTAACTGTGTACTAATTATAACCTGAAAAGAAGAGAGATAATGACTCTGGAGATGGAGTAGTCTTATCTTGGAGTTAAAGGTTTTTAACTGGGTTGTTAATGAACGGATACTATTACATTTAGTTCTTGACCATAGTGTCACTCATTCAGGTCTGTGGTATTCTCCTCCTTTTCATTTTATTGGGAGAGAAGGTAAGGTATTAAAAGATACATTGAAAGACATCTCACTGTGATGCACTTGGTCCTTGATAGAGCTGTAATACGAGAGAACATCTCTCTCATGTAAAGAAAGGTGTTGCTACTGTTTTCTGCCATGCACAACCATTTTAATCTGAATGGGAAATCTGTCTAGGGACCCAGAGTACAGTAATTAGCAGTCTCTTCAGAGTGTCAGAGCAGAATTACTATTGTAATGGTTTAGCTGCAGGATAAAAGGATTGAATTTAGTTCTGCTTGTCTGCCAAACTAAAATGAGTTGCCATGGGAATTTTCAAATGTGAGAGGCGTTTACTTAAAGCAATTTGGCAGGTTTGAATAAACTCATAAATTATAGGTTTGAAAGGAGCCAGTCCTTGCTTCCTCTCATATAGGCAGGACTGTATAGAAGGCTGATAGCTTCTTAAATTGTTAATGAGAATGAGTTGATCCATGCGCTCATGCAGACGATCTGCTTATTAAGGCTTGTTTATTCACTAAATATAGTACAGTAAGCACATTAAAGGAAAGGTATTTTGTTCCAGATCTCTGGAGGAAAAAGAAAGTGACAACTATAGACATAAATTTCCCCTCCTAAATTAAATATATCTTCAAATAACTCTCTTAAAATGATTGTTTTGTTTTAATAAGCATTGATCTGATATTAACTTTAATTTTGCTCAGTGCATGTAATAAATACATATCTTTACACATGTCATATTTGTCTTACAAGTAAGATGAACATTTAAAGCTTTTTTGGAAAACAAGGCACTCAAACTTATAAACTGGATTATTTAGTTTGCATGTAAATACTTTCAGAGAAACTTTCAGCTCTCTCCTGTCTCTCAAAAGAACTGGGTCTTAGTATAATCACTTTCTAGTGAGAAAATGCTCCTTTAAGTGCCTAAGGTGATGAAGATCACTTAGGCTTGTATAACCTCACTTGTCCTCAAGATCAGTAATAATAATAGTTCTTGCATTAGTGTTTTATATCTGCCCTCCAGAAAAAAACACTTAGTGAAATTTAAGTATTTAAAATTTTGAGACTAACCTATTTTCACACAATAAATCAGGTCTTTGGGGTAGTCTGTTAACATTTTCAAGCCACTTTACTTTCATAAGGAAGGTAAAAATTTGCTTGTTGCAAATCTTAGTGCCCTGAAAACGTAGATGCAACTTTCAAAAATGTTTTACAAGGAGATCCAGGTATGCAGAATGATTGTTTAATTCAGATAAGAAAGTACAAAATGAGTATTTTTTAAAATAGGATAAATATATTTTTGTTTATATATTAATCTTCTTAAAGTACAATTACATATCAGAGTAGTCTGATTAAAATCCTGTAATTCTAAGATTACCGTTGAACCTTAATTAATAAATTAATAAACCTTGACCCAGCGACAGAGCAGACTGTCAGAAATGTCATTTAAATTTAGACTACAAAAGCCATCAGAGAAGTCCTTATCAGAGATCTAGAACTGGAATCAAAATGGCATAACACACTATATTCTGTGTGTAAGGTACTCTGATGCAAATGGGTGTGTACTGCTTTAGGAAACATGATGATGGGGGAGGTGCTTGCAGAAGTTGAAATGTGGTTAATTGCTTCTTACAGAGAGGGACAATGCTAAAGAAGTTTAACTGTATTCCACATCAGTGTCGTCTTCTATCCCACCCCATATTCTGCATTAGAACAGCCACAGGAGCCTATTCCAACTAGAATTTTCACAAATAATTGAAAGTCCTATATCTTTGGATAGCAATCCATATGGACAGATGAAGTGTGACATGGTGTAGGTTGTAGGACTTCAGTCACTGTCATAAATCACTGAGGAGCTGTGTTGAAATCTTTGTCCAACCATCATGTTGTCTGAAGTGTGTTGGCATTTTTAAAATGAACAGGGGGCTTTTCCCCAAACTTGGAGCTTCTTGGCAATAATAGTAAGATGTGTCTTGTGTAGGGTAGCTGTGAACAAGCCCTTACAGATACGGAGTCTGTATGAAAAACATCCTCCTTTTAAATATTATACGGATTCATTAAAGACTGGCTTCCCTAACACAAAACGTGGTTGATAGTTTAGATAGCTTATGACTCTAAACTTAAGGTGTTACCAATATAAAACAAGGGATTCTGGGCATAAGATAATAGGGTAGTATGTGTTTATTCTTTGGAAATATTTTTGTAGTTTATATAAAAGCTCCTTCCATTTTAATCTTATATTCCATGCATCCCTCAGAATTTGCATGTTGAATTTATTATGTAACATTTTACACTTACTAGTACCTATTTATTCTTAACTATTAATGTTTCTATCCCATAACTAAATACGCTGGCTGGGATAATGCATTTTAGTTTTTTTTTCCCGCCTTACTAAATGCATGGTATTCTACACAGATATTCTAAAATTAATTTACTATATATTAATTTTTTATTAAAGATATAAAATTATTTAATAGAAAAATAGGTGAGTGATTTCTCGGTGTATCTTCTTCAGTTCAATTATTTTCATACATCCCTTTAATTTGTTTGCATGCCCTTCTGAAGGTTGGTAAGTAGCATCATGTTCCTTATATATAGGTGAAGCATTTGTATTTCATTCATTTTCTGTTAATGTACATTGAAATTGAATTGGCAAAAAAGATAAGAAAATCAAATACCCTTTAATTAACTTGTATTTTTAAACCCTTACATTTAATTTTTCTTGACATTTCCAAATGTTTGAGTGTTATATGTAAGTAAAATTATTCAGATATTACCATTGTGAGACTTTAATAGTATTTTAATGAGTCAGATGAACATTTTAATATTGTTTCAGGTAAACTTAATTTGGTAGCTTGTCATATATAGCTCGATTTCCTATGTTTTTGATAACTAAATTTTTAAAATTTAATTTCAAAAGTGACACTTAATAATAAGACTTCTCCTTTATGGGCATTTTTCTGAATCTTGTATTGCGTATTTGTATAAGTAGATAGGTTAGGTTTTTTATTCTCTTAACCTTTAATGCCTTTGTGGGGAAAAAATTAATCTTTAATGTGTGGATCAAATATAAAATATAAAGTGAGTTTTTAAAGTTATGCCTTTAAACTGATATGGCATCAACTTCTTTTTGTTAAACCTCTTTGTAGAATATATCTCTGAGCAAGTTAACAGATTCATGAATTAGCTTTCTTTATGATACGAATTTATTTTATGAATTTGCTTGTGAAGGATGGCAGTATACTCTTTTAAATAAAAGACTTTGATTACTGAATTTAGCATCTGTGGAATTAAAACATACTTGTAGAGATTTAAAAACTCATTTAATGACTGTCAAAAGCAATTCACTTTACAAACTTCTATTGAGAGACTGCTATATACCAGGCTAGAAACCAAGACTTTGGTACATACGGAGATAGAGATTTAGTAATATAAAAATGAGAGTAGGGCAAAATTAATGAGTTTCCCAGTTACTTATTTGGTCACTTGATGCTTGCTCTTCAGAAATGTCATGCTGTCACTAGAGGTAAATACTTTCCAGAGTGATCTTCTTGCCCTCCAATTTGTTCTTTTTGGGCAGTCTCACCCATAGTCTGTCTCCAGGGACCACTGCCATGGTGATCATTCTTCAGTGTGCTTCTCATCTTCAGCTCCACAGCTCCCCAATCCATTCAACACCTCCGATGATGATGATTTATAGGCATCTCAAACATAACATTTCCCAAACTAGCATCACATCTCCCTGCCTTCCTCATAATAACAGTTCCCCCATTGTTTACTCTTTGTGAATGACATCCATTGCCTACGAGTCATATATCCTTAATTCCACCTTCTGTTTCCCCTCTGCTCCTACTCTTTCCCATCCACTTTATCAAGTCCTGATTCTGCCTCTTAATAGCACCAGACTCTCGGGGCGCCTGGGTGGCTCAGTCATTAGGCATCTGCCTTCGGCTCAGGTCATGATCCCAGGGTCCTGGGATCGAGCCCCGCATCGGGCTCCCTGCTCGGCGGGAAGCCTGCTTCTCCCTCTCCCACTCCCCCTGCTTGTGTTCACTCCCTCGCTGTGTCTCTCTCTGCCAAATAAATAAATAAAATCTTTAAAAAAAAAAAAAATAGCACCTGACTCTCTCTTTTCTGTTTTCACTATTGTACTAGATCAGTTGGTGATCCCTCTTAGTTGCAGCCAGAGTTATCTTTTTTTTTTTTTTAAGATTTTATTTATTTATTTGACAGAGAGAGAGAGAACACAAGCGGGGGGGTGGGCAGCAGGCAGAGAGAGGGAGAAGCAGGCTCCCCGCTGAGCAGAGAGCCTGATGCGGGGCTCGATCCCAGGACCCTGGGATCATGACCTGAGCCAAAGGCAGATGCTTAACCGACTGAGCCATACAGGTACCCCCAGAGTTATCTTTTTAATATATATTTGAAGTATCATCATGTTCCCTGTTTCACATTTTCATGGCTTTCTGTCACTGCCTGGTAAAAATGCAAACTAATTAGCACAACATTTGTAGCCCATCTTCATCTGGTACATACCTACCTTTACAGATTTGTTTCATGTTATTTCTCCCTTACCCTCCCCCTATATTAAATACCTTGCAGTTCCCAGAACACTCCTTGTTTATTTGTTTAGCAGTAGAAACTAAGATGGGAAAAGGCCCAGGAGAAGCCACAAGAAAGATTTCTCTTAGTATTCTAGCACTTTGAATAATTTAAAATTGCCAGTGAAACACTAGGAAATAGGAAATGTATTCTCTAAAAATACTACACAGTTATTTGTCAAGGTTTTTACATGACTGTATACTAACATGCAATAGTAGTACTGTTTTGCGTTGTTATTCATAACTTCTTAAAGAAAAAGTTCTGTTTTAGCACATTACGATTTTAACAGGTGTTTTAAGCACCTGCTTATATTCATTGAACAAATATTTATTAGTGTTTTATATATACTGGGAACATACTAGTGTAGTTTTTTTGTTGTTATGAAATTAAAGTATCCAGTCCAGCAAATGAAGAAGTATGTTCCTTATAATATGCAGGCAAAACATGGGTTGTAAAAATCTTTTGATTTATAAGGTTTCATGGAAAACTAGGAGTTTCAAACTCACAGTAACAAAGTTATTTTTTCCTATGGGAATTTCAGTAAACAGAGATTTTTGAAAAAACTATAAAATCCAGTGCTATAAAACCAAATTGTAACAGGATAGATCAGAGTTGAATTACTTCTAATTCTGGAATCAGAGACATTGCCTTTCTTTATACCACCAGCAAATTGTTTCTTAAATCTTCATACCAAGTATTTAAAGCACCAACCATCCCAACAAAAAAGCTGCTTACCTGTGGAACATCAATCACGTTTCAGCTAATAGTGGCTAGCCAGTATGTATGTTGTTCTCTAACTTACTGCTTTCTAATTCCATTACTTATCATGAAAACTTATCTGTTAGAAAAACACCAGTGTTTATCTGTGCGTTGATGCTGGTGTTAAGAATTATGCCACCACTCATAAGCATCATACAATACTGAAGCACTAGAACTTGGCCAACGTAAAAAACTATTTTAAAATAGTTTTTAAAACCAAGTAATGAGTATTTGATAATGATTATAGTTTTACAAGCCAATTAAAATGTCTTTGAACCACTCAACTTAATATTTTGAAGGTATTCCTGTTAAAGAAATGCATTACAACAGTTTCTAAAGTATACTTCTGTTAACAAACCCCATTTTAGCTACTGATTTTTTTAAAATTTTTTTATTGTTATGTTAATCCCCATACATTACATCATTAGCTTTAGATATAGTGTTTAGCTACTGATTTTTATTTGAAGTATTTTCAGTATAAAATATGTCAGTGGAATGCAACACCTTTAAGAGTATGCTGATTTTATATATGTTCGATATTTTCTGTGATAAAAAAATAAACTGTGAAAGTACAAATAACTTTTAATAACTACATACTATATATATATGTATACATACATGTTTTTTACACATACATATGTATGTTATATGTACACATATATATGTAAAAGCAATAAGAAGTACTAAAACTGAGTCAAAATACAAGCAATATTTGTACTGTGTAATCTTTGTGGTTCCTGGTCTAGTCCACCAGGCACAGAGAAAGATCATCAGGTTTACCATGCATGTAGCTTTTTAGTGAACTCTAGCATATATTAATACAATCTTGGCAGTTAGTCTGTTTTCATGGGGAAATAAAAGTGGGGAAATCACAACTCTTTCTTGAAAATGCCAGAGGAAAAGCCCAATTTTGAGTTTCTATTTAAGGAACTCAGTGGCATTGTTCCCATTCGGTTAGCAATTATTTTGTTTTGTTTAGATTTTTCTTTTTCTTTCTTTCTTTCTTTCCTTTCTTTCTATAAAACGAGTTATTGAAAAGGCCATAAAATGAATACCCATACCTTTGTAACCATGTACCTTGCAAAAGCCCTTTCAGGACACAGTTGAATAGGGTATGCATCCTCTGGAATGAAGTGGTGGAGTAAATGAGTAAATGCAGTTCTTCTTAGTTTATTCCAAAGAGGTAATCCCCAGTCAGGAAAGTAATTTGTAACAGTATTCTTTAGAAGAGCAAAAAATTAATGTAAAGCAATGGGAAACTATTAATATGGCTTAGATTTGAAATATCATGAATATTTAGAGTATTGTGCCAACACACACACACACACAGTTGGTTCTACCCTCTAACCATCTCACACTTCTATTCTCATCTCTCCATCCCCACTGGAATTACCTCAGTTCAGAATATCATTATGTGTTGCCTGGATTAGGAACATATAATCTCTGCTTTATCTGTATGATCTTCCTGCCTGTCTTAGTCTTCCCTTTCCAAATATTCTCCACACTGGAGGTAAAGTAGTGCTTCTAAAAATAGAAGTTTAATCATCATTCTCCTTAGGTTAAGACACTCTAGTGAGTTCTAATTACTCCACAGAGTATGTCCTTGCTTGAGCGTGGCTTGCAGACTGTTACCATCTTATCAACCTCATTATTGATCTCATACTCTTGATTCTAGATTTTTGAATGTATTCTTTCTCTTCCTTAGAACCACCATCACTCTTTCTGTCCTCTTTAACTCTTACTCATCTGTGAGTCTAACACTGTGTATTACCTTAACATATGAATATCCCAGAGCCTTCCCTGCCCTGTTGATCACTAGTTTGTGATCACTAGTTTGAAACTTAGTTTGTCATCCTTGCTGTATATTCCTGGAAACTCCTTATCAGTTTGTTTTAATTGCTTAATTGTCTATATCCAGCTCCATCTTCCCTGCTACCAGTTTCCAAGAGAGCAGACTTTGTTAGTTAAAACCTACCCTAGAGATATAATCATTTTTTAGAAGTTTTAGGGACTATAATATAAAACTCTCCATAGAATATTTCATAAAAATAGTAAGATAAAAAATCATATATCAGCTATAAAGGATAAATCCAATTTGTAATAAAATCTAGATGGGAATAAAGCCAGTAAGTTTCCCTTTAGTAGTAGCTTATTTGTAAATTTTAAAATACAATTTTAGGAATGCATGGGTGGCTCAGTCTATTAAGCATCCAACTGGTGATTTAGGCTCAGGTCATGATCTCACAGGTTGTGAGACCCAGTCTCACCTTTGGCTCTTTGCTCAGCAGGGAGTCTGCTTGAGATTCTCTCCCTCAGCCCCTACCCCCACTCGCATGCACACATGCACACGTGCTCTTGCTGTCTCTCTTGCTCTCAAATAATCTTTAAAATGCAATTTTAAAGTAATATGGAAGCACCTAGATTTGGAAAGAAAATACCTAAGTCCATTTGTTTGTGAGTCCAGATCATTTAACAGCATTTTCTTCTTTCAGTCCCTGGATACCTCCTACTACATAGTTACGGTCCTGCCCTTGGTAGCCTAAGTGAGACTTTGTCAGTGTTTTCAACCCCCTTGGTGGTATATCATTGATACCGTCTTAAAAATAGATCAGTTTGGTATATATGTAAAGAAATCTGTTGATGTAGTTGACTCCTTAATGGAACTCATCAAGTCTCATAGGGGAAATCTTTGGCAGCCTGAGTATATCTGGCCCCTTCCCAGTGCTTGTGTTCACATTATGTGCAATGTAAACAATTCACCCAAACCTTGAAGTCACACCACACAACTATCATCTGTGACTTACAGGAAGTTCCATCTTGGTTTTTAAACCCTTGTTTTTTGTTGTTGTTTTTTTTAAGATTTTATTTATTTATTTGACAGGGAGAGACACAGCGAGAGAGGGAACACCAGCAGGGGGAGTGGGAGAGGGAGAAGCAGGCTCCCTGCCGAGCAGGGAGCCTGATGCGGGGCTTCATCCCAGCACCCTGAGATCATGACCTGAGCCGAAGGCAGACGCTTAGCGACTGAGCCACCCTGAACCCTTGGTTTTTAAAATGCTTTCCAGCATTTAACATTTTCTCCCCACTTTTCAATTTTTGTTTCTCTTGATAATTGTATATTACTAGTTTGTGGGCTAATTATTGTCATACTTATTGGATATTGTGTGATTTTTAGTATTTATAAAACTTACCTCAAAATACAAGGTAAACATGGCAGCCACAAAGAATACAGGAGTACCCAAAAACCAAATGCCTACGCATAGTCAGCTTGCTTAAGGAGAGTGGTTTTGTTAACTGTAAAAGTTAATAAGGTTCGAAGTTCTTAAGTAGAGGACTTGAGAGGATTTCTTATATTGCCTTCCTCTAAAATAATGTCTCGTGTACTCCAGAGTAACAGCTGCTTTGCTCATAAATTACTCCTGCGATAAGAGGAAAAAATTTCTAAGGTTTTAGTTCTAGAATTGACTCCTTTTCCTTATAGTCAAGTCCTACACTTAACTTTCCCTGATTTAAATTATGCCTACTTTAAAATGAGGTTTTTAGGTTGCTGTATAGTTACCCACTTAAGAGGGAGTATTTGCAATTTATTTCAGAAGAATTCAGTATTCTTCATCCCTAAAGGAATGCGTTGTTTACATTCCACGTTTTGTTTATTATTATTTTATTCTTCAAGTTTGACTAACCTGTACTTGGCTTCCTAGCTGTAGGATAGCTAAGCAAAAGAAGTATTCAAGTGCTTTATTAACAGAGTGGCACAAATTCCTGTCTTTTGTTAAATTTTATCCTAAAGTGCAACCAATGGGAGAGAGAACACCTGTGTTAGAGACCTTTACAGAGTCGTTAAGAGGTTGAAATCAGATAAGAACAATTAAATTCTTTAAAAATTATGAACACTTGAAATAAAGACTTTTATTGAATCCCAGAAACAAAAGACCTTTAAAAAAATGAAATACTTAATTAGCTTAATTATTTTTTCTCTGACCAAGGAAAGATGATACGAGTCTCAATCTCAGAACAAAAATTATAGGGCAAAAAGTCTATTTGTCTTCATTGCAGTTGTTATACATCATAGACATCAAATGCTACCAGATGATAGTTGAAGAAATTACCTGCCTTTTTTCCTTCCCTGCTTTGTTCTCCCTTGGTCTTAACATAAGGTTCAGAGTTTTAGTCAGCTATTTACAATGAAGGTATGCCTTCAGATGGTTTACAGATAACAAAGAAAAAAGTTAAGGTATGACGCAACCGAAATTAATGGCCTCAGTGTTACCGTAATGACTATATACAAAAATAGTTTTGAGTATAAGTGAAACTAGCAATAGTGGCCTTGCATTGCTCTGAGGACCAGGCAGCTTTCTGCCTCTACTCTCGACTAAAGAGGTCATCACACTGTGCTTGATGGCTCAGAAATCTCATCAATATATCCTAGTACAAATAGGTAACTTTAAAGAATCCCTGTAGTAGGTTGACATTATATAGTAGTATTACCTGGAAGTCTTTCAAGACCATAATTAACAGTTTTATCACAGATACTTATGGGTGAGCTTGGTTTTCTGTTAACCCACTAATAGTGTAGCTAACATTTTGCCTGTACTCTGGATGCTTTTTAGACAGAGTTGTAGTTATCTTCAGATCCACAAAGTGGTTCATAATCCTTTCCCCTTAGTTTTTTATTTGGTCTTCTACTATACCCTGTGTAAACTTCTTCATAGCAGCTATTACACTTTATTGAACTTGCTTTACTTTTCTGTCTCTATCCAAACTGGACTAGCAGTCTTAAATACAAGGGCCACATTTAATTCTTTATATACCTAGACTAGTGATTGGTCTTTAGTATGTAATAGGTATTTTGTTAAAAAAATAAATTCCTTTTCCTTCCTGTAGACTCATTGCTTAATCTGAATCCATGAGAGTTTCATGTTACTTTTTTTTTTTTAAGATTTTATTTATTTATTTGACAGAGAGAGCGAGAGCAGGAACACAAGCAGGGGGAGTGGGAGAGGGAGAAGCAGGCCTCCCGCCGAGCAGGGAGCCCGATGCGGGGCTCGATCCCAGAATCCTGGATTATGACCTGAGCTGAAGGCAGACGCTTAACGACTGAGCCACCCAGGCGCCCCATATGTTACGGTTTTTAGAACTTGTTGTCAGGCATTTACCATGACATACCACAAGTGTCTACTCACCTCCCTACCCCCACTAGCACTGCATGTGTACTTTTCAAATTTTTTGCCTTCTTTTCCCATATACCTCCCACAAATCCATTTTTAGATCATCATTTTCAGGTACCTGCTCTTTATCTTCTGTAGAATCAGGCTCTCCTAAGCTGACAATTTGTAATTATATGTCCTTCTTTTTATTGCCTCAGCCATATAGTCTGATAATGTCCACCTAAAATAATCTATTTCAGAGGACTTTTTTTTCCTATAAAATAATTTTGTGGCTTTACTGATACTAGTGTAGTGTATAGCCTAAGATGTGGGTCATATAAATCTTTCAAAAGTTTGTCATTCCTATTAAGCTTACCATAAAGAAAAAAATTTCAAATTGTGTCATACTGTGTTTCACATAGGAAGAAATAAATGCTTATGAGACAAGATTCTGAGATTGGTACTACTTTTAATAGATCTGTTTATACCTTGTTGAGAAAAGAACACATTATCTTAAAGTTAAAAAAAAAAAAAGGTATTCATTAGGGGTGCCTGGGTGGCCCAGTTTGTAGAGCATCTGACTCTTGGTTTTGGCTCAGGTCATGATCTCAGGGTCCTTAGATCAAGCCCCGCCACAGGGTGCTCAGCACAAGGAGGAATTTGCTTGAGATTCTTTTCCTCTGCCCCTCCCCCTGCACATGCATACTCTCTCTCTCTAAAATAAAATTTTTGGAGTTACTTGTTTTATATAATTTAATAAAATTTATACAGCACTGTGTGTGTGTGTGTGTGTGTGTATTTGAATGTTTCAAGCTTTTCTGGCTAAGTAAAGTGCCTTGTGCTTCTTCCTCTCTATCTTGCTTTATCTTTGGTAAGTTATTGCTGCTAAACCAGGTATTAAGTGGGAGTATGTCGTATAATGTAATGGCAAATAGAATAAGATATGCCAAGATTTTTCTCCCCTTGTCATGTCTGTAACATTTTGACCCACAAATTTTTCAGCAAAACGGTAAGATCATCTTTGCATATCATTTGAAGTGAGGGCTTGCTCATTACCTGTTAGTAATCAGGCAAGTATTGCCTAGGTGAAGCAGTGGTGCTGATTTGTCTTTCCCTCTCCACCTAAGCATGGAGTTCTGATACATCTTTTCAGTGTTGGGTTTCTGTAACAATTCTGGGGATTTCTCTCATGCTGTTCAATTAGTGAACATCATTTTTTTGTGTGTTGGACTTAGCACAGTATCTACATCATAGTAGGTGCTCATTAGCCATCTCTTAACTAAACACTGAAGACTGGGAAAAGAAAGAAGGTGGAATCAAGGAACCTTTAAATCTGAAGAAATAGTAGATCATCATAGAGTCCACATAAAGTTTTGACACAAAATGAGGTTGGTGACATAAAAAGAAGAAGTTGGTATGGCCATAAATGCCAGTCTGGGAAATTTAGACCCTTATGAAGTAGTAATGGGGAGCCACTTCCATATCAGGAAAATAAAGGCCACACTAGGTTTTTCAGGGGAGAGAATTAATAAAGTAATTGGTTAAACAGGCATTGAAAACTGCAAAAGGAGCAGGGTGTAATACAGATTTAGAAACTGTAGGCAGCAACAATTACCCCAGGGCTGGGAGAGAAAAGAGATTGATACTGTTGTTAGATCTTAGGCGCTTTGAGAAAGTTCTACGCAGAGGTGGAACTGAGACCTCTGACAAAATGGTGCCTCTTGGCTGATAATGGAAACATAGTAGCTTGGAGGAGTAGATAAACTGGTTGGCTGGTGCTATTATTCCTCATGGGTGAGACAGAAGAAAGCTGGTTCTAGAAGTGCTGGGAAGGAAGTGTGGAGCCTGAGAAGAACTGGCATAGGAAGGAGCATCTCTTCTTCCCTCCACCGGCTCTTCAGTCTTGCTTTAATGCCCTCCACTGTTCATCTCAGTTGTGAGAGCCTAACAAAACCAGCTGACAAAGAAGAAATAGTACTATACAGAGTCCTAAACCCTGTACTAAAAGCCTAAAGCAGGTCAGTTTGGAACTTAATAATTGCTACATCATCTTGGAGAATAATATTCTTTTTTTTTTTTTTTTTTTTTTTTTGAGAATAATATTCTAAAATAGTGTGGGAGGTTAATTTTTCTGCTAGCATTCCCGGATAAGTTAGAGTAAATAGATCCCAGATTTATATTCAGCTCTGTACCTAACATCTCTGCTTGGCTGTTTAAATAGCCAAGGCATTAGCATTTTCAAACTTAGTATTTCCAAACAGAACTCTTGATTCCATTTCCCTCAGCCTTTCCCTTCTTATTAAGTGGAGCCACCATCTTCTTGATTGCTTAATCCAAAAACCTGAACGTTATTCTTTAATGTCTCCTTTCCCTCATTTGTTACATCCAACTAGCTGTCACGTTCTTTCGAGTTATTTTTTCCATCTGTTACTACTTCCACACCAGTCCAATATATCTTCTGTCACCGGGACTGAAGTCAAGCTCATGACTGGTCTCTAATCGTACTCAAGCCCCAGACAGTCCCTTCACAAACTAACAGAATGTGCCTTTAAACACTGATTCTGTTCTGTTTCTCTCCTGTATAAAATCCTCTATTTAAATTTAAGTCAGTTATGTTCTTTTTCAAACTTTTCTTTAGCTGGCAGACCAGATACAGGTGATGATTGGTATTAAAATTTTTTTAAACTTTGGTCACTCTCTGTTTTCTCTTTTCTCTACTAATTTCTTATTCAGCTAAAAGAATTAGTCATGTACTTTTTCTTTTATGTTTGGAAAACCTTTTCTACTCATTTCTTTTTAAGATTTTATTTATTGGAGAGAGAGAGAGAGAGAGAGAGCACAAGCAGGGGGAGGGGCAGAGGAAAAGGGAGAAGCAGACTCCCCACTGAGCAGGGAGCCCAATGTGGGGCTCCATCCCAGGACCCGGGGATTATGACCTGAGCCGAAGGCAGACACTTAAGTGACTGAGCCACCCAGGCATCCCACTACTCATTATTTTAAATTTATAGAAAAGAATCAATTTTTTTTTTAATGTCAGTGAATAAGTTCACCTTTGCAAAGTGTTGGGAGCTATAAGAAGACTGGTTTAATTGGTTATTGGTTAATTTATGGATTCAAGTCACATGAGAAATTTCCTTAAAACTACATTAAAAAATAGAAAAAAATGAGATAGCACATGCTATATATGATTGAGTCTCCCAAAAGGAGCAGCATAGATTTAGAAAAATGATACCATTATGTGTGGGTGTGGTTAGTAAAGAATATACTCTAGAGGGAACAGTCATTTGGGCTATCAAAAGAAGTATGCAGAGGATGCTTCTAGATAGGATCTTGTCTAATTTGGGGGCAGAAAAGTAAAGTGGGCTTCTAGGGAACAGTGGGCAGATGATTTTGACTAATATTTGCAAATAGGGCTGCTTATAGAAGTTGTTCACTGCCTTGATTGCTAAGCTGGAAAGTTTAGGCTTTTCTCTTATAGGCAAATGATTTTACTAGTCACATTATAATGACTTGGAAATGTTCATACATTTGCTTCAGTTCTCTTTTGTAATTAATTACATTGTTGTAGTGGAGTTTTTTTAATGTGTACTTTATAAATTTAAAGCTGCCAAATAAACATGATTTTCTTAATTTCTTATGTGAGGTCTTTGATGAATCCAAAAGGTAATCCCACTTAAAGGCACTACATAGAAGAGAGGGTAAAGGAGTTTAGATCAGGTACGCTGGATGGGAAGCCAGTTTGCAGTGTGACCATATGCAACATTGGATAAGCTTCCTAACCTGTCTAGGCCTCAGGGATAACACAGTGCCATTGCCATAGATGTGTTATAAAGCATAAATGTTTAGATGATGAAAATCTGACATCTAAGGTGTAGCAGTGTATAAATCGTTCTGCTTTAAAATGTTAAGACCTTTGCACTCTCAATCTAGTATTAACCATGACCTAATTCTGTCACATTAACAGTTGTTAAACATAGCTGGTACCGTAGCTGTAATTTATTATAATATATGCCTAGATTATTTATTCAGGTTCATAATCTGTCTTCCATAATTGTAAACCCCCAAGAAGTTCAGAAAGGAAAAGAAAAATAATCTGTCTTTATCCTACTTAGTGTATTTTTATGTTCATCACAGATTGGATTATTGGAGTATTCCTCCAGACCCATCGGGGATGTTAGGTAATCCTTGGTATACTGTCTTTATACAAATCTGAAAAATTCTCAAAATACTTCTGATGCCACAGGTTTTAGATATGGGGCAATGGACCTATAGAGAAGTTAGCAGGTCTTTGTTATATTTTTTAAACTTTTATGTTTCAGAGGTATGTTATTCATAATTTTTCAGTAACCTTTACATAATGCTTTTCATACAAACTATGAGAGAAATACTCATTTATCCTATGACCCAGCAATTCCACCTCTAGATGTGTCTTCAAGAAATGGAGGGTAAAAAACTATATTCACAAAAATACCTTGTATGAGAATTTTCACAGTGGCTTTATGCACAATATCCAAAAACATCCCAGTGTCTGTAGCAGAAGAATGGGTAAATAAATAAATGAACTACTACTCAGCTGTCAAAGAGCTGTGCTGCTGACCCTGCAACAGTACGGAAGAGTTTCACAAATAATGCTGAGGGGACAAAGAGTATATGCTCTGTGATTCCGTTACATGAAGTTCTAGAATAGGCAAACTGGTGATAAAAATCAGATCGGGGGTTTCTGGAGGCAGAGGGCGAGGAGGATCTTGCGTGAGAAGAGGCACAACGGAACTTTCTGAGTTGATTGAACCATCCTGTGACTTGATGTGCATTCATCAAAACTGACTGGATGTTGCACTTAAGATCTCAGGATTTCACTGCATATAAATTATATCTCAGATTTTAAAATATAGAGCAAATACTTGAGAAATGAGGATTTATAAAGTTCTAGATGACCACTTTGATTCAGCATTATAAAATACCCTTTTATGACCTGAGGTTGGGTTGGTTAAGAACAGCTTCTTTTGTTACAGAAGGAAAAGCCAGTGTTCCATCTCTATAAGGGGTTTGTTCCTGTGCAAGTTCTACGAAAATGCCTTTAGAAATGTCTAGAGTTGAGATGTATGATTTCAGGATGCCATATTTGATCAGCTTTTATCTTTGAGAGAAGAGGAAACATCAAATAAACTGATACGAAGCCTGGCTAGTAAAAGCTCTAGAGCCTCTGGACTATAGAAAAAACTTAGTAGAAATTACCTAAGATATTAGCACATTTTCTTTTTTTTTTTTTTTTTTTTAAGATTTTATTTATTTATTTGACAGAAAGCACAAGCAGGCAGAGAGGCAGGCAGAGAGAGAGGGAGAAGCAGGCTCTCCACTGAGCGGGGAGCTGGATGTGGGACTCGATCCCAAGACCCAGGGATCGTGACTTGAGCAGAAGGCAGCCGCTTAACCGACTGAGCCACCCAGGCGCCCCTTAGCACATTTTCTTATCTGGAGTTATATTTGAAAGACAGATGGCATACCCCTTCAACAGCATTCAGGCAGGAATATGATGTCAAGTTTCATTGACAAAACCAGGACAAGAAGGTTTAAATAACCACTTCTGTGTTAGAGTAATTCTGTAATGAACTCTGCAAACTCTTGAGACAACAGCATCATGCTCTATAAGTACAGAACGGCGGGCGAGGTGGGGAGAAGTGATGAAGATGCCAGAGTGAAGCTTATTCTGGAGTGAGACTACCAGCCTTTGCAGCTAAATTTTGTGCTCTGCCAGGAGGTGTAGGGTAGCCCGCCATAATGTGATGTAATCAGTGTGCATACTGTAATTCATAACTTGTGGATCTCAGTGGCCTCCAGCGAGGTCATTGTGGCAGAGTCCCTTGCTGCTGCCTAGTGAGAGCTCTGCTGCTCTGGGTTTTAGTCTCCTCTTGGGTGGGGCGGGGGGGGAGGGGTGGGCTCTGCTGATGACACTACATCTGCACCTGTAAAAGGCACATATGTACATCCTACGTGCACGAACCCTGCCTGATGTGCACACATGTATTTCTTCCATCATCTTTCTCTTTGGTAACACTGCATCACCAGCTAATGAGTGTGGTTATATTGTTATCCAAAAGAACAGTTGGGTGAAAACATGCACTCTAGTACCTCTTCCCTCTACAGCACTCTGACCACATCACTTCTTCCATCTTTATTTCTGTCTCTTACTTGGTATTTTCAAACATGCACCATTGTTTCACTGTTGAAAGTGAAGAAGGTATACCTATTGCATAATTTCTGTGCTTCTGGTATTCTATTATTATATATAGATTTGAGTTGGAGATGACTTGAGTTTTTAATATCACTGGTTTTCAGGGAACAAGTTTAAGGAGTTTGGGTTAGATAATGGATTGCTCATTTGTCCCTTTTGTTGCTGATGCTTACTTATTTTTATCATTAACAAGTAATTGCTATGGCTTTCAAAGAAATCTTACTACTTCACTTTTTTCTCAGTCATCTTTGTACAAGTTCAGAGGGGTCAAGGAATAGTAATTCCACAGGCGTTCGGGTATCTTTTCTGTTTTCTCCTCCAAAGGAGGTTTTTGAAAAGTTGGCAGTGACACCTTAAACTTTGTCTTCATGTTTTCACTCATCTTTTTAATTCTTTGTGGTTTATTAAAAGCCAATTGAGCCGTTCTGTTTACTATAAATTATGGGGCCCTTTCTGCTGCTGCAGTGCCAGGGACAGAGTTTTGTGTATCATTGACAGTTGCAGTAGGAAAGGAGGACAGAGAAGCTTGTCGTCTGGCCCTGCCCCTTTCTGAATTAGGTCAGAAAAAAGCGTCATTGGGTTACTTTGTTTTTAAATACTAAGTACTGAGGATTAGATAATGCATAAAATATGTGAGTGGTACATAGTTCTACATCTTCTACCACCATCTTCAGGAAAGAACCTTGGTAAATGGACCTTCATCTGCTGCTTTCTTTTGCTGTAGCTAATGCTTATCCTGTAGGATTTAGACATTTGAGATTTGGAAATAAAGATTTTTTGTATCAATCATTTGGAAGTCCTAGCAAAACTAACTTGTGGGACAAGGTGAATGGGAATATAGGCAGTGATAAATAAGAAATAGGCTCTATTCTCAAGGAACTTACTTTGATAGTGGTGATGTCCATGAAACTATAAATCAAGGTAGAAACTGTGTAATCTCAGGGTGGCCCTTTGAGAAGGTAGAAGTTAGGTTGGGGTTTGCAGAGATTAGGTAGGATTTAGAAGGAGGGTAGAGTGGAGTGCAGAGGAGCATTCAAGATAGGAGAAATAGGAATATGCACAGAGATGCATAACATGGAGTGATTTGATTTGATTTATAGTATAAGATAGGTGTAAAATATAGTAGAAGACTAATTGCTTTAACTTGAGAAGGTAATTTGGGTCCAGATCCACAGATAGCTTAAATGGTTTGTATTTTTAGATAGCAAGAAACTATGAAGGGTTTTAAGACATGAAAATGTTAAGGAACATTAAGAAGAAAAGTTGTGTTCTGTGCAGTTAATCTTACTGTTGTATAGCTTGATTGGAGAACAGATAACAAAAACATAATATTGTAGTAGTTTTGATAATACACCAATAATGACTAGAACAAGGGTGACAACAGTCAACCAAAAGGGTAGGGCAAGTCCAAGGTAAATGGGATGGCCAAACATTTTGATGGCCATAGACAATCCTGGTTTTCTTAAGCCTGTCACCGTCGCATAGTTGTTAAGAACTTTTAAATGTCTCCTGGGTTGGACAATGCATTATATGGTGGCCCTAGAGATAGATTTGCTTTAGAATGATGATAGTATTTACTAATTGAGGGGAGAGAAGGATGTTGGCATAAGAGAGCAGAATATATATTCAAATTTTAGAAATTCTTATGATTGTGATTTTATTAAACTTTCCTTTTTAGAAAATTAAACAGAAAATTCTCATAAGTGAATACCACCGTCATATATGTTTAAAATCCCAGTTTGGTGGGGAGAGGGGGTTGCTTGTATTTTTATGCGTTGTTGGTGGTTTTTTTCCCCTTTAATGAGCACATTGAGTTTTTGAATCTGCTACAAAATGATGCTGAAGAGAATAAATTTCTATATTTAATCTTAATTAACATTTTATTTATTCTATTTAGCAAAGCTTTTTGGGAAACTTTAATAAATCATTGTGTACTTTACATAAAAAATTTCCACACATGGGGCGCCTGGGTGGCTCAGTCGGTTAAGCGACTGCCTTCGGCTCAGGTCATGATCCCAGGGTCCTGGGATCGAGTCCCGCATTGGGCTCCCTGCTCTGCGGGGGGCCTGCTTCTCCCTCTCCCCCCTCCTGCTTGTGTTCCCTCTCTCGCTGTGTCTCTCTCTGTCAAATAAATAAATAAAATCTAAACAAAAACAAAAACAAACAAACAAAAAAATTTCCACACAGAAATGTAGCTAGCGGTAGTTGAGAGTACCTTTTTATCAGTGTGTCAGCACCTTTTGGTTCCCTGGTCTTTTTTTTTTTTTTTTTTTTCCCTTCTCCCCTGATTGAAGCAGAAGGCTATAGTCACATATTCCTTATTTTAAGGCTTGTGAGTAAATATGGCTGTGATGTACGTGGACCGTCTTAAGTGCTTACTGCTCTTGTGTTTTCCATGTATAGGCAGAGGGAGAAGACAGCCTGAAGAAGATGCAGCTGATGGAGCTTGCAATTCTGAATGGCACCTACAGAGATGCCAACATTAAATCACGTAAGAATGAGACTGAGGTCCATGGTTATAGCCATATCAGCTGTTTAGTCCACAAACCTTTCTCCTTTTGGCAGCGCAACACATGAACAGTTATACAAAGTGAAGAGTCGAAATAATCATCACTTGATACGGAATAACAGTCCCATTTTTACTGCTTTCATGAATTGGGAACATTCTCCTTTATTTTATGCCAGCATGTCTAAGTTTTGGGTTTATACACTTTATTATTTTGGTGAAATCTCAACTTCTAAATTTAAGAATTTCAGGAAATTTCCTATTCTGTTAACTACAGATTTAAGGCTTCTAACTTACTTTGTTATATTTATGCAAAAGACAATTTTTTTAAAACTTTTTTTTTTTTTAGAAAGCTAATTTGGAATGTATCTGAAAGCAGTGACCCTTCTGTCAAATTCTCTCCTTTCACGTTGCTTGCTAATGTTCCCCTCCAGTATTTTTCTCTGTTGATTTCATATGTGAATGAGTTCACAGAGAGCAGTAGGTGGTAAAAATATATTTAATCCCATTTTTCTTTTAGATATATCTGTGGATGCTTTCATAAACTTGAAGAGGATTGCTTTTTTATATTTTGAGGCAATTGAAAGTTCACAAGTCTTTTAATGAACATAATCTCCATTTAAATTACTAGCTTTTTTTAAAAGAAGTAGAATTTTAAAGTCCTAGCCAACTTTCCAAAGTATAGGCAGTTTAGTGGGTTCAGAAGTGGTTGCTTTACAAAATGGTTGGCTTTAATTTATTCATGAGAATGAGTAGATCATTAATAGTCTTATATTTAGGAATGGGACATTTTTTATATTGTCTTTTCTATGAAGTTCATTACAGATGCGGGAAATTCATATAAAACTAGTAGTCGGTCGGTTAATACAGTAAAAATTATTCTTTTTTTAATTTGAAACTTAAGCTATTCTTTAGAAATAAACCAAAACTGTATTTCTGTGGACTCCCAATTCCAAAAATTTTTTAACATCTTTTAATGCGAGTGTTTTCATGTGCTTCTGCATGTACCTTTAGTCTCATGAGATCTTAAAAACATAGATGTATCAAATATATGAACTAAATATAACCTATTTTAATGGTATCATTCTTTTTTTGTTGATTTTTTTTTATACAGTGGCTTGATAATTTTTGCACATTTATTCTTAATCACACTGGGAAAGGGGAAGCTGTTTGCATTTGATCGGTGTGCTTTGGCATTTTGTGTGATCAGCGCATGTACTAATGATTTCCTTTTATTTTTCTTCTTTCCTGCTTTTCCTTTCTTTTTCCTACTTCCCTCTCATTTTCCATATTTTATACTGCTGTCTCTATACTTCCTCCTACATTTCTTTGCTTACTGTAGCAGCCCTTGCCTTTTCTCTTGCAGCAACAGCCCAGGCTGCTCCACGGATTATCACTGGGCCCGCGCCTGTTCTCCCACCAGCTGCCCTGCGTACCCCTACGCCAGCTGGCCCTACCATAATGCCTTTGATCAGACAGATACAGACCGCTGTCATGCCAAACGGAACTCCTCACCCGACTGCTGCAATAGTTCCTCCGGGGCCCGAAGCTGGTTTGATCTACACACCCTATGAGTACCCCTACACGTTGGCACCAGCTACATCAATCCTTGAGTATCCTATTGAACCTAGTGGTGTATTAGGTAAGTTGTTCTCCCCGTGTGGCTGCTAGTATTTTTCTTCATAACTTCTGTGCCTCAGACTTTGAAATGATTGTATTAGTTTTAGAGAGTCAAGACAGGTTTCCATTAGGAAGACAGAAGCCTGAAGTTCGTTTTATTTCAGCCTCTCTTAATGACTCCCCTTTTAAAGAATTGCACCTTAAATTTGTGCTCAGATTCTCTTTGGTAACTCAAATTCGCTTTTGGTAAATCAGTAAACATTTTAAACAGACAATACTTTTCACCATTGACATCACTGTGGTCGTTCTGAGTTAGACCTATCCCCTCTGTTGGCTCCACTGCCTACAATTAGATTCCTTTTGTCTTAGGGAGTTATTTAATTGTCAACTAAATTTTAAATTTCTGTGTGGAAGTATTTTGAGATCTTTTTAAAAACTGCTGTTATTGTCTGTGTGTTTTCTAATATTTGTAATCACATTTTATATGAGAGAGACCAGGTGAATTAGTTGGCTTCTTCAGGTTTCCTCAGTTTTTCTCTTTTGAAGTTCTAGTTAATATCAGACATAAGGGAAACTCCTCTAATTTCAGTAGTACAGTATGGAATTGATAAGAAAATACCAAGTCACTGTTTTAGAGTCACATTTGAGGCAAAAATTAAGATCATACTATGAACGCTTGGTTTTACATGAACAAAAAGTGGTGTGCTTGAAAAAGACATTACTGATGCCTTTTTTTTATAGAGTGGATTGAAATGCCAGTCATGCCTGATATTTCAGCCCATTGACTTGCTGGATGAAGGACTAGAATACAGCAGCTGTTATAACACGACCAGTCAATGTGGGACAAAGTGTTTCCGTGCTGCCCCTTTGTTTTACCAGACAGAATTTGAATCCTTTTTTCCTTGAATTGTGTATGACCTTGGTGCCGCATGCATGCTGTTGACTCTTAGGACTTTGATCTTTTAAGGTTTTTTTTCCAGCATTAATGTTGATTTATAAAAATTTGAAAGTCTTTATGAACCTGGACACTAAGATTTAAACTTGAGAATTCATTGTTCAACAATTAAAGAAAGCCACGATGCTCTGTATGTTATCTGTGTGTGTGCATGCACTCAGGTGCCTTTTGTTTCATGAGCAAATACATTTTATTGTACATGTTTTCCGTTTATCTCTAAATCATTGTATAAAGTATCACAGGTCAGAATTATACTACAGAATTGTCTATGAGAAGCTTGTTTCTGTTGCACATTTCTTGAAGCATTTTTAAAATAACATGTAACATGTAACCTGTTTACGTTTTCCTTTCTGTTAACGCTCTGTCCTGTGGCCCCATGCCTGCTCCTCTCCCCAGAGCTCCTCTCTGCTGCACGCACAGCGTCTGGTCGAGGAGTTTGTTGCTTCCTGCAGGGCTGGCACTCTTAGCCACCAGCTGCTGTTCCAGCACTCAGTGCAAGATCTTGCTGATTTTGCCTCGTGGAATTATACTTGTCTAAGATTAGTTTATCTAAAATGAAAAAGGGGTGATGGACCAGTTTACTGCTTAGAAACAGCAAGAGGCACTGCAGTTTCTCATTTTAAGCAATGTGTTTTTTGTTGTGTTGGGAAATTTTTATTTCTAATAATTATTAGACTGACAAAAGCAAAATGTACAGATACCTAATTGGCATTCATAAAATGAATAATAATGAGTACTAAATGACCAAAATCCATTATCAGTCCTATTTCTCGCTTTGCCACCTAAGCAGTAAAACATGACGTTGAGCACTTGGAGAACTGAGAACATTACTTCAAATTGCTAAGTTATAATAAATTTGCACACAGATAACATGCATGATATATATCAAGTTTCACATCATATTATTTTAAAATAAGCAGTGCCCTTCAAAACAGATGCAGACATGTGTGTTGGTGGTAGTGAGGAGATTGGTATTAGCATCAAGTCTTCATTGATGACTAATTTTTAATTCCCTTCCTTTTATCTTTAGGTATGGCTTTCCCAACGAAAGGCTAAGAATTCAAGAACGGTCTTAACTGAACCCTCATCAGATCTGAATTTAACAAATGCTTAGTCTCAGCAGCCTCCAGGGGGGTGGGGGGGAAGCTTAGCCTAGCAGTCAGTGACTTACTTGCACTTTTTGCACACTGATAGAAAGTAAAAGTATGTTATTAATTTGGTTTAGTCTGTAATCTTACAAAGTAACGGTAATTTATAAAGGAGTGTACAGTAGTATACTGACTGCTAAGTGTACTATACTGTTTGCTTTACTAATCACCTAATTCATTGCAGTTCATACTTATTGACTCAGAGTTTAAAACCACAATCTGTAGGCTTTAAGAATTGCTTTTAAACCTTTTTAAGTGATAAACTCTGGAAGTGGTCTTAAGGTTAGCAAATAATTGTCAGTATTAAACATGGCATTATTTAAGTGGTCCTGCTGCGAGAAAGGCACTTCAGTGAATATGTGACTAGTAAAGCTTAAATATGTTTGGATCTAGTAGAGTTCATGAAATACTGTAACTTGGGATCGTGAATGAATGGATAAAATAGGTTAAGGCCAAGATTTTGAAATGAATGCAATATTAATAGACGCGTATATACACAACATACTATGGCTAATTTTAAAACTACTGTGCCTTAACGTGTTTCTTAAAATGAACCTTTTGTAGTAAATGAACATTTGAAATCCATTTTGATAAACCTGCTGTTAATGTTTCTTTTCCCTTGTGAATGTTTTCTAACTTTGTCTTGGTAATTGCAATTTAACTAGGTGCGGTGGCTACTAAAGTTCGAAGGCACGATATGCGTGTCCATCCTTACCAAAGGATTGTGACCGCAGACCGAGGTTAGTTTAGTTCTGCAGTTCTTGTTTATAAGAAATGCGTTGGGTGTCCATAGAGTTTGCAACACCACCCCTGATGGGAAAATACAACTGCTTACCTGCACACCATTTCGTTGCTTTTTCTAAATTGGTATGTCATAATTGGCAGATTTAAGGGTTGGGATTTTTTTTTCCTTTTCTTTCTTTCCTCTCTTACCCCCCCCTTTTTTTGCTCCCTATTTTAACTTATTAAATCCTATATAAGTATGTCCTGTGATTTATTCCTACTAAAACATAAATTAGTCCATTTGGGGAGCTGTTAAATTTTGATGTCGCCTTAATTATTTTTCAGTCGTAATTTTTGCTAAAATTTACCTTTGTTCTGAAATTTTGGGTTGGTTTTGCAAATGAACTGAGCGGATGGTGCTTTAATGAGAGAAGTAAAGGAATATATGCCTCCTGTGTCCTTGAGGAGAAAACTGAAGATTTAGTTTCCATTTTCCTTTTTCATAAGATATTTGAGCCACTGTGTAAACATGAGGTTATACATGTCAAGTACTCAGCTGAAAGCAACAAAAATAAGGACTGTGAAGATAACTTTGATGCAGTTGGATTTTTTTTTTTAATAAATGAGAAAATCAATTCCCTTTTACTCTTAACATTTTCCTGCCAAAATGGATCCTTTGATTTTTGTCATTTGCTGCTAAGATATATTATCTGAAGGTAAACTATCTCTTAAAGTTCTGTGGAGACGTGAATCCAGCTTTGAATATCCTTTTTGAGTAACCTGTGACTGGAAAATAAGTCTTCATTTTTCTCCTTTTCAACATTTGTAATTTGTGTCCTGTATATGCCCTTGGACCCTATTATAAATTATTTATGTTTTTGAGGAGTGATATTTTCGGTTTATTGACATTGAATTGTTTTCTAAGTTTGTCATCACAGGGTAAGAATCCGAAGCAAGGTAGAAAAAGATTTTTATCAAGCTTCTATTATGGCACATTTATTACTTACTAATTAAGTTGATCAGATTCTCTAGTAATTAGTGGGAAAAGTGATGGAATTTACACTCCTGTCCTACATCTTCTATGAACCTATGAACGACCTACCTGCCTCACATGGTTCTCCTGAATACTGATGATAAGTATTGGACACAGCTGTTGTCCACATCAGAATAAAATACCTTCCAAAGACATTGATGATATTTATTTAGCGTCATACATAATTAAAGAGCCTTGAAGACTTTTAACTAATACATACATTACTTGTGATTATTCAGTGATCAAAATAAATAGACCCCAAGCTCAGTGATGATCGGTGACTATAAAGCACCTTGTAGGTGTGTCATGTACAAGTGTATGTACCACCTTCTTGCAGAACAAGCCTCCTAGTGAAGGAGGAAATTTTTTTTTAAGTCACTTCAGATTCCAAGGAAACCAGATAATTCCATGAATAATTTGAAGCTTTTTTTTTCCACATTGTTAATGTCCGAAATAGTTTGAAAGAGTATTTTAAAGTAGTTTTTCTTCTGTTAATCTTTCCCTTTCTGCCCCTTTTAGGAGATTTCTCATAATTTTGTTTTAACACAATAATTATTGGCTACTCAATGCTGCAGTACCTTGAGATAGTTGAAAATATTAGGAAGATTTTATAGTGTTTGGAAATGACAACACATTCCATGCATGGCTCTTTTGTAGTTATATGTGTTTTTTTATTAGTCTTGTCACTTTTATTCAAAATGCAATGTCAGCAAACCGAAGTGCTCCCTTTTTTATTTTCTTTACATAACAGAATACTTGTATACTGCTGTTACTATATCACCGTATGCACTCATTGGGTCTGAGGGAGATGTCTGAAGTCCTTCATTTAAATTATTTTATGATACTACTGTTTTCTCTATTTTTGAGGTTTTGTTTTCTTTTTTAATTTTTGAAGGGAAGAACAAGCATTCATTTAATGCAAGGAAACTCAGCCCTTGGACATATAACCATGTAATCTTATATAAGTATTTAGAGTACTGCATGGTTGACAAATATATCTAGTTCTTTACTAAAAATAAACCCACTTCTACACATATTTCAAACCTGAATTTGAAGCCTGTAAAAGACCAACTGACTTTTTAGTTGTAATGAACCATAAGTGATTTTGCACGGTTGACACACCTGTGTGTACTGTAGGAGGCCAGGACTTGGCAGAGGATGTATTCTAGGTGTACTGGTATATATATATATATAAGTGGTAATTTGCTTTGTTTATGTATTCCACACACACAAAAACATAATCAGAATTTTTCTGAGTGATGATTTTATAAAAACCATCATTTGCATAATTTGCATAAGAAACTTAAAACAATTTTAATCAAAATTTAAAGTAATATCAAAAATGCTTTAAGATTCTGTATTTTGGGAGTACTTCCTATGAAGTGGTATGACTACATTGTGTTAAGTATTTATTTTCTTCTTTAATTTTGGAATAGCAGTTTTTGTTTTAAATAAAATTCCACTTATTTTAAGAAATTCAGGGAAGATTTGGTCACATTGAAGATAACAGTATTTTTGTAGTATTTATAAACTATCCTAAATGATAGACTCTAGAAAGCATTTTTGTTACATGAAAGTAAGCCAGTCCATTATATAGATCATTTCAAGTAACTCTGTGAACATTATACCTGCTGGGTTATGATTTATGAAGTGGCATGGAATCTACCTTTGCACTGAATATTTTTTCATTCATATCTCCTCTGCCTTAGTCACAATGGCAACAGTACAGAAAATTCTGTCAAACCTCAGAATATAGTAGAAATAATTAAGCTGTTGAATGAGTCTTAAAAATCATACTACTGTTAAGTGGACCAAGTTTGGTGAAGCAGAATGTGACAGAGGTTGATTTATAAGGAAGGAACAACTCGAGGACACTGGGGACGATAACTTTCCACTTGAGAACTACTTTATGTTTTACTGTAATTTTTTAATTTTTTTTTGTTCTGTTTGTTGTTTTGCAAAAGAAAATAGTATTTACAGGTGGCTTCTTTTAAAATATAAAATATAAAGCAGGAATGTATATGAAATGTCAGATTTTATTGTATTTGCAGAGTATTAGCTTTGAAATTGAATAAAGAAAGCTGTTTGTAGTTTTAAAATGCCTTATTGGTATCAATTAGAAATTTCTTCTATTTTTTGATGTACTTAGAGCTTTTTGAGTATAGAATTTTAAATGGCAGGATTTTACAGTGTTTACATGCAAGTGCATTTTATAAGTGTTCTATATGTGTAAAATAGTATTTTCAACTGGAAAGTGTTGGCCAGCGCAAAAGGCCTGGCCTTTTTCTGGTTCCCATGATGTTGCCTACACTGCTAGACTACAGTTTAGTATTGCTTTGTATCATAAGGCCAAGAAATTCCATGTTGTTTGTAAATAGAATAATTGAAAAAGCAATAAACATTTATTGAACAAAAGAAACCTTGTTTGGCCCAGAGTTTATGTTGAACCAAATTGTTCATAGAAATTTAAATTTCTTTAGATTCATTTCTGTTAATCATCAGTTATTAATAATCACATCCATCATTAATAGTTGCTTTAATGCTTGCATCTGAGAGAATACTAATGCTTAATAGCAGTCAGATACTGATAACTGCACTGACTGTTTCAGAATTCTGTATATCAAACCTATTCATTGTTGTTGTTCTCCAGTTTCCTTCATTGACTGCTACTAACTATTAGTTGTTAGTTGTATTTTATTTCTATTTTTTCTTGTTAACCAGTTTTTTTTTTTGTTTTTTTGGTTTTTTTTTTTTGTGGGAGTGGGCTCTCCTTCATTTGTTCAAATCATGATATGAAACTGTCATGATTTTTATTGTATTCTGTAGATGGTGTCAATCAGTTTGTCAGAATTAAACATGCTTTTTTTTTATTAGTTGTGATTAGTTTTTCATGTTGTCATTAAGCCGTCACTAGCTGAAACTAATCTCTTCTCTATCTTTTCTTTTCTTTTTTTTTTTTTTTTTTGTTTTGTTTTTTGTTTCTAACCACCCAGCCGCCACCGGCAACTAACCTATGACCTTCTGACCTCTGAACTCTTCACCCAATGATGACCTGACCATGCCTGCCTGCTGATCAGTTAACTGGTAATCGCCTTTGCTTGCCTGTCGTCAGTGCAGCGAGCTGAGGCACTTTGTCCGTTCGTCTTACCATCTAACCAAACAAAAGACAAAGAAATTGTTGTCCTCCAACTCAGCTTTTGGTTTTTCTTTCTGTTTGGGTGAAAGTGGTTCTAGAACCTGCACTGAATAGTAGTAAAGCAATAAGGCCCAATTCATCCCACAGCACTGATCATCTTCTCATGTCCTACCCTAAGCGAACGGTAAGAAGGCCTCACTTCAGAAGGGGAGACAGATGGCCCTTAACTACTCAGTGACAGAGGCAGTTACTGTGAGAGACTTCTAGGAACCTTCTCATAGCGAGTCACAGCTCTCTGAATGTAACGTGTGATGATGCATCATGCATGAACCTTTGGTCAGGGATGTCATTGGTGAAGTGATTTCAAAAAGTATTCAAAATTTGATACGCTGTTTAGTCACTACAGTGCCCTCAAAGGGCAGAAGTTGCAGCCTTTTTTATATTGCCTGCCAAAATTTGAAGTATTAGAAGTGTGCCATGAGAGAAAAAACAAGGAATTTTGAGAAGTAATGCAAAGAACAAAACTGCAACACTATTTTTAAAAAGATAAATAATCTGAGTTAAAATTACTGAACCTTTATTTTACAACCTCCTTTAAAAAGTATATGAGAACAAGGTACATGCATTATGTGTCACATTACTGGGCAAACTGTTCAAATATTTTTTTTAAAACCTCCCTGTATAGAAAAAAAAATCATTAAGGATGTAAAAGCCATGCTTGCCTATTTGCTGTATACATGTAATGAAATTGTAGATAAAGTGTAGTGCATTGAAACAAATGAACAAAAAGTAGATACTTTTACTATACAAGGGTGCTGGTGCAGAAAAAAATATATATATTTTTGGAAATGTAGCATTTTATACTTTCAAGTGTTATAAAAAAAAAAGAAAAAGAACAAAGAAACCCTTTATTTCATTAAATGATTTTTTCTGGTGGTTGTCAAGAAACAAAAGACCAAAAGAGCCTTTTTGTCTTTCTTTTTTATTTTTTAAGTATTGGAATAAGTCTAAAGAAAAGAAAGTGCCTTATTTTCCTTCATGGTCATTTAGTCAAGTGTCTTGTAAGATCAGCTCCTCCCTCAGAATACAAGTTAATGCATGTTACTCAGTCGCCCGCCCAGTATGTGAAAGAAGATTTGAGGGGAGACAAATGAGTTGATGGTTTGAATTACATGATTTTTGCCACGTTACCTTGATAGAAATTTGCCAAATCTGATACTGTGAAAAAATTTGATAACTTTTCTAATGGTCAAGTAAGTTTTAAAACACCATTCTTTTAAAATCATAATCGAGTGCTTTTGGTTATTGTGATATTTAAACAGTAGCCCACAGGTTCTGAGATAAAAATTATGTGTGATCTGAACGTTTACAGACAAAAGTAAAACTTTATTTTATTCAGAGAAGGAGGGGTGTGTTGGATTTTTTCTTATTAAATTGGAGATAATAGTATTCTTAGCAAACTTTTTCACAAAAATGAATCTTTATGATTTTCACTCTGGGTAACAGTATTTTTTAGTGGCCCAAATCTAATCAGACTTCTTTCTACCAGACCAGATCACTTGGGTAGTCTGTATCTTTTTGCTGGTTTAAGTAACCTAAGAGGCCCCCACCCCCCACACACCTTTTTTTTTTTAAACTTAAAAAAAAACAAAACAAAAACTGGCATCATTGTGCATGTAAATGCTCAACTACCTGTGAGTTTAAGCTTCCAATTTCTGATGAAATTCAGTTAGTTTTGTAGTTGAAGCAATTTGTGCACAGAGCCGACTACTTCTAAACACTTAAATAATCCTTAACTGCTCAGTACCAGATGTGGCAAATATCAAGTGGCAGTGGATCCCCAGCTCATCAGCTCATTCCCTCTTGCATACCTTCACGGCTTCACAGTCAAAGGTCAGCAGTAAGCTCAGTAAGCACCTTCGTGGTGACCTCCTCCATCATCTTGTCTCACTTGGAAACCGTTTTCAGTTTATTTACTATGCAATAGACATTCATTGTTTCGTATTCAGCTAGCGTTGGTTTAATGTGCCACTGCTTTGTCTTTCTGTTACATATACAGTTGTTTTGATTTATTTACAATATATGCTGTGCCATTTTGATTTTTATTTTGTTTGGTTGGTTGAATAAATTTGCGACACTCAAACACTTGAGGTGATAGTAGTTTAAAAACAATACCAGTATTTGATCCAGTTTCATCTCAACTACGTTATACCTGGACATTTTAGATGTTTATCAAAGGTCTTTTATGGGGAAGAAAGTAAATGTATGAAATAAATGTGTGACATTTATGAGTAATGTTGGCTCTGAACAAACTTTTGAAAACTTAGTTGATAAAATTTTGGATCAACTGAAAAAAAAGCATGACTTTTGAAATCTCTGAATGCCTTGGTTCTCAGTATTATCATTCTTTATTGAATTTATTTCTTATTAAAATATGTAGTTTTTAAGACTTCTTTTCTGACAGTATTATGTAATTTTTTAGCGTGGGTAGACGGGGGTGTCGCTGGTATGTTACCGTACAGCTGACTTGTATTTTTGTCAATTCTTTATTATCTTAGTAGTTTCATGCTATGTATGTATCATAACCAACCTATTGCCTATGAGAAACATGTAAGATAATGTATTTACAGCCATTGTTACAAGTTTATAATGTATTTTTCTATCTTGTTTTATATGTATGTTATATAACATTCAAAAAGAATTTTTTTCTTGATTGAGAAAAGGATACAAAATGCAGAATCCACAATTTTGATAACTGAAAATTGCCAATTGTTTTGCAGTACTTTATTATATTGGGTGTCTTGTCTTTCTTGGGCTTTTAGTTAGCTAATGAATGAATACATTAGACACTTTTGGGTTTTAGTTGGGATTTTACATAGCTTGCATTTTAATTCTTTGGTTCTTTGCTGTTTCTATTAACCCATAGCATTATTTTAATAAATGTTATAATACCAACCTACTAACTCTGGACTATGTCTGTTTATTAACCTTTTCGTGTTTAATTAAAATAAACAAATAAAGACAAAAGAATGTAAAGTCTTGAGTTACTGGACTAACCCTGAAGAACGTGACCACAGATAACATAGCGTGACTTGTTTCTGTGTTGTTTGTCAGCTCACAATTACGCACACTCCTGTTAAAATGGCTTTGGTTATTCTGGCCTTTTCCCTTGGGGGGTAGGTGCCAGCAGAGATGGGGAACAAGGTAGCATCGGTCTGAGGCATTCTTCTGGGCTTGCCACTTGCCTTTCAGCCTCTTGCATTACTAATTCCACACTTCCTTATTTTTCCTTCTCCAAAATAATCACTGTCTGCTCACAGCGTAAAGAGCAAAGAGGTTCGTTGTGATGGTACACCCCAGAAAACCAGTTTGATTCTTTGTTGAACCATTTCTTTTCATTTCTGTTAAGTAGGTAATTTTATGGTCACATTATAAAGCAAAGAATCTGATGAGGCTTTGTCTTTATTCACATTTGTGTTTTAATCAGACACTTTTCCTTTATAAAGTGTTGAACTGTTCCAGCCGGTGTTCCTTTTGGGGTGGGGGGTAGGGGTTGGGGGGCTCAACCAGGTAAAGCCAAAGGTAGAGTGGCTCTGTTTCTCAGAACAGTCCAAAGTAAGCCATTAATAATGACGATGCACCCTGCCTCTCTCTTCTTGTAACCCCTAGGGAGAGATGAGACAGCATCCTTGAGTTTTCCTGGGGTGTTCTTTCTCTCTCACCCTCTTCCAAAATACAGCCAGAATACTCCATTAATACAAGAAGTTTAAGGGAGAATGACAGTGGCATTTGAGAAGTTACATCTCATTCATTTCTTGCATGCAAATCAATTTAAGATTTATTAAATATCTTCATGCTTTTCTTGGCTGCAACTTAGGTAAATTGATCTCCACATATGAATTCTTTAACTCTGGAGGTACATTTTTATTTCACAGATACTGGTAATTTCCTTTTCTGTGAAATAGTTCTCCTGGATAATAAGTTCTCAGGATGAATTTTTATGTTTGTAAATAATGGCTTATTTTTGTAAATTACACTTTATTTATTTTAAAGTTCTAAAACTTGGGGCTGAAAGTTACATGTTATAAAAGACATAACTATACCGATACGCTATTAACCAGACTGTCAAAGTACTCCCATATTTATATATTCCCATAGAATATCTACATAAATGAATTACATATAATAGTGATAGCAGCTAATTTAATCATAGAGATGTTTGGCTCAAATACAGTTGTTTATTTGATGGGGGGGTCGTGTATTTCTGTTAGAGCTTTAATATGCTACTATCTGTAAACATTCTCATTGCCGTACAGTTCGTATATTATTTTGTAAAAATTTGAAGTTACTTGTCAAGCTGCTAATCCATAAGTCATCATGGTATCGTGTCACTTAAATTGATGAATTTCTATGCAACTCACTACACATTCTCTGAAGCCTCTGAATACAGTCTCATCTCATTTTTCAGTTAATGGTACTTCATGTATAAGTATGTCATAATGTCACCTTTTATGTTGGAAAAGTTGTAAAGGACTTTTTAAAAGGTGGAAAAAGTACAAATCCCATTTTAATACAAGTTGTAATAGTATTAAAAATGAAACTACCAAATTCTTAGAACGATAAAATGCTAAGTCTATTGTTTTATGCTATCATTTGACAAAACGACTGAAAGTTAAGCTTTCAGCCGAGAAGTTGGTAAAAATGTACTTAGTAGTTAAGCATGTTTTTCTCGAGCAAAGTGTCGGGACGAACATAGCATGAAAGCAGATACACACATCCTAGTACGGCCACCTGCACACACACAGAGTCCTCCCGGAGCCGCTGAAGCACCCTGTTCACAAAGGCAAGACGTACGGTCATACACAAAAGAGGTGGTTAGGGTTTTCTAAAAAAAAAAAAAAAAAAAAAAAAAAAATTAAAAATACTAGATAAATAGGATCTAAATTTTCTAGTGCAGTGAAAGCAGACAATAGGTTTAAATGAAATTGCTTGTTACCAAATCAAGAATCTTCTTTACCATTGAAGCCTAATAACACTTTTATAGATCCTATATGACATTTCAGGGTTTCTCCAGTTTTTTGTTGTTTTTCATTTGCTTGTTTGGGATAAAATGTCTGTCTTTATTCCTTTGTAACAGTTAGCTATTTTAGGATTTCTAGCAAATGATTTTTAGTAGAATGAAATGTAATGCTAAATTATAATAGCAAAAATGACTCAGAAAACTTTCAACTCACAAACTTTTTAGAAGTGCCCAAGGTAGTTTTTTTAACATTGTCACAAATCCCTTAATATCTTTATCTAAAATAGAAAAAAAATTACATTTTATAGGCAACACTTTTAGAAATATTCATATGGTACACACATGTGATTTTATCTGTGGTTTCTTTCATAAAAATTAATTTGAAATGCCTTTGTTATAAAGAGACTTAAAATTCTATGCCTACCTGGTACTCAATGCTGAATCAAACTGGTTCACCTAAGCATAGTGCTCTCCTGTCTGTGTTTCTGCTGCACTAATTGCCAGGGGCGGGAGACAAGGAGGAAGAATTAATTCAGATTAGAAGTGGATGGTAGGTGCAGCAAATAGCAACACAGTGTTGATTTTGCATTGCTTATGATTTTGCTCTCCCTTCTTGGCAAAAGACATCACCTTGTGGAAAAAGCTCAGCTCCCAGGGTGAAAAACTATATATATATATATATATATAATATATATATAATTTTAAATGCTATTATTGAGAAGTTTTGATTACCAAATACATCTTTATGGTTTATACTGTAGTGGTGTGTATAAGACATTTAGAACTTTACTTGTGGAAATTGTATATATAGAGAAAAGTTTGCATAGGTCTCAAATCACATGTGAATGGAGAACCACGTATGACTGACTACATGAAGTGCAATAAACCCGACTGGAAAACATGCATATGCTTCATGCTGTCAAGCCAACTGCAGCTGAAAGTGCTGCTTACGCTCCCTCCCTCCTCCAGAAACATCAGAATAAGAATGCACATTTTCCTTCTTAGTTTTTGATGCTTTTAACACAATTTAAAAGAAAAGATAGTCTGACATTATGGAGCTCTACCACTTAACTGGAAGGTGATTATACTATTTGCCTTGATTTCAGTGATGAAGAGGAAATCAATAAACAGACTTTTATAGTGTCCTCAGCTGGATGTACATACAAAAAACAAGTTACCATTTCTAATTGAGAAACAGGTACAATTTGTAGTCTTTACACGTAAGAAAAAGGAGTGCTGCCAAATCTCGGTCTTGCCAGTCCTATGAAAAGGACTAGTCTCATCAATTTCTTGAACAAAGCAGAACTGATAAAAAGATTGTTTCCAGTAGTTTAAAACCTGTTCTCTTAAAATGTCATCTTGACACCCAAGTTTTATGACTCCCCTGTACCTGCAGTTTCCCAGTTCTTGTCCATGTGATCTCCAAATTTCTTTCTGATCACAAGAACCCTCTTTGGCTTTGGCTGTATTTTTTTCTCACACTTCTGAAAGTAGCTGGCAGAGGTGAGATCCAGAGCACGAGATGTGCATGCTAGCTGCCCATGGAGGGAGGTTGATCTGGCCCATACGGTGTGGCTGCTGTTTTAACTACCTTCCATCATTTAAAGATTAGACTTAAAAAATACATGTTTTCACAAGGTCTGCACTTCAAAATATCTAGAATGCTGAAGGCTGCATTCTCAGGTGGTAGCCATCGAGATGAAAATGAGTAATTTTGATGCTCCCTTTAAACCATGCACTCCCCAGTTTGTCATCACCCCTCCTCCGCCCCGTGCCCCAACACACACACACACACACACACACACACACTCCTTACTGCCCTTGGTTTCACAACTAACTTGATTTCCTTCATCCCATCTTGCTTTAATTTTTACCCTCATCTCCCTGGCTCCTGTGGGTATCTAAGCTTGCCTCACCAGATCCAGAAATAATTCTGACTTCAAGCATCAAACTAGCTTCTCAAAAGGTATAATTTGTAAAGCAGGTTTTAATATTTTTTTCTTCCTGGAAAAGTCAGATGAGTATGTTTCTAAATAAATTATTAGTCTATCATTCATGTTATATTAATATTAGGGAGGAATTTCTATTGAGTGAGTGAGTGAAGGGAGTAGATGACATTTGGGTTTCCTTCCTAATGTAATTTTTTATAATTACCAGCTACCTCTTTATAGTAACTCTCTGTGGTCTTGTTAGAAGACAGTTAAACTAATCGAACATTTAACAATTATGTTAAAAATACTCCACAGCTAAAAGAAAATATTAGTGATAGTTTGTGATTACACTTTTCCAGAAGATGTATATTAAAATTAGGTTTTTCCAGTTATGCTATTTTGTGAAGTATATAGAGGACACACCATCATAAAAGTGCTTGTACATATGTGCTATACAACAGTTTCAGAGAGCATCTCAAAATTAGGATGAAATTGTAACTATTGATCCTTTTTTTTTTTTTTTAATGTATGCTCCTGTTACGTAACTGGATATTACTTATTCTCTGGTTACTTAACTGGGTACTAAGGAAAGTCATGGGAAAGAATGGTTAAGATCAAATACTAAGAGAAGAAAATATTTGCAGATGAATCCACAAGTATTTTCTTGCAGAACTGTTGGAGTTGATACTAAAAATTTCATGATCATTCATTTACTTAGAACTTCTATCAAGGTTGGGAACGAATAAAATAACATGGTTATGCTTGAAACCTGAATTTTGAAAGCTGCTCTTAATCACAGTGTTTTAAATTTTGTCTTATAAAATTAAAACAGATAAGTAGTGTAAATGGAAGGTTGCCTTGAATACATTCTAATTAAATGATTTATGTTAATGAGTGTTGCTTTTGCCCATTGTTTTCTCAGTGAGGTAAAAAACACTGAAAAGTTGTTCAAAGCTTAAACTTAAGATTTCTAGTTGGTGGGAAAACTTAAAACTTGAAGTTAGTGGGTGGAGTTCGTATGAACACACCTACCTAAGACTCTGAAGTCTAAATTGGAATGTCGGAAGAAAACCAAACTCACAAATCGAACATACAGATGCCTAAACTGCTGTTTAAGCATCAGTTTGCCCCCCCGGGGCGGGGGGGTGGCGCTGTTAGCAGTAAAGTTGGATTTTTAAGTCAAAGGAAAAAATTAAACTGGGAAAGTCTGATTTCACATCTGGAAGTAGTCTGTCATCACTAAATTATCACTGTCGGTTCTAAAATGAATTAGATACCTCCCACTGCTCTTGGAGCGCATAATAAAACCAGTCTGGCAAGGGGACACACAAAAGGAAAAAGGAAAAATGTAGTTTAAGTTTTCGGTACTCCAAAGGCCACTGCATCTTCACTGAATGTGAGTATTTGACGGAGATTTTGTACTATTCAACAAAAATCACTGATGTGGACTCCGCCAAGTGCCTGTAAACCATTTAATAAATACCAGAAAGTCCTTTTATATATATCTTGACTCCTTCAAAGAGCCGTTAACCCACATTTTTCCAAACTGCTTGTTACAGTGTGCTGAGGATTCTCTGTCCCCATCCTTGGCTCCATTCTAGACACTTGCCAGCAAAGAAAAGTTGTTGAGTCACATGGCATAGATTGTATCCGAACTAAAACTAGTAAGAAGTAATTGCCAGGAGGCATAACTTGTTTTAATTACTGGAATACGTGGGCGATATTTTTATCTGTAGAACTCCACATCCAGGCCAATACACAATCAACTGCAGCCAGCAAGAGCGTGCATCGTTGCAGGAAGTACTGGGGAGCTCATTCTTTCCGTACCTCAGTACCCCCTAACTTCAAGGAGCGTACACTTTCAGGACCAAATCGAACACTGCTAATATAAGGAAAGGAAAAAAACCATGTACATTTAAGTAATTTACAAATCAAAAAATGAGGTTCGTTACCACATGAGCTCCCATTTCTTAAGTGTTGTTTCATTTGTCATCCTACCAGACCCAAAGCGATAACCTGACTCTGCTGTGAGGTCTGTCTTACCCTTTGGAGCTGCTTGCTCTCTTGAGAGTTGGGTAACAGCGTCACAATGAGCCATCTCAGCAGGTGGTAAGGAATGCCTTCCGATCTTTATGCCCAGTAGGCTCCCTTGCTTCTCCTTTATGGCCTGCATTACTACCTGTTTTCCCTATGAAAATTTCTTGTATAGAAACTCTTCGTCGAACTGTGGTAATGACATTAAAATACAGAAATGCCAGGGGACAGTTGGTGGGCTGTATATTAGAAAAGTTTGTTGTGGGACCAAATCATATAACGATGGCTTTAAAAATCAAATGTTAGATCCAAGACACTAAAAAGTATCCCATCAGGAGTCATGTCTGTCTTGCACTCGGTGTTTTACTCATATTGATGAATATCAGCTCTGCAGTCAACTTTTTTGAGTGCTTAACTGAATCGGATGCATGGTGTTAATCTAGATGCTACGATCAGTATACGATTCAATAAAATCAGTGACATAAAGTTAACAGAAATAACCATTTCTCTCTATATCGAAATGCATTAAAACCAAACTTGGGCATAAATTTTGTTATCCAAAGATGGTAAAACCATGTAATAAAATAGATTAATGCTTTAGAGTCAGAAACCAAACCATACACATTGAATATCCATGTCCTTTCAAAAATGCTCCCCTGGTGACCTGTTTGGGAGATTTTGCTGTTGTTATTCTAGTTACTGATAAGTCTCAAATATGTGGTCTGGGTAGATAGCATTATAAGGAATTTTAATGGAAGACATCTTTCATTGTACAAGGAATTTTTATTTTTTAAAGATTTTATTTAGTTGAAAGAGAGCACGAGAGAGAGCACAAGCAGGGGAAGTGGCAAGGGGAGTGGCAGAGGGAGAGGGAGAAGCAGGCTCCCCGCCAAGCAGGAGCCCAGTGTGGGGCTCGATCCCAGGACCCTGAGATCATGACCTGAGGCAAAGGCAGCCGCTTAACCGACTGAGCCACCCAGGTCTGCCCCACTGTACAGGAATTTTTAGAAACAAAATTTATAGATGTTTTACTGCCACCCTTAAGTTAAATGTTCGTCAAACAAAACAGCTCTAAGAAATTTAAAGGTAAAATATTTACAAGAGACCACAAATGAAAAACCATGGAGATAAGTGCATAATGTGTATGCTGTGTGTTAATTTTTTAATTTATGTTTTAGAGCAGTATAAGCTTGCTATCCTCAGTCGCACCGTGGGCTTAGGTTGCCAAAAGCGTCCGAGTGTCAAAAAGCTGGTGTATTGCAAACCAAACTGGAAACAAACTATTCCTTAGGAGTTTAT
Organism: Mirounga leonina; assembly: GCF_011800145.1. Lineage (NCBI taxonomy): Eukaryota > Metazoa > Chordata > Mammalia > Carnivora > Phocidae > Mirounga > Mirounga leonina. The sequence goes on from NW_023270812.1 coordinate 7,115,860, forward strand.
GTGCTTTGTCAAAGGGAATATACAAACTGCATTCATTGTCAAAGATTTCAATTCCACATTACATTCGAACACAGCAAGTTAATTTGGAATATGTGTCTTTACAGAGATAAATTAATAATAAGGGGGAGAAAATGGTTTGCGAGGAGGCCTGGCCCCCGCCGCCAACCCCCGTGGCTCAGGTCGGTTCCCCAGAACAGGGCCTCCCAGAGTTTCTCCGCTCACGCCAGTGAATCTAGACAATAGCTAAATGGGTCACTGGGGGCAATTGATGAGGCAGGCGGCTCACAGTGGAGTCACCACCTGAGTGGACGGCAGTATTTCGGATGCATTTTGTACCAGGGGTGGGGATCCGGGCAAAGCGAACCAGCCTCTGTGTGGGAAGGCGGCACCAGGAGTGATCGCCCGCTCGAAGGCGAAAGTTCAGAGTTGAATATAACATGATTTGAAAACTAATATTGTTAACTGCCTACTATATTTAGAACGAGGCAAATGTCACGTGCTTCACTACTTGAAATTCATAAGAATTTTTGGTAATAGAAAGTGAAGTGAATCTGTTTTTCTGAACAAAACATAAGCTGTTATCTACAGGACCCGATCTTTGGCCTTCCTGGTACCAAGTATATGTGTTCTATTCATAAATCGTTAGTCACCTACTTCTGCGTCAGAGCAGTAGAACATTTTACCAAGAGTTGACCTACGGGGAAATTATTTTACGCCACTGCATATGTTCATGAGAAAGCTAGAGAGACCTAAAGACTTAGAAAATTCTCAGTATAATAAAATGAGCTTTATTCTCACCTTGGTGAAGCACGAGCTAGAAATATTTCTAGCACGTGGCTCCCTCCACGAAACAAAAGCACATTAGTGAGACAAACCATACCTATTGTTCCAGACTCGTGCTCTTGGAGGGCTTCCAGCCAACCCAGTCCACAGCTGGTCACTCTTCTAGAGAATCCTGGCAATGCTCTCACGTCCTGCATGCTGACCTCCCCCTGTCATCTCTCCACACCCACTCTGCCCTCGTGCTCTAGACGCTAGTGCTACTTGAATGACTGTTAGTCAAATAGATACGCTCTTCCCCCTGCAAGCTTGAAGCGCGCTACCTGCTATCTCCTCTGAATACCCTCTATTGGCTTCCTACTTTTGCTAACTGGACCTTGTTTTTTAGCACTTACGTCAGAAAGTCTTCTCTGAACTGCCAAATGGGTTCCAAGTATCTCATGGCTCCCAAAACGCAGAGAGGGAGTGTTTGTGGCACTTTTCACACTCTGCTGTGTCTGTCTCCAGGCCCACCTCCCCAGCACATCATGATGTCCTTGAGATAGGAACCGTGATTTATCCATCTGATATTGTAGCACCTAGCTTCTAACACTTAAAAGGTAATTAATGGATGATGGTCCTAAACTGAATGACAGATTTCTGTTTCTGGTAATATGGCAGACTGGGTAGTAAAATATTTGTTTCCACTGAAAATAGCAAAATATGTTGCATAAAATATATTGTCAAAATATTTTAATATTAAACATCACTGGTAAGAAATCCTCTGGCTAAAATTTAGATGATGGTATGAATCTAGCATAGTGACTGGAGTTTTGAGACTGGGTCTTGCTAAGGGGTTATTGGCTAAGCTGAGAAACCGAAGCCTCAAATTTGTCACTTTGTGGGGCACAGAGTACAGGACTTAAGACCTGGGGCCAACTGAAGGTGGGAACTCTGAGACCCTCACTCTATAGAGCTGGACTCCTTAGTACAAGGTAGCTGAGAAAGGACTTGGCCACACAGCACACAAAGGACCACAAGGAAAAATGCTGCTTGTAGCCTTGAGTCTGACTGGTGGAGAAAGAAATAAGCTGACCCTGAGAAGTATATCCACAAGCTGCCTTCACACCAATTTGCTGCCTAGCTTCAAATCTTCTGGATGGATTAAAAAGCCAAATATTTAGTTTAAAGGAGTACCTTACTAGCACCTTCTAGGAACAAACACAAATGCATCCTTTCAGGAAAAATCTCCTTTCGTCCCAAGCCTCAGACTTGCCACAAACACAATTCCAAGAAAAGCAAATGTATAAGCAAATAAGGAAATAAGGCAGCATGGTGTGTGTATGGGTATAAATACAGACAGAAATACAGAAGGAACAGTCACAAAGACTTCAAGCACAAGATGTACAGACACACCATACGATCTCTATGTTTAACACATTTAAGGAAATAAAAGACCAGCTTGAAAATACATGTGGAGAATACAAAAACTATAAAGAATAACAAAGCACATATAATAAGAGAAAAATAAAATGCCTATTAGTGAAAATATGTAATAATTGTAAGTAAAATCTCAATGCACCGATTTGACAAGAGCTTGGATACAACTGAAGAGACAATTAAGAAAGTGTCCAGATGTCACACGGGTAGATAATGTGAACGAGACATTGAAAAATATGAAGGTTGAGCGATTTCCACTAGAGTCAGGGTTCCAGTAAGAAAGAGAGGCGTCATTTGGCAACGCCAGTAAGTGAAGAGACAATGGAGGCATTTCCAGAACTCATGAAAAACACCACATCGTAAATTCAATCTCAATGAATAAAAAGAAATCCTCATCTTGATGAACTAAATATCATATTCAATCAATGAAGATCTATTTCAAGAATAAGTGTGAAACATATTTTCAGATTAACCAGAGGCAGGAGAGTTTGTCAAAAGGCACATACTAAAGGGGATTCTAAAATATGTATTTCAGTCAGAAGACAAGTGACCCTTAGTGAAATATCTGAACATTTACAATGGGAGTAAAGATCATGAACAGAAGACATGTGGCAATCTAAATAGACCTCGATCACGTGAAATAATATTTTGGGGTTTACCAAAAGCAAGATCAAGTTAAATGTCCATCAATAGTATACACATAAGGAAGTGGTGAATAGAACCATTCAGATGAAGCTAAGTTATCCCAAGGAACAAGCAGCCCTAAAATAGTGACTGAACAGGAGGAAGCTTTATTTTTCTCTTGTACACCTATCCCCATGCAGGTTGGTATGATACTCATTGAATCATGAACACTCAAGGACCCAGGGTAATGTTTCCATCTTGACACTTCTTTCCAAATTCATAATGGCAGAGGGAAAACAAGAAGAGAATCACTCACTGGTTGTCAAACACATCTGATCTCGGCCGAAGCAGAGCACACAGCCACATCCACATTCATGGCATGGGGGTGGGGAGGTGGGGAAGGCCAACCTACCATAAGACTAGCAGGAAGAGTAGTGACGGTTTGTGATCAGCTCTAGTGACAAAGTCTTGTGTCTGTGGGGGACAGGATAACAGGATTTCTTTAGAGAAGTTTGTGTTTGTTTCTGCAAAGGTGACAGGACACAATGAGGGAACCACCAATAGAACAGTTACAAAGCACATAAGTCCCATTCTTGAAGAGGGAAAAAACAGGGTGAAAAAAATAATCTGTCCATGTAAGATTTAAAAAAAAAAAAAAAAAGAGGAAAATAAGAAAAGTCAGGAGAAATAGAAAGCACAAAGTAAGGTAGTAGGTATAAACATAAACTTATCAGTTACAGTAAATGTAAATGAACTAAAAGCTCCCATTAAAACACAAAAGAATATTATACTGGATTAAAAAAAAAATCTAGCTGTATGTTGTTTAAAATACCAAAGACAAAAGGCACCTGGGTGGCTCAGTCGGTTAAGCGTCTGACTCTTGATTTTGGCTCAGGTCATGATCTCAGGGTCGTGAGATTGAGCTCCGTTTGTAGGGCTCCACACCCAGTGGGGAGTCTGGTTGAGATTCTCTCTTTCTCTGCCCCTCCCCCCTCCTCGTGTGGACATGCACACATGTGCACGCTCTCTCTCTCTCAAAGTAAGTAAATAAAATCTTTTAAAAAATGAGAAAAAATAGAAAAGACAAAGAGTTTGAAAGTTAGAAGATGGGGGAAAAAACATACCAGCACAATTCTAAGCAAAAGAAAGCAGGTGTTTCTATATTAATAGACTTAAGACAGAAAGATGTATTAGAGATAATGATAAAGGTTTGTCAATAATTAATAATTTAAAAATTTGATGCAGACACATAAAAAAGTTACCAGACCTAGAAGGAGAATTGAGCCAAGTGACATTTAGACTGAGAGATTTTAATGTCATTTTCTCATGAACCAATAAAACAGGTATACAGAAAAGCAAGTGAAGATATAGAAGAGAGGTAGAATATTTGAACAATATGATTAAAAATACTGACCCAGTGCATCTACTTAGAACACTGTATCCAAAAACTGCTGAATACAAATTGTTTGCTGTTTCCTGTGTCAAAGGGAGTCTTCAAAAGTATGGAAATGTCCATGTTGTCTTCCCACAGTATAATTAAGCTAGAAATCAGTAACAAAAATATAACCAGAAATCTCCTGTGTGTTTGGAAATTAAGATGCACACAACAGAGGCTGCCGTGGGTCACATAAGGAATAATGATGACAATCAGAATAATGATAAAATTGGAATAGAGAACATTATGAACTGAATGACAGGAGCAGTACTGCATATTAGAATGTGTATGATAGGACCAAAGCTCAGAACGGAGGGAAACATACAGCCTTGGATGCTGAAGCTACAAACGAAGAAAAGCCAAATGACTGAGCCTGGTTTTGTAGGGAGGGGGAAGGGGGCAGCCGTATCCTTTGTGTTCCTCCTCCTGAAACCATGCAGGGCAACAAGGAAAATGTTTGCAAACACTTCAAGTGTATACCTTTCAGTAAAACTGAAGTAGAGGAAGTCTGCAAATTCCAAAACATTGGTAAGTTTTGGGGAAAAAACACTAGAAATCACTGTGATCAATCCAGGTAGCCACTATGATGTGGGTGTTCCCAGGAGGCCAGGGAAACTGCACAGATATTCATCCCAGGAGTAAAAGGCTCCCACCTGGATGGAGATTCCATGGGCAGGTCTGAAAATAGGCAGGTCAAGGCGTGAGCCACAGGGGAGGGGGAAGAAAGAGGTATGGAATGGAAACAGAGAACAAAGGTCCCCAGATTAAGGAAATTGCCGGTCATTCCAGCAGCACATGAAGTAGCCCCTTATGTGGGAAACTAAGGGAAGCAGCCCGTTAGCTGAGCCGAGTACTCCTGTTAAGAGCTTGTCCAGTAAAATCCAGCTCAAACAAATGTGGATCATGAAAGTAAAGCATCTGCATCCATAGAAAGATACCATGAGAAAAAAGAGAAATTAAGTCTTCTCAGCAGAGGAAAAACATAATCAACAGCAAAAAAGCAAAGAATTCACAAAGCAAAGGATACTTGATATACAATATTCCAAAATGCATCTTAACAGAAAAATAGCCCTATAAAGCAATTGAAACTCTGGAAGGACATCATACAAAGTAATTTTTAAAAATTCAGAGATAACTGGAACTCAGGGAAATTTTTGAGAACATTGCAAAATCATTTCATATGGTAAAGTACCCAAGGGAGAACAGATATCATGGAAACAAGGATAAATGATGGAGCTCATAGAAATGAGAAAAGAAAGTGGGGCAAAATAGATTAATGGGATTAGATAAAAAGGATAGATTCAGTACTATCAAAAGAGGTCCAACATTTGTATAACTGCTACATCCCAAGAAAATAGAGCAACAAAATAGAACAGATATTTTAAAAACTCTAACTCCAGAATATTCCTCTAAATTTGTTTTAGTTGGGTAAAATGACCACAATGTTTATATGAAAGAGATAAATTCCTTGAGAATATTCAAGACAAAGGTGAATAGTGACGGAGGACTTGACCCACCAGCTAGCAGAATTAGAAGGCCGTGGTGCTCACATCCCTTTGGGAACTGCTATGGGTCGGTGGAAGGGATGGTGTATCCAGACACAGATCTCACATATGTGCGGATTTCATATATGACAAAGTAGCATTTCAATTCAGAGTCATTTAATAGATGGCAAGGTAGCATTTCAATCCATTTAATATACCATATTCTTGCACAGCCAGCCCTCTATTTGTAAGAAAATATAAATAAATAGAATATATAAGATTCTTATCTTGCACCATAGAAAACCAAATTTGGGTAAATTAAATGCTATACCTAAAAAATAAAAAAGAACAATAAGACACTTCAAGAAAAATAAATGATTATATTCATAATCCAGGGGTGAGAGAGAAAGTGTCATCTGGCAACCTTGAAAAAATAAAATAGCAATGGGTAGACTTATGTGAATATGTAGAAATTAGAAAGTTTTGTATGGGAAAAGAAAAATGAAGACACTTAAGAATGAACAAAAACAGAGGCATTGCTGGGGTTTAATCTTTATAAAGCAGAGACTTCTTACTAATTGTCAGGAAGGGTGCAAATAACCCAATAAAAAAAAACGGGCAAGAGATTTAGAGAGGCAATTCACAAAGAAGCAAATCCAAAGGCAAAAAGTCTGAAAACATGACCAAATACAAAATAAAGTCTCAGTGAGGTGACAGCCCCGTGCAAGGGCATTTCTCAGTTTTCAAAGAGTTGGCCATAAAAAAAGAAAAAAAACCCAAAAACCCAAACTGCTGGTGTGGAGGTAAGTGCTGGGGCACTTCCGTGCATTGCTTGTAGGAATGGGAAAATTCACAATTGTTTTGAAAAACAAATCGGCAATACTTGTTAAAATGAAAACATATAAACCCTTTAATTCTGTGGTTCCATTCATGAGAGTCCATCCCACTGAAATAAAAGGATCAGTTTATGGGAATACTCGTATGAGGTCATTTACTGCAGCATTGTTTATAGTAGCCAGACCAAGTGAAGACCCAGAATTTGGGAAATGATTGAATACTTCTAATACAATCAGTTGGAATATCATGCAGATGTTACACAAAGAGTGAGTTAGAATTATAACAGGTGAATTGGAGGGATTTCTTACAAGGTATTGTTAAGTATCAAAAGCAAGATTCAGAAAACTCTCTATAACATGATCTCCACTTGATAAATAATAAGCAAACCCTTCATTATCTATGTATAGGCATGTGCCTGTCATAAATAGATGTGAATATGATTATATGAGCGTTGAGAAAAATGTTTAAAGATCTATAACATTATGATGGAAGCCCACTGCTTCCACTCCCCAAAGAGCAGGAGACAGGACTGGTGTTGCTCATTGACCACAACCTTTCTCAATGGCTTCCCTCTAGGGGCGGGAAAAAAAAGGAGGGCTCTACTCCTGTAGAAAAGCTGATTATACTGAGGGAAGTCTGCTACCTTTCCACCAGAGCCTGTGATTTTAGCCAAGCTCAAGTCTCCCACGATTAAGTCGAGAGGAGAACATGTGCTGAGCCAGGAAGGGAAGAATATAGAATTGCAACAAGCTTACGAACTACATCTAGGAAAGCGTTTTCAGTGGAATTAGCATACGGAAGAGGCTAAAAGCGAACCCACCAGATACGCACGAAGGTTCTGAGGGAATTAGACTGCCAAAGGGAATCATCTCGGCCTGAGATGGGCTGGGTGTGAAGTGACCTGTGCTAACCCGAGCCTAAGACAGACTGGGCACGTCCAACCTGCTGCAGTGGTTGTGAGCTCTGCAGCTGCCGCAAGCTCCCCTTCCCATGTGGTGATCATGTGGTGATAACGGACAAGGCTTCCCAGAGGCCGAGCCAGGAGCCGGAGGGAGCACTGGTCCAGGGACTTCCTCCCAGAGAGCGGAACTGAGGTCTGAACCAGAAACCTCTTCCTCTGCTGTGGCAGTTGCTTTGCAGTCCCTGTCCAGCATGAGCCGTCATGGCCAAGGACAGGTGACAGCCACAGTTTCTCTTTCCTCCTTTTCTTATTTTTTTTTTTTAAAGATTTTATTTATTTATTTATTTGAGAGAGAGAGAGAGAGAGAGAGAGCACATGAGAGGGGGGAGGGTCAGAGGGAGAATCAGACTCCCTGCCGAGCAGGGAGCCCGATGCGGGACTCGATCCCGGGACTCCGGGATCATGACCTGAGCCGAAGGCAGTCGCTTAACCAACTGAGCCACCCAGGCGCCCTCTTTCCTCCTTTTCTGAAGGAGACTTTCTCCTGGGCTTATCCTGTGTCTGCTCTAGCATTATGTGTTAGGTGTGCGTGTAGGAAGCTTGATCATCATCTTGTCATCTCCTAGGATCCCTAGGGCGCACTAGCTGAGCGGCTTTGGGCTGTCTTCTTGGGGGAGGGTGGTCCGGGCTGCCCACAGCGGACAAGGTGAATGCACACATAGCTGGTGGCTAGGACGTGGAGGCCCAGGTGGGGACTGCCTTTTATAGCCTCGCCTTGTTCCCCTGAGCGCCCCCGGCAGCTGGGTGTGTTTACTCGACGAGGCACCCCACATGGCATGTCAGGAATTGATGATGATGGACCATTTCCACTGCACATTCTTAGGCTTCTGCTCTTCCCCTCTTCCCGCTGGCTGGAGTGTCGGGATGAGAGAGACTCTGGCAACCACATCAAGAAGATGTCAGGGCCTCCATCATCGAGTCCCATACACTTACGTCTTGTTTGAGCCGTCGGGACTTTGTAGATATCACTGTTAGTTAACCCTACAACACACAGAATTTACTGGGGGACGGGTGGTGGGACCTATGAAGGGATGGTTAGTGTCTTATGGTTTCTGTAACAAAGTATCACAAACAGTGGCTTAAAGCAATACAAGTTTAATTTTCTTAACAGTGGAGGTCAGAAGTCTAAAATGGATGTGCCGGGCTGCGTTCCTTCTGGAGGTTCTAGGAGGCAATGTGCATCCTTGCCTTTTCCAGAGGCCACAGCTCACCTACCGGCCTCGGCTTGTGGCCTCCTCCTCCATCTTCAGAGCTAGCACTGCAACACCTTCTCTCCTCTCTGACTTCTGCTTCAGGTCACCGTGAAGGTCCTCCCTCCCCTACAGACCCCACTGATCACATGGGGCCCGCTTGGATGATCCAGGAGAATCACCCCATCTCAAGGTCCTTACTTCAATGACATCTACAGAGTCCCTCTTGTCATATAAGATAATATACTCATGAATTTTAGGGGCTGGGATGTGGGCACCTTTGCAGAGAGACACCATTCTGTCTACCAAGAGGGTAAAGAGAGGAAGGAAAAGGCGAGCAAAAACCAAAACACCAAAAATCTCAAGCTTTGATGTGATTACGCAAAATTATGTGTGTATGTACTAAACAAGCCACTTTTAAAAGAAAACCAGTATTTGAAATAAAATGATAAAGGAGAGAGTACAGGTGAAAAAAGAGGACAAGTAAGAAGTGGTGAGAGTTATTTTCGAGGAACAATTTAAGCTAGTATATCCATTCACGCCTCTGGGCAGGCAAAGGTATTTCATAAGAAATCATTTCAAAATTTGATTCTAGTTCTCATAGTCTGAGTTTCAGTTCCCTTGTTGGGAACAGAAAAGCAAGTGACGGCATGGATGGGGATTTTCATTTTTAAAGTGTTCCCAAGGTGTTCCTTTTCTAGAACAGAAACCTACTACTCTCCCTTCATTATAAAATCAGAATCTTTTTTTTTTTTTTTTTTTTTCTGAGCTGGTGTTCATTGAGCAGTATCCACCTGACAGCCAAGCTGGGCTTCGTGCAATGCCTGCCCATTGATAGGTGCTGGGAAGAGCCTTAGGAAAGCCAGATATCTTTGAAAGATATTGAGAAGAAGCACGTAAAATAAAATTCTTAGAGAGAGAATCCCTTGGAGAGAAATGAGGTGCAATTAGACATAATACCTATTTTTATCCTCTTGAAATTCAAATTTTCTGGAACCAAGAGCGAGATTACTGTGCGAGCCTTTTTCTTTATTTAATTTCTAAAGAGTTTTAAGAGTAACCATTTCCTTTCCTTCCTTTGATTTTTCTCTCCCATTTGAAACTGAATGCATTTTCACAGAGATCACCAATGAACTGATTCTAGTTAATGAGTGTCCCCGGACAAGGATGCATATGTGATTGCAAGTGACGTTCCTATGGCATTCTGACTGGGCATCAGACCCCTCCACACAGTGCTCCCGCCATCGCTAGAGCTGACACTCCAGTTGCAAATCTACTTGCCATCCTGCCATAGAGAGCTGGCTTGGAATGGGATGGGGATCCGGATGACCCAACAGAAGGGAGACAGGAGGACAGCAGTAGATGGAGGAGTTGGGGGAAGAAGGTAAGAAATGGCATGAAGTAGGGAAAATGGACGAATGAATCACAGAGTTAGACCTACATCTGGGCCGAGTTTGTAAGCGCAGACAGAAGTGGCTTCATCGAAGTCACAAGGTTCAAAGTTCACAACGAAACTCTGGTGTGAAGTTACTTCCGTGTTATGTAGGTCAAGGCTTCAGGTGTTGGTGAGAGGTCTAATTTTACTCCTTGTTTTCAGATTTGGTTAAGGGCCCCACACAGATTCCTGGTGGGATGGTGCACGGGTGCGTGCGTGCGTGCGCGTGTGTGGTCTGTACCTGTCCAGTCCTGCTGGCTACAAAAGAGGTGCCAAGCGCTTACTGTCCTGGTGGAATTGACAGCAGCCCTCATTTTTTCCCAAGCTCTTCTTGGTTTAACTCAGCCAGCTTGATGGATTCGATAGAGACTTACAGGAGGGATTCCGAGATACACCCGGGGCGGCGTGAACACGCCCTACACTGAAGGACGGCATCGTGGGCGAAGTGTAGTTGGAGAAGGACTCTAGGGATGGCGTCCAGTCCACGCTCTCCTTCCATGTGGACGTGTACAGTGTTGGACACATTGACTCAACACACACCCATTCCTTTTGTTCTTAAGCCCACATGTGATGTGGAATAGATTTCTTCACCAACCAATACATTTTCCAGCCTGAATTATAAATCAAAATTTTTTATGTTCATTGAAATCTGCCTTTCTAGATGTCCCTCCTGTTGGCCCTGGATCTGCTCTTTGGAGCTGAGGCCACTAAGTCTCTCTCTATCCTGTGGAAGCCCTTCAAAGGGCTACATGCTCCCAGATACTTTAGCCATTTTTCTTTGTACATGGCAAATGCCATTATAGTCGTATCTTTAGTTGATGAAAACATTTCCAGACTTCAATCAGTAATTGTGTAATTCCAAGCAGCCCTCGGTAGGAGAATGTTAGCACATAACCAACATAAAAAATAACCACTTGGATGTTAGGACTTACACGGTTTTTGACTACTAGGCTGTTCCATTTTTGGAAAATAAGGAATGGCAAAGGGATACATAAAAATCAAAGAATGTTGTTAAGGATAACAATTTGCCAGTTGCCGAAAGATGCCAGATTGACATTAGCAACAGGGCTATGCACGAATCGAGGGTTATCAGGAAGCAATACGATAAGAATGAGAACAAATATGTCACATTATGGGAAAATAGTGTTTAATAATAATTTTAGCCCATACTTAATATCAGCATCTGATAGCATACATAATGTATGTTTGTACATTTCTTGTTTTCTCTCTTCTTCTGATAAAGAAGTTCATTCCACTCACAAAATTAACTTGAAATAGATTAAAGACTTAAATGTAAGATCTGAAACCACAAAAGTCCTAGAAGAAAACATGGGGGAAAAGCTCCTTGATATGGGTCTCAGCAGTGATTTTTGGGATCTGACACCAAAAGTGTGAGCAATAAAAGCAAAAATAAACAAGTGGGACTACATCAAACTAAAAAGCTTCTTCACAGCAAAGGAAACCATCAACAGAATGAAAAGGCAGACTACCGAATGGGAGAAAATCTTTGCATATCATGTATCTCAAATCATATATCCAAAAATACATAAGGCACTCCTACAACTCAATAGCAAACCCCCCAGATAATCCAATTAAGAAATGGGAAAAGGACCTGAACAAAGAAGACATAGAGGTGGCCAATAGGTACACATGGAAAAGTGCTCAGCATCACTAATAATCCAGGAAATGCAAATCAAAATCACAGTGAGATATCACCCCACACCTCTTAGGATGGCTATCATCAAAAAGATGAGATAACAAACAGTGTTGGTGAGGATGTGGAGAATCAGAACTCTTGTGTGCTGTTGGTGGGAATGCAAACTGGTGCAGTCACTGTGGAAAACAGTATGGAGGCTCCTCAAAAAATTAAAAATAAAATTACCAAAGGATATCTGAAGGAAATGAAGTCATTATCTGCACCTGCCATGTTCACTGCAGTATTATTCACAACAGCCAAGACATGGAAATAACCTAAGTGTCCCTTGACAAATGAATGGGTAAAGAAGATGTGATGTATAATATATATATACAACGGAATATTATGCAGCCACGAGAAAGAAGGAAACCCTGCCATTTGTGACAACATGGATGGACCCTGAGGGCATTATGCTAAGTGAAATAAGTCAAACAGAGAAATACGAATACTGTATGTTCTCACTTATATGTGAAATGTTAAAAAACAAAATCAAAAACAGAAACAGAGTAGATCGGTGGTTGCTGGGGCAGGCAGGGGTGGGGTGGGATGGGAGAAGTGGGTGAAGGTGGGAAAGGGCACACACTACTGGTTATGAGACGAATGCATTCTGGGGACCTGATTGCAGTGAGGTGTGTAGAGTTAATAATACTGTATTGTATACTTGGAAGGTGCTAAGAGAGTAGATCTTAAAACTTCTCACAACACACATAAAACAGTAACTATGTGAGGTGATGGACGTGTTAATTCGCCTTGTTGTGGCAATCACGTAGCAATACTTAGGTATATCAAATCATCACATGATATTTCTTAAACAGACACAGTGTTCTATGTCACTAAAGCCAGGGAGAAAAGAAGATTATATGAACATTAGCAATGCTGCTAACACTACTGAATCTGAACTTGGAAGTTCAGATTTACTTTCAAGTGCTCTTAATTAAACTCATTGAAATAAGGATAAAGTTAAGAAAGTTCGCATCACTCTATTTAAAAAACGAGGGAATTAGAAAAATAGGAAGAATTAAAAAGGTTAGCAATTTTACAAAGCATTATGTATACATCCTTTTTACTATTATTCCAAAGGTGGCGATTACTACATTCAAACCTCGTAGGTGGGGCTTTCACTTGGTTTGGAACCTACAACATTTCTCACACTTGAAGTGGGAGATTGTCATGTTTAAAGTTAAATAAAAAAGATCTGGTTGGTGCATTAAGGAGGAAGACTTTCATCAGCAAAGAGCAAAAAGGAATCACTTTTTGCTACAAATATTTTATAAATGATTCATAGCACATACTTAGAGACAGGGAGAAAATAATTACTAGAAAGGAGCTTTCTTGGGTTACTTTCAAACCTTCCGCCCATAACGCCTTGGAGAGTGCCGGTGTTCTTCTGCTGTTCTAATTGCTGAGGGTGGGGCTGAACAGGACCTAGTCTCTGCTTTTGAGAAACTCCAAGGATAGAGGGGAAGAATCCTCAACCAAGGTGGTGAGTGCAGCGGGAGAGGTATGTCCAGGATAAGACGGGAGGAAGGCAGGGGGGCCGGAAGTGGAGGGGCCTGGAGGGGACGGGAAGGCCCTCGAATCGTTGGTGCTATTGCTGTTTGGCTTTTAGTTTTTCAAATTACGTGTTAACAATGCCACGGTCGAATATCACCATCACTTAGGCCAGGCCGAGGTAGAGAAATAGGTTGAGGCTATACTTGGAATACAGATGCTGAACTTGCATGAAAATCCCCCAATAGGGGGATGCCAAGACTCCTAGAACCTGGTCCGGGAGGGCTATGTTGGGTCTGAAGACCGGCGCATCTTCTCTGCGGTCTTGCCCATGCAGCTTCTCACCGGGCTGGCTTCTCCCAGGGCCTGTTCAAGTCCTCTCTTGAGGACTTGAGAACAAGCCACATGTGGTTTCTGCTAGCTGCAGCACGTTCTTGACTCCTGTGGCCCAGTCTTTCCTTCATCACCTCTCCACCCCATTTCCACGTGGGCCATCTGGGTCTGCCTCTCCTTATTCATATGTTCTTGTCTGAGCATCTGCTTGGCACGGCTTGCCCCTGTTAGAATAGAGCTTTGCGTTTGCTGGCTACATCTCAGGCTACCAGTGAGCCGAAGGATTAACTGCTCTTGGCCTCTGTGAAGAGCCCACCCTTGGCTGAGTCATCAGAGGTTGGAAGAATGGGCTTATGGGGTACGAAGCGTAGCCATCCAGTTAGGAGGGGCGACGGGGATAGCTGGTGCCACGTAGTTCTAGCCGGGGAAGTGTGACTAGTCAGAAGCAACGCGGAAGATCGAAACCCTCCATGATTTTTCCTCAAGCCTGCAGTGTCCAAGGAGTTTATATTCCCTCTCCAGGAAGGGTCCTCTCTGACCCTGAAATGAAGATCTTTTGAGGCTGTCTTCTGTGAGCACATTAGCGACTTTATTTCAGAGCCTGACTTCGCTTTGCCTACCGGGGCTGCTCTTGCTCACCTATCTGCTGTTGGTAGCTCAGGACTCGGGCCCGTGGGAGCGCCGTTGCTCTCCAGGTGAACCCCAGCCGGTGCGGGGCAGGGGGGTCAGATGTGTGCTCCGTGAGCATTTGCTCCGCACCTTGCTCTCCCAGCTCGGACTCTTTCTCCGAAAAGTAGAGACAGATAAATCCAACACTTAGGCATTCCCCTCGGGAAGGTACTGTTATCTATCCCTGAGCCTTTCAAAATATGGCTTGCTCAAGAAGGCTTTGGAGCTAAATTATCATTTATGTTTGTCACTGGGGTTGCAAATGTGTAATGAGATTCCAGAGTTAATGTTTTGTACAAAGCACTTAGGAGAGCCAGAATGAAATTGGTTCAGAATTCTGATGTGGTGTTTTAATTAAAGATAGTTTCTAATCAAGGGGCAAAGGCTGTTTAGAAAATCCACTGGTGTGGCGAGGGTCAGGCAGCCTGTGCGGAGCTCCTGTTGGCAAGAGAAGGAGTCCAGATATGCCCTTAAGACATGGGAGGGAGACGTTCTGCCTGAAGGTGCTGCTGACACTTGGACCCCAGACGTGCGGTTGTACATGGCCTTGGCATCCATGGCGCTAGAGTTCTAGAGAATGCTAGTTGGTCAGCATGGGACAGCAACCCCGGGTGAATCACCCCAGGCCAGAATAGAGGTGCTGGGAGCCTCCCTGCCTCTGCACCAGGTCAGCTGGGCAGCCCCCTCCTCAATATTGCCTTGTCCAAAATGGAAGGAGCCAGAACAAGAGCAAGGATCTTCCCAGGCATTGTTCTCTTCATCCCCTTGGGTCTTGCGTCCTTCAGGGATCCTTGCTCTGGAAAAGCTGTCCTGTGGTCTAGAGGCTCTTGACAGAGACTAGCATAGAAAACAATAGCAAGATGCTAAGGCAGGGATCTGATGGAAAGGCCATGATTTGGGGTTTTTGATAAGTAAGAACCATTTGTTTGCTTGTCTCATGCTGAATGTTTTCCTATTTCATTTTCCTATGTCATTTCAGTTAGTCATACAGAGAACGGGAAGTGTCTGAGTTCTCATCCTGTTTATTAACCTCTTCCAATTCATGGACGCAAGGGGTCTCCTCTGAGTCTCAGTGGGAGGTGCTTTCTAAGGACCTTGGGGCTGCCCCTTCACTCTGCTGTTACTCTTCCGTCCTTTCCTGGAGGAGCATCAGATTAGAATTGTTTGTGAAACAACTAAATCTTCAATGTGTTTGCTTCAGAACTATATGTCAATAGGCAAAGTCTCCCAATCATACTTGGAGGTGGTGTGGTGAATGGGGCAGGGAAGGTGGCTGGGACTTGGGAGGTGGGGTCTAGCCTGGTTTCTGTCCACATTCTGCTCACTTCTAACTGTACTCCCTGCTTGCACTCTTTTTTTTTTTTCATTTTCTTTTTTTCTTTTTTTTATTCTTATGTTAATCCCCATACATAACATCATTAGTTTTAGATGAAGTGTTCCATGATTCATGGTTTGTGCATAACACCCAGTGCTCCATGCAGAATGTGCCCTCCTCAATACCCACCACCAGGCTAACCCATCCTCCCACCCCCCTCCCCTCTAGAACCCTGTTTGTTTTTCAGAGTCCATCGTCTCTCATGGTTCGTCTACCCCTCCGATTTCCCCCGCTTCATTCTTTCCCTCCCGCTACCTTCTTCTTCTTCTTTTTTTTTTTTTTCTTAACATATATTGCATTATTTGTTTCAGAGGTACAGATCTGAGATTCAACAGTCTTGCACAATTCACAGCACTTACCAGAGCACATACCCTCCCCAGTGTCTATCACCCAGTCACCCCATCCCTCCCACCCCACCCCCCGCTCCAGCAACCCTCAGTTTGTTTCCTACAATTAAGAATTCCTCATATCAGTGAGATCATATGATACATGTCTTTCTCTGTTTGACTTATTTCACTCAACATAATACCCTCCAGTTCCATCCACGTCGTTGCAAATGGCAA
>NW_023270812.1:7132251-7134225 GCF_011800145.1 Mirounga leonina
CTGGGTCGTATGGTAGCTCTATTTTCAACTTTTTGAGGAACCTCCATACTGTTTTCCAGAGTGGCTGCACCAGCTTGCATTCCCACCAACAGTGTAGGAGGGTTCCCCTTTCTCCGCATCCCCGCCAACATCTGTCGTTTCCTGACTTGTTAATTTTAGCCATTCTGACTGGTGTGAGGTGGTATCTCATTGAGGTTTTGATTTGGATTTCCCTGATGCTGAGCGATATTGAGCACTTTTTCATGTGTCTGTTGGCCATTTGGATGTCTTCTTTGGAAAAATGTCTGTTCATGTCTTCTGCCCATTTCTTGATTGGATTCTTTGTTCTTTGGGTGTTGAGTTTGATGAGTTCTTTATAGATTTTGGATACTAGCCCTTTATCTGATATGTCCTTTGCAAATATCTTCTCCCATTCTGTCGGTTGTCTTTTGGTTTTGTTGACTGTTTGCTTTGCAAAAGCTTTTTATCTTGATGAAGTCCCAATAGTTCATTTTTGCCCTTGCTTCCCTTGCCTTTGGCGATGTTTCTAGGAAGAAGTTGCTTCGGCTGAGGTCAAAGAGGTTGCTGCCTGTGTTCTACTTTAGGATTTGGATGGACTCCTGTCTCACATTGAGGTCTGTCAACCATTTGGAGTCTACTTTTGTGTGTGGTATAAGGAAATGGTCCAGTTTCATTCTTCTGCATGTGGCTATCCAATTTTCCCAACACCATTTGTTGAAGAGACTGTCTTTGTTCCATTGGACATCCTTTCCTGCTTTGTCCAAGATGAGTTGACCATAGAGTTGAGGGTCCATTTCTGGGCTCTCTATTCTGTTCCATTGATCTATGTGTCTGTTTTTGTGCCAGTACCATACTGTCTTGATGATGACAGCTTTGTAATAGAGCTTGAAGTCCAGAATTATGATGCCGCCAGCTTTGCTTTTCTTTTTCAACATTCCTCTGGCTATGTGGGGTCTTTTCTGGTTCCATACAAATTTTAGGATTATTTGTTCCATTTCTTTGAAAAAAGTGGATGGTATTTTGAAGGGGATTGCATTGAATGTGTAGATTGCTCTAGGTAGCATTGACATCTTCACAATATTTGTTCTCCCAATCCATGAGCATGGAACGTTTTTCCATTTCTTTGTGTCTTCCTCAGTTTCTTTCATGAGTATTTTATAGTTTTCTGAGTACAGATCCTTTGTCTCTTTTGTTAGATTTATTCCTAGGTATCTTATGGTTTTGGGTGCAATTGTAAATGGGATCGACTCCTTAATTTCTCTTTCATCTGTCTTGTTGTTGGTGTATAGGAATGCCACTGACTTCTGTGCATTGATTTTATATCCTGCCACTTGACTAAATTCCTGTATGAGTTCTAGCAGTTTTGGGGTGGAGTCTTTTGGGTTTTCCACATAAAGTATCATATCATCTGCAAAGAGTGAGAGTTTGACTTCTTCTTTGCCAATTTGGATGCCTTTGATTTCTTTTTGTTGTCTGATTGCTGTGGCTAGGACTTCCAATACTAGGTTGAATAGCAGTGGTGATAGTGGACATTGCTGCCACGTTCCTGACCTTAGGGGGAAAGCGCTCAGTTTTTCCCCATTGAGAATGATATTTGCTGTAGGTTTTTCATAGATGGCTTTTATGATATTGAGGTATGTACCCTCGATCCCTATACTCTGAAGAGTTTTGATCAAGAAAGGATGCTGTACTTTGTCAAAAGCTTTTTCTGCATCTATTGAGAGGATCATATGATTTTTGTTCTTTCTTTTGTTAATGTATTGTATCACATTGATTGATTTGTGGATGTTGAACCAACCTTGCAGCCCAGGGATAAATCCCACTTGGTCGTGGTGAATAATCCTTTTAATGTACTATTGTATCCTATTGGCTAGTATTTTGGTGAGAATTTTTGCATCCATGTTCATCAGGGATATTGGTCTGTAATTCTCCTTTTTGATGGGGTCTTTGTCTGGTTTTGGGATCAAGGTAATG
>NW_023270812.1:7139225-7147644 GCF_011800145.1 Mirounga leonina
ATCCTATTGGCTAGTATTTTGGTGAGAATTTTTGCATCCATGTTCATCAGGGATATTGGTCTGTAATTCTCCTTTTTGATGGGGTCTTTGTCTGGTTTGGGGAACAAGGTAATGCTGGCCTCATAAAATGAGTTTGGAAGTTTTCCTTCCGTTTCTATTTTTTGGAACAGTTTCAGAAGAATAGGTATTAATTCTTCTTGAAATGTTTGGTAGAATTCCCCTGGGAAGCCATCTGGCCCTGGGCTTTTGTTTTTTGGGAGATTTTTGATGACTGCTTCAATTTCCTTAGTGGTTATAGGTCTGTTCAGGTTTTCTATTTCATCCTGGTTCAGTTTTGGTAGTTGATACATCTCTAGGAATGCATCCATTTCTTCCAGGTTATCTAATTTGCTGGCATAGAGTTGCTCATAATATGTTCTTATAATTGTTTGTATTTCTTTGGTGTTGGTTGTGCTCTCTCCTCTTTCATTCATGATTTTGTTGATTTGGGTCATTTCTCTTCTCTTTTTGATAAGTCTGGCCAGGGGTTTATCAATCTTGTTAATTCTTTCAAAGAACCAGCTCCTAGTTTCGTTGATCTGTTCTACTGTTCTTTTAGTTTCTATTTCATTGATTTCTGCTCTGATCTTTATGATTTCTCTTCTCCTGCTGGGTTTAGGCTTTATTTGCTGTTCTTTCTCCAGCTCCTTTAGGTGTAGGGTTAGGTTGTGTACTTGAGACTTTTCTTGTTTCTTGAGAAAGGCTTGTATTGCTATATACTTCCCTCTTAGGACTGCCTTTGCTGCATCCCAAAGATTTTGAACAGTTGTGTTTTCATTTTCATTGGTTTCCATGTATTTTTTTAATTCTTCTTTAATTTCCTGGTTGACCCATTCATTCTTCAGTAGGATGCTCTTTAGCCTCCATGTATTTGAGTTCTTTCTGACTTTCCTCTTGTGATTGAGTTCTAGTTTCAAAGCATTGTGGTCTGAAAATAGGCAGGGAATGATTCCAATCTTTTGGTACCGGTTGAGACCTGATTTATGACCTAGGATGTGATCTATTCTGGAGAATGTTCCATGGGCACTAGAGAAGAATGTGTATTCCGTTGCTTTGGGGTGGAATGTTCTGAATATGTCTGGTCCATTTGGTCCAGTGTGTCATTTAAAGTCTTTATTTCCTTGTTGATCTTTTGCTTAGATGATCTGTCCATTTCAGTGAGGGGGGTGTAAAAGTCCCCCACTATTATTGTATTGTTGTCGATGTGTTTCTTTGCTTTTGTTATTAATTGCCTTATATAATTGGCTGCTCCCATGTTAGGGGCATAGATATTTACAATTGTTAGATCTTCTTGTTGGATAGACCCTTTAAATAGGATATAATGTCCTTCCTCATGTCTTATTACAATCTTTGGTTTAAAATCTAATTTGTCTGATATAAGGATTGCCACCCAGCTTTCTTTTGGTGTCCATTAGCATGGTAAATGATTTTCCACCCCCTCACTTTCAATCTGGGGGTGTCTTTGGGTCTAAAATGAGTCTCTTGCAGACAGCATATCGATGGGTCTTGTTTTTTAATCCAGTCTGATAGCCTGTGTCTTTTGACTGGGGCACTGAGCCCATTTATATTCAGGGTAACTATTGAAAGATAGGAATTTAGTGCCATTGTATTGCCTGTAAGGTGACTGTTACTGTATATTGTCTGTGTTCCTTTCTGGTCTATGTTGCTTTTAGGCTCTCTCTTTGCTTAGAGGACCCCTTTCAAGATTTCCTGTAGGGCTGGTTTCATGTTTGCAAATTCCTTTAGTTTTTGTTTGTCCTGGAAGCTTTTGATCTCTCCTTCAATTTTCAATGACAGCCTAGCTGGATCGAGTATTCTTGGCTGCATATTTTTCTCATTTAGTGCTCTGAATATATCCTGCCAGTACTTTCTGGCCTGCCAGGTCTCTGTGGATAGGTCTGTTGCCAATCTAATGTTTCTACCCTTGTAGGTTACATCTCTCTTCTCCCGAGCTGCTTTCAGGATTTTCTCTTTGTCTCTGAGACTCGTAAGTTTTACTATTAGATGTCGGGGTGTTGACCTATTTTTATTGATTTTGAGAGGGATTCTCTGTGCTTCCTGGATTTTCATGCCTGTTTCCTTCCCCAAATTAGGGAAGTTCTCTGCTATAATTTGCTCCATTATACCTTCTGGCCCTCTCTCTCTTTCTTCTTCTTCTGGGATCCCAATTATTCTAATGTTGTTTCGTCTTATGGTATCGCTTATCTCTCGAATTCTGCCCTCGTGATCCAGTAGTTGTTTATCTCTCTTTTTCTCAGCTTCTTTATTTTCCATCATTTCATCTTCTATATTACTGATTCTCTCTTCTGCCTCATTTATTCTAGCAGCTAGCGCCCCCGTTTTTGATTGCACCTCATTAATAGCCTTTTTGATTTCGACTTGGTTGGATTTTAGTTCTTTTACTTCTCCAGAAAGGGTTTCTCTAATAACTTCCATATTTTTTTCAAGCCCAGCTAGTATCTTTAAAGTGATGATTCTGAACTCTAGATCTGACATCGTACTAATGTCCGTATTGAGTAGGTCCCTGGCAGTCGGTACTACCTCTTGTTCTTTTTGTTGAGGTGATTTTTTCCGTCTTGTCATTTTGTGCAGAGGAGAATAGATTAATGAGGGAACAAAATGCTAGCAGAGTAACAACGTCCCCAGAAAATATACTCTAAACAAATCAGAAAAGACCTGAAGCAGTGGGAAAAGAAAGGGAAAGAGAGAAAAAAGAGAAAGAAAAAAAAGAAAAAGATAAAGATAAAAACAAAAACAAACAAAACAACAACAACAATAACAACAAAACCAGAATGTGATCAAATATGATCAGGCTGGTATATAGATCAGTGCCACACACTAGATTTGGGGTGTATTTTGGTCTTTTAGAAGAAAGTGCCTCCCAAAATTTTAAAGAAAGAAAAACTTATATATGTAAAAAAATAAGGGTTGATATGATGAAGGGATGGAATATGACTGTAAAAATGGAAATTATAAAAAATGTTATAAAAGGAATTGATAAGAAGTTGTTTGAAAAAAGAAAGAAGAGGATTTAAAAAAAGAAAAAAGAAAAAGAAAAAAAAAGGGAGAGGATGTGATCAGGCAGGGGAATAGAAAACACCATATACTAGAGATTTAGGGTATATTTTAATCTGTTAGAAGAAACTATCTCAAAATTTTAAAGAGAGAACAACTTATATATATAAGCCAAAAATATGGGTAACTACTATGAAGGGATAGAATATGACTCTAAGAATGAAAAATAAAAAAATTTTTTTTTTAAAAAGGGATTGATAAGATGTTGGTTGAAAAAGGGAAAAAGAAAAATTCAAAAGAAATTAAAAGGACAAAAAGTTAAAAAAAATTAACCTTGAAAGACTAAAGAATCATGGTAAAAAAGCCGTGACTTCTATGTGCAGTATTCCCCTAGCGCTGGAGTTCTGCCGTTCTCATTGATCGGTAAACTTGGTCTTGGCCGGCTGTTCTCGCTGATCTTCTGGGGAGGGGCCTGTTGCCATGGTTTCCAAATGTCTCTGCCGGAGGCGGGATTGCCCCGCCCTTGCCCCCTCCCGGCTAAGTCATCTGCTCCGGGGCTTTTGTTCCCTGCGAGCTTCCCGTACAGCTTTGGAGGCGGAGAGTGAAAATGGCGGCCTCCCGATCTCCGCCCCGGATCATCCTCAGTGAGCCCCCAGAGAAAAGCCGTCAGTCACTCCCGTCTCCCGGTCTCCGGCCGCACCCCGTGCTCCCCCGGCCTGTGACCGCGCGCCTCTGTCTCTGGCCCCCGACCCCGGGTGGAGTCTCCAACCCAGCCGATCCCTGCGGTGGACTCCCGTGAGGCTCCCCCCGGGGGAGGAAGGTGAGTCTCCCCGGATCTGCCGCTTGTTGGGTCCCTGCTGGAGGAGCAGGGGCCCGACTGGGCCGCGGATCACGGTCAATGGCGACCCCGAGCTGAGAGCCCGCGCCTGGGCTCCGCCTCTGCAGCCGGCTTCCCCGCTCCGATACCTGGGAGCTCTGCCGCCCTCAGGCACCCCCGGTCTTTCTGTGACCCCGAGGGTCCTGAGACCACACTGTCCCGGAGGGTCCACCCCCCGCTTAGCCACCCGAGTGACGTCCCTCGGCAGATCCGACTTCTAAAAGTTCCGATTTTGTGCTCCGCGGCTCTATCACTTGCCAGAAGCGGCCGACGGAGGCCCCTCCCCCGCCGTCTATCCTCCCGAATATCGCCTCGGATTCACTTCTCCGCACGTCCTACCTTCCAGAAAGTGGTCGCTTTTCTGTTCAGAGAGTTGTTGCTATTCCTTTCTTCGATCTCCTGTTGGGTTTGTAGGTGTTCAGAATGGTTTGACCCCTATCCAGCCGAATTCCTGAGAGGAGACGAAATCCAGGTCTCCTACTCCTCCCCCTGATTGCACTCTTAACAGACATAATCTAGTCCCATACAGCAGCTAGAAGGATCTTAAAAAAAAAGACCAGGTGAATCTCTTCCTTTCAACCTACTATTGGCTTCTTATAACACCTAGAATAACAAGGACAAGGTTAGGCCTTTGCTAACCTCCCTGCCCACCTGGGACCCCAACTGGAGCCCCACTTAGACCCCACCTGGGACCCCAACTGGAGCCCCCTGGGACCACTTCCCACCTTGCTCACCGGGCTCTCCACCCCTGCGGTCCCACTGTGACTCCATGGTTCCATGCTGACTCCCACTTGGAGACCTTCACCACTGAGGGCCTTGGCCCGGAATTTTCTCACACACACTTTGGTGGCTCCCACCTTGCTGCAGTCTCACGTCTGCTGTCTCCTTCCTGGCGTCTGAAGTAGCCTTTACAGTGAACCCTGACTCATCATTCAGTTTTATCTGTCTGAGCATTACTCCTACTTGAAATGATCTCATTACCAATTTGCTAGTTCTTTCCCTGCTTCCTCTAGACTATCAGCATCATGAGAGCAGGGACCTTGCTTGGCTGCGTCACTGTGCCCTCGGGTCCAAGAACTCTGGGTAGGTGGGATGGGTTCACATGCCCTCCACAAATGGCTGGAACCAGGCAATAGGCAGCTTTATTGTTATGGACTTTGGTCCCCTAACCCGTCAAAGGCGATGGATCCCTACCTGCTCACCACATGCACATGGGAGAGAGTAAAGCCTTTATCACTGCATGAGATCATCTTTAGCTGCCTCCGTCGTGCATCTGCCACTCTCCAATGACGTCCTAGTAATGCTGATGTTGGAACAGTAAGACCACAGCCACTGGCTGAGGCCACCTTATGTGAGAACCATGTTTCAGGGGCATTGCATCATCAGGAGGAGGTTTAGAGGTTTCATTCTACAGATTGAGAGGAGAGGGCTGCAGAGGTGGGCAGACAGGTGTGACCTGCAGTGAATGTGCTTAAATCCACGTAACCATGAGCTTCAACACACAGTCTTCTCTGTACTTTGTGAATTGTGGGCAAAGCCCAGCGCCAACCACACTGGTAGCTTTGTTCCCTGCTCCAGTGGGAGCCAAGAACGCTCTTTCTCGCTATTCTCCCTGAGGACTGGCAGGCTGTGAGTCTGCCCTTGCAGGGACTCGGTGTGCTGAGAGGT
Source organism: Mirounga leonina (assembly GCF_011800145.1). NCBI lineage: Eukaryota > Metazoa > Chordata > Mammalia > Carnivora > Phocidae > Mirounga > Mirounga leonina. The sequence continues at coordinate 7,144,825 of NW_023270812.1, forward strand.
GACCGGGGCTCCCCGCCACCCCTGTCCCCTGCACCACCCCACACTGCCTGCAGCAGTACTTAAAGGACTAACATTAATGGGGATTTTGTGTTAGTGTTTGAAGAGTGACCACCTCCCACCTCCGAAGAGGGTTGATGCAAAACTACAATGTTTGGGCAGGAAGCAGCCCATTGATATCTGGGCACGAGCTCTCATTTCATTAACACTGTTGCCATGAAGCCAAAGGACAGCTTATGAAGTTAATTGAGTAAAACACCGAGAAACAGGCCCCTTATCTTCAGGTCACAATGACTGGTGGGTCTTGTGGGCATCACTAATACATGTACTTGATGAAGATGATTTATAGGGATTTCCTTGAATATTTAAAATTATAAACCTGAAGTTCTAGATAGTCTGCACAGTTGTTCTGGAACTGCCTGAGAACAAAATATATCCTGATAAGTTGTAAAAATCTTCTTTTTTTGTATATCACAGAATAGTAAAATCTCAATTAGTTTTTTTAAAAAATCCAGGTCTCAGCACTCCTGTTTGTTTATGTTATAATTATTTTACTATTAATTTACAGTAATTCACATCAGCGCAGGCAAAATTTTTGGTGTGTGACTTGAACCTGGAGATGAGAATGAGGTTGGAGTAAAAAGATTAACCTCCTCTCTCCTCTCCCCTCTCCCTCCCTTCTCCCCAACCCTCTCCACTACCCAATGCAGGGAGGGCAATGGTTATTGGGGTGGGGGCAGGCAGCTGAAATCCTGGATGGGTCATACTGGGCAAGGCTCTGCCTGGTTCCTTCATCTTCACCCCATTTCCACCCCATAATAGTTCTAAATTTTTCTGGCTTCTAAAATTCTTTTGTTCTAGGACATGTTCCTGTGTGGGTAATGTCTGTGTTTCACTAAAGTGCAAATTCCCCTGGGAGAGGACACACACACACACACACACACACACACACACACACACACTTTGATCCTTATGGCTCATTCTATCTTTCATGTGAAGGCGTGGCTCTCATCTTTCCTGCGAGCGGAGCTTAGACGTGGAGGCAGGAGGAGGTTGAGGCAGGGGCTGCTGTGCAGAGGGGAGGCCGGGGCCAAGCCTGGCTCCACCACGCATCTGCAGAGCTGTCCACAGCCGCGCACATCCGGCCCCCTTCCTGTGCGTGTCTGCGTTGCGTGTCCACATTCTGAACATTCCACTTTGAAGCGTCACTCATAGCGTAACATCACTTTGAAACTGTATCTTACATTTTAATGTGTTGATTTACCTCATCTTGTCATCTTGTCTCCTTTGTATTGTTTTAATATAAAAAGCCAAGTGATTTTTCCATTTTCATGGATGATAGTCACTGAGATTATTTAGTTGCAGAAGTTAATAACAGTCTGTCATCCAGAAAACCAGTTTGCATTTCCTTTGGGGAAGAGATTTCAATAATTAAATATAATCAATAGTGGAATTTTCATTCTAGCGAATATCTGAATCTGAGGAAGATGCTGTCGATTTGCACTTTAGTGCCAGTGTTATTTAGTCCATTAATGGCTCTTATTTTAACAAGCTTAATCATCTTTATAGGTTTCTCTGATTCCATCTCCTCTCCCTCTTTTATTGCTTTGCTCATATAAATGCTTCCGCAATTTAGTTACTATGAGGCAGGAGAGAGATGTATTTTTCTTACCTGATATTAACATTAGGTCAGCCCCTGTGGTGACCTCTTGATCATTCAGATAGTGTGTGGGCTATACTTATTTTTTTTAAGCTCGTCTGATCGAGGGGAAAAAGGGTAAATTCCAGGGTCTTAATTTCTGGACCCAGAGGAACTGTTCCGTTTGTGCTTAGCGAGGCCCTCACTTCCTTCTCTTCCTCTGCTTCTCCGATGAAGGCGGAACAGGAGGGTCTTGGTGGGGAAGGTGTCAGCAGACTCCTTTGGGCTGACCCAGGCCTGCGGTGTAGCCCGACAGAAATGGCCCCCGAGTGGTCCTCCTCGTGTTTATCCCGAGGGGAACGCTGCGTAGCTCTCCTGGGACTGTGCACACCCACACCTTCGGCTTCCTGCCACCTCCTCCAGCTCTGCAGGCCTCCGCTCCGCTCCCCGGGGACATAGGCTTTTTTCCCTCAAGGGGTGGCCACCCTGAGTGGGACAGGAGTTACAGGTGGGGGAGCAGGAGCGGAAGGAAGGAGGAGGACAGAGTCCCTCCCTTCGTCACTCCCTCAATGCCCGTCACAGCGAGCACATTTACGAGGTGCGGCAGGAGGCCGAGCGCTGTGCACTGAGGGCTGCTGGGAGCCCGTGGTGGAGGGTTGGTGTGGCTGGGGAGTCTCCCAGGCCAGGCTTGCCAGGACCGTTCATCCTGATGAGGCTTGTACGGGGCTGGTGTCGCAGAATGTTCCACAGCCCCGTGTGCGGCAGTGACCTCTTTGTCCTGCTGGAGCAGCCAGCCAGGCACTGAATTTCGGGGCCAAGGACTATGCAGGTCGCCTCTGGGACCCTGCCTGGCAACCCAGCCTTTCTGGGTCTGATCTGCATTTGAGAAGGTCACAAGGAGAGGATGTAGCTGGGTGTGAAACTTTGTAAATAGTTTCTTGTTGTTTCTACTTATAAACCAAAGCAAAAACTACTTTTGCTTATAGCTTCTGACTTCAGGTTTGCAAATTGCACATACCTTTAAGGGATGAAATTTACTGAGATTAAATCAGTTTCTAGGAAGCATGTGCACTCCTTACCTCTCACACCCACACCTTCAGATTCTGCAAAGAGCCTGCAGTACAGGTGCAGGTGGATCACAGGTGCAGGCGGACCACAGGTGCAGGCGGACCACAGGTGCAGGC